>NC_047509.1:24585148-24930148 GCF_902827115.2 Pseudochaenichthys georgianus
CTCAAGAGGAATCTTATTGAGTCCCCTTTACAGATAATTATTGAGTAAAATGTAAATTGTGAGGCCATAAGGCACTTTCATAAGGTTGACTGTGAAATAAAAAGGTTTATTAAGTAAGTCTTGTCGACGGAGCGCTAAGAGGGATATTATTGGACAGTTTGAGAGGCAATTATTCTTCTTCTTTTGCATCTGTCTTATGGTGCTGGAGATAAATCTCTCTAGAATCTTCTGATAAATAAAAATTGGCTTCTCTGAAGTACTATAATGCACAGGGATATACGCAAAGTGGGAGAACTGAAACCTGGAAAAGCACTTTCCTCCTGTACGAGAAAATTAATACGTTCGAGCTGTGCCTGTCCAACTGAATCAGCACTGACAGCTTGCTGCACTCCACGGCTAATTTTAGAGTTAAGAATATGAGTGAGATGACTGTACAAGCATTTTGTTGAGAGGAAAGTTGCCAGTAAAGAATCTGCTAACATTAAAGGTCCAACTGTCATTTTCAGCAGGGTGGCTCCTGTTGAAACAAAGCCCTCCAGCCCACACGCCTTCCTGCCTTTGTTTACGGTACATTTTGAACTATACTGAATGGATGACATTTTGTTTCCATTATCATACGAGCTTCTCACAAAACAAACAGCATTGTCACAGATAGTTTAATATTGTATGGAGGAGAAAGGGAAGTCAGTTAACCGAAGGGCCACATAAAGTGAACATAGCATAGACAGCCCCTGAGAAATAAAAAATAAATGAAAAAGTGTTTGTTGTTTAGTCCAGCTTGACAGATGATCATGAGTGTTGGAAAGTGTGATTGAAGAAATGTTGGTTCATCCATAGATTGTTTTTAATTGATTAATTGACATGATTGGAAATCATTTATCACCTGATTCAGAAGATAAATGTTCTGAAAAACAAAGAATAACAACAAATATAAATGTTTAAAGACAATTATGGGAATTTGATTCATACTTAAAAAAAAAATGAAAAAATTGATATATTAATTGTACCTAATTCTTTAACATTATCTGAACACTTTATTTGTTTTCATCTTATGAGAAAAGCATTAACATTACAATTATATTGTGGTTGTCAGATAACTCTCATTGTGGTGCTAAAAAAAAGCTCAATGCACATTTCCTGTTAGACGATTTCAAAGAAATGCCACATAACTTAACCGCTGCAGTCGTGTGACTTAGTTCAAAATGTCTCTGACCACATGTTTTACAACAAAGGTCATGGTGTATGGCGACCAGTGATATGACTAGATGGCATTTTGTGTCCTACATCTTAGCATTAACTCTGCACATTGCATGTGACTGCTCCTCTTTGGTAATGCTGCTGAGGCAGCAATCTGGGGCTACAATTGGTGTTTTCTGCTCTGTAAGGCATTCAGATGTAGAAAATGCTTTTACCTTCTTTTGAGGGATGATCAGAAATGACAATGCAATTAATTATATTAGGACAATAATTACAGAGTCCAAGAATAGAGAAACTAAATTGAGTCTTGTATATGCAAACATTTCCCGAAAGAAGAAACATGTTTTACAGGTTTAAAGTGTAACTGTATGAGTGCCATGTATCTATATTGGATGTTTAAGGGTTACATGTAGGTGATAGCCTTTCTTATGGCTTGCTGAGATTTAAAAGTTTATAATATGTTGTGTTTTTATACCTTTCAATTGTAGATTTAGCACTCTACTGTAGAGTTTTGTGAGTCACATATGGTTGCAACGTTAGCTTCATTGAACCCATATCTTGAGATACAACTACTGAGTCAGATATTGGCTCTGCCGCAACGAAAACTAAACCTTAAACAATCTCTAATTAATCAACCCTTATAACAAATTATTGAAAAGCTCTGGCTCTAGGAATGCCTGCGATTTTCACCCACAATATCATCGCCTTTCTGTCAGAGGCATTTAGCTTGATGCACGTCTCCCAGGCTGTAATCTATTTGCACTTCTTCTATTTGTTGCAGCAGTGTCTTTCAATTAAACAGCAGGGCCAGTGTCTTCAGAGATTTCGTTTTCGAGTGACTCCCCAGAGAGGGAGCAGAGGAAATGGCTGAACACATCAGACACATTCGTCTTCTCTGCTTAGTTACCTTGCAGGGAGAAGATGGTGATACCCATTTCCTCCGTCTAATGTGTTTGCTTTACACCCTATGCCAAGTGTCAACATGCAGCTTCTTGACAGTCATTTTTCATTTGGAGCAAGTAGCTAGGATAAATAAGCCAGAGCTTTGCACAGTTTTCTCTTTTCCCCTTCTTTTATCAGCCTACTGTTGTTTTTAAGGTGGCAAACTTGTAATGTGTAAGGTTAAACGTGCACTAGTCAGAGATTATTACTTAATAGCTTTGGCTGGTTGTTGATTGAGAATAAAAAGCCAATTATCATAATAGGATATGGGACATAATGACAGAATTAAATGAGTGTGACAGACACACAATAGGCCTGCTCTGTCATCGCCTTAGCCCAGCTCGCTTATTAGAATTAATCTGGCCTGATTAAAAATGCAAATGGCTCAAAGTCATTGTCGGAGTTTACATGTTTTTATAACATTTAACTAATTTAATTACATGGAAAATGAAATGTGGGATGTGAGATTTAATTTTTGAATGAATATTCTCTCATGCCAGGAAGAGAAGGTAATGAGATTAGTGCTCTCCCTCTCTGGTTCTCTCCCCATCTCTGCCTTTCAGATGCTGATGGTTTGGTTCATCGAACCAAGAAGAGCTGTTTTATTGTTATCACTGAAAACATTTTATCTTGGTCTCAAAAGCACCTACTCTATTGTGTGGGCTGAGAGCTTCAAAACATGTAAAGAGTTTCCTCCTACAATGTATCATTTTAAAAGACCACTATATGATTTATAGTCAGGGGAAAGAAACATTTTCTGGTTCTTCCTGGAGTTGTTTTTCATACTCGAACAGCCGCGCAGAGGAAGGATCACAGGTCTTTACGGACAGAGTTAATTGTTTAAAGTCTAATTAAATGCTGTACAGCCTGCAGCAAGTTATCATCGTACACGATATTGTTTTGGCATTTTTTTGTTTAGCTCCAGGAAGGTGTTTCTCCCTTGACAGAAATGTGTCACAATACATGAAAGGAAAAGAAAACATTTTCCCTTGTATTTCTGCTAAATTAAATTGTTTGCTGAAAATAATACAGTATTGTTGTGCATCTTTCTGCGAGTTCAGGATTCAAAAAGGGGAAACAAATGTTTAAGGTGTCGTTTCTTATTTAGATTTCTGTATACCATGACATGTTTGAGTGAGAGCAGCCAGTTCCTGTTTTCTGCCTTCGTGCCAATAAATGTTTCAGACTTTATTCAATCGGTGTGCACCTTGCACTATATGCTTGTTAAAAGTGCAGATTGATAGTTTTGCTTATTTGAAACATGTCTGGTGTTTTTGCACCTTTCAGCCGTGGTCGTAAAAACCCGCTTGCATGCGGTGGACATCCTGTGGGGGAGGAAATTGATTTTGCTGGGCTTGTTTGTTCTAGACCAACAGGCGACATGCATTTGGTTATTTTTTCTTTACATTTCAGACTTATCATTTTATTGGTGTATTAAAATATTTTATGGCTTTTATTCCTTTACATCTGTTTGAATTTATTTTCATTTGTGCCAGTATGATGTTTTTTCTCCCAATCATAAAAGGTCTACAATGTGCAAGAGGAGGCATTTGAGAGTGACAGAACGTTTTTAAATTTGATTCATGTGAATGGGCCAGATGTTCTGTTTTGATCTTGATGTGCTGTGTTATACAATATAACCACCCACCTAGCCTTACATCATCATCAGCAACGCAGTTATTCAATGTGTAATACAGAGATGTCAACATCAAGCTACAAAGGGGTTTGAGATTGTGAACAGGCTGTGAAAAGAGAAAGCTTTTTATTTAAAGACCATTTATTTTTCAGCGGGAAAAAGACATATAGACATAAAACTGTTGACAGGACAGGATCAATTCCAACTGTGTGTCCGTACATCGGCTCAATGTGTTGAAATGGAAAGTATGCTATCGATCTGTGTGCATTAGTGCTCTACAGTAACATAAGCAATGAGTGGCAGAACAAAAGAGGCTCTGTGTACGTCACGCTGGAGGAGAGGTGCAGTACAAAGAGGACAGTTAACTTCATGCAGTCTTTTTGCCTTTCATTGTTTATCATTTTAAGTCCTTACTTGTATTTGTGTTTCATAAAGGAATTCTATTTGCTCATATGCATCTGGAACTGATTTTGTATAGTTTGAAATATATAGGTCTAATAAACAGTTTTGCCCTGCGGAAAGAGAGGTTATTAAAATTATACTAAAGTGCTGCAAAAAAAAAAGAATAAGGCTTAAAGGGTCACTAAAGCCATCTTAAATAGAGGTCAGGCTACACAGTCACATCTGAAATAATCAAGTTACTTCTTTATATGTCCATGAGCTGTCCTCTTTCACAACTAAATTGTCATTTGAGGCTGAAAAGCATACATCCTGCGCTGATATTTCTCCTTTTCTAACTCGTACTTTCCCTCAAGGGACAAATCACAATTAGTCCATTGTGCCATACAGTACAGTATATCACATTCTGCACATTTCAGCTGGAGAAAAGGCGCAGTGTTGTGTCGGGGCATATGGCATCATGATATGCTTTAGAGGAGGAGGATAGTAAGGGTTGGGTGAGGGTTTGTGCCCTGTTCACTGTCAGGGCACAGATTGAATGAACTTTAGCGCGGTGATTGGATTAGCGTTTCGTAAACAAAGGGGTTATTTCTGTAAATATCCTAATCCCAGAGGCTTGGATTAAAGGCAAACAAACAGAAGAAATTGAACCAGAAATGTTTCCAATACTTTGGATCAGTATTTCGGCTTTAGTGTATTTATGTTTCTGTGTGCAGGAAATATAAGAGAAAAACAATGTCACACTACCTTAGAGATGGAGACAAAGATCTTTCACCACATCTGAGAAGTAGACAGTTAAACATTCAGGGCCTTTTCAGTAACTGCACTGTTTAACCGTACCTATACACTGATGGCAGGAAACTCGGTGGTGACAAGGAAAACCCTATGCCACACGGAGGGGTAAAAATAGGCCATTTGGCACAAGAGTCAGCAAGGGGGAGGAGAAGAATCAGATACAGGGGAAATATGTTGAACAGTGTCTTCTTGTAGGGACTTTTTTCTGCAGGCGCGAGATAAGAAACTTCACTCTTTAATGTTGGTAAATTGTCAGATCAATCTAATTTTTGCTTGCTGGCTTTCTCAGAGGGAGAGAGAGTCACAGGAAGAAGGAAAACATGTGTATTTGTTCCCCTTGTTAAACAACAAAGGAACGATAAACACCCCTCTCTTTTGAGAGTTTACAGTCTGCACCTCCTACACCTTCACAGTTACAAAAGCTTCGCACTTTAACCCATTACCATCTGAAATGTGTTACAAATCTCACTTCTTAACAGTGCCGGTAATATTACCTCTCAACGCTAACGCAGGGAAAACACACATTCTTAACCCTCATTTATTGTTGAAGTCAAGGGTGATCAAAGCTTGTCTCAACCAGTCACTCCATGCAGGTTGAGGTTGCTTCTTGTGTTAAACACTTTACACTTTGTATAGCAGTCCACTAAAGGAGTGGGTAGTGGACCTGACCTTCTGAACCAAAAGACGCTTTACCTTGACTGTTAAGTGAAAGGTGTTACATGGAATTCTCCTAAGGTCACCAGCCTATGCAGCTTCAGGTTGAATAAAGTCTAAAAATAACTTTACATGACCACCATTAAGGACATGGCAACACAACAACTCTGTTAGTTCCAGGACTCACTCCTGGGCTGGGGTTGAGGCCAGTTGGTTTTCAGATATATGTAATGGGTCAAAAGGTTATAAATGCTATAGAACAGGAAAAAAGAGCATCATTCCATCAAGAGATACAAATACGACGTCTAACTTCTGACTCAAAGGTTTGGATTTTCTTTCTTGAATTAAAGGATAGAGTCCGTTTTTCAAGACTGTTTTCTTTGCTACAATGATTCCTTATTAACATACTGGCAATATCATTAAGACATGCATTTCTAAAGTGATTATAATTTAATTGATTGAGGAAAGAGTCAAATGTTTTAGTAAAAAAACATAAAAACTAATTCCTGTTCTCATCTTGAACTACATTGAATCTTTTAAAAAACCTGAAAGGGGCCCGTTTAACAACAGCAACACTTTATCAAAACATCTATTCACAAATGTTCACACAACTCATGAAGTATAATCCAAGTCTAATTTATCCAGGATGTATGCCCTATATTTACCAAACGCATGCATATTGCTAAAACCTTACTATTTAAAACAATTATGCATAATACAAGCTTCTCGTCCATGTATATCCAAAGTGTTTAATAGAGAGTAAGTGGTATACAGCTGGTCGTTTTGTGGTATTCATCTAGGGGTAATAAACCAAAAATGTGTAATATGTAATGTATATAGCACTAGTCAAGTGTGAACAGAGACAACTCAGTGTGTGACTGTCTGGTTCAAAAGGTAAAGTAAATCAAATTAAGCATCCTGTGTTACAGTCTGATGGATGTGTGAGCTGCGGTCCAGCTGCCTTCTCTAACCCCAGCACCATGTCCCGACTAACGGTCAAGCTGTAACACTCAGTCAGAGTCCGCTCTTGGCCCTTGAGGAAGTAAAAATGACGCGGCCTAATGCCTAAATGCCTGTCCCTCCTCTGCATATCTGCTCATTCATCTGGCCCGCTCATTAAAGGGTAATTACCTGTAATTAGTGAATCATGTCGCTTTAATGAAGATGTTGAAAGCTGTTGAAGCCAGAAGGGCTGGCCCTAATTCTGAGTGATGTTCAAGATTAGCCTCAGACAGGAATTCAATAAAGACGGACATATTAATGAAACATTAGCATTTTACCAGTGCCATAGGTGCCTCGTATTATGTTTATACTCCACATTTATTTTCAGTTCTATTGGCATCAACACCTGGCTCTGGAGGGCAAGTACGTGTTACTGTATCAGATCAGGCTAATGGGCATGATGATGATGAAGCTGTTGGTGTCTAAGTATGTCTGTGTGTGTGTGTGTGTGTGTGTGTGTGTGTGTGTGTGTGTGTGTGTGTGTGTGTGTGTGTGTGTGTGTGTGTGTGTGTGTGTGTGTGTGTGTGTGTGTGTGTGTGTGTGTGTGTGTGTGTGTGTGTGTGTGTGTGTGTGTGTGTGTGTGTGTGTGTGTGTGTGTGTGTGTGTGTGTGTGTGTGTGTGTGTTCCCTGGCGGCGTGGTGAGTGTTTAATCTGGCCCGGTGGTGTGCCGTTGGCCCGGCTAATCACAGTGTGTCTGTAGGAGTGCGCTGAGCCAGGGGAGCACGCCGTCGCTAACAGCGCCTGACAGACTCATTAGAGAGACCTGGCACTGAGCGTGCAAGGCACACACACACACACACACACACACACACACACACACACACACACACACACACACACACACACACACACAGAAACACACTCAAACACTTTGAAACACACACAGTGGGAAAGGCACTCAGGCTCAACTGTACAGACATTGGGATACATTCACACACTCAGACACCTCTTTTTTTTGGACGTTCTTGTACACACACACACACACTCATTCATATTATTCATAGATGAGTGTGTGCTGTTTCTCTCTCTATTTCCCGCACTCTTACAAACACACACGCTCCATGCTCCACGTGTGAGAACAAGGCAGGCGGTGACCCCTCGCAGTCGCAGCCCAAACACAGACAAGAGCCGAGAGAGCATCTGGGAAAAAGAGGCGGGAGGGTGGGAAAAAAACAAGAGGAGGCAAAGATGAGGAGAGAAGTAACGAAAAAAGGAAAGGGTTTGACACAGCAATGCGTTCTGCCATTCAAATGCTGTGTCAGACAGGAACATTTCCATTTCAAAAGCTAAATGTCACATTCAGGAGAACACCTGAACTGAGTCGAAAACCTTAAGAGAGTAAAACATATATTAGCATTGTATTGAACTCATTTACAAGTACGTATTTTTTAACCCTTCTCACATTAAAAGTGTAAGTTAAAAGTCTTCAGTTGGATTTCTTTGAATTATATTTAGCAAAGTTCTACAATCTACTTTGACAAATTAGTTAAGTCCCGCCTGCATTGCTCTCACAGCGAGGTTAATTGCTGCTCAGCTGCAGCAGAGCCAAGTGGAAACATTAGGTTCGGCTGAATAACAGGTGAATGCAAAGCAGGTCAATATGTAGTCAAGTGTGGGCCTGCCAGCTGTTCACTCCCTTCGCTCTGCCACCGCACAATGGTGACACACACACACACACACACACACACACACACACACACACACACACACACACACACACACACACACACACACACACACCATGTTCATGCTTTGCACACACACGCACAAACAGGGACATAGTTAAACATGTAAACAAAGCAATCAGAAATCCTTTCATTTAAAAAAAATGTGATTTATCTCGTCTAAATTAAAATCAGTGAAGAATATACATACATCAGAGTAAAGTAGATTATTCATAATGATGTATTTAAAAATATGTTATTTAAAGCACATTTATAACTGATAACACTTGAAGGATAAGGCTAAAGCTGTTTTTATATTTTCCTACTTCAAACAAATCCCATCAAAAGACCAAAAATACAATTTATTTATCTTACTAACAATTATTGTCTATACCCTAAGCCTTATAGAGCTCACTCCTTTATCCCACAGGCCTCCATTGATGTTTCAAACTGAATAAAAACACAAAAATAAGCCACACCGTCTGGGTGCTGTAATTACTCGCCGATGCACCAAATGTGTATTAATCCCTAGCTGAAAATAGCCCCCATATATGCCCTTTACCTGTGTTTCTGGAACTGGAAAATATGGATTTTCAGACCACTTTCTAGTAAACAGTTGCCTATTCACACATCATGCAGAGAAGGAGCAAAATGTACATTATTTACATTGCGATTCTGTTCACATGGCAAATATAAATCCAATATCACTCTCCTTTTAGCTCTTGTTTTGCTCTCCACCAACTCCTCAGGGAAATTGTTTAGCTAATAAATGCTCCACACTATGTACCCAAGTCACAAAGATGACCTCCCTACTGTTGCTCCAGGGCGGGTAGCACAAAGACGCCGCCTGCTGTGACTGAAAATGATGTATATGAGAGCAGTAAGAGTGAAGAGCGGGCTGTAAAACCAAAACAATAAGCTGAAAGATACTCAAATGATCCAGAGATAATTCTCTGTTAGCTTGTTTTTCTGAGCAACCCCCTTTCAAAGTATTTTAATCCATTGTCCCTAAATTATTGATTGGAGCACCTTTTTGAAAATAAAAGTATACCGTCTATTTGTGACCCATTTAAAGGTTTATGTTTTTTTGTGGGAACAAGTGGAGCAGCGGAATGCCGAATAGAGGGTAGCGAGAGATACATTAACTTACACATTGTTGCTTTTGGTCCTTCATTGTAAAATATTAAAGAACTGCAGCCTAAAAAAAAAAAAAAACTGAAAACACTGACATAAGGAAGATACAAGCAAAATGTTTGCCTTGCTGTCTGACGAGAAGTTTCTCTCTTAGCCTTCACTTTATAGACTAACCTGCTTGTCTTGAGTTTTAAAGCGGTAACTGAAACACGTTTTGCTAAAGCCAAATCAAACTCTCTTTAATTGTCTCTATGCTACTCCATGTAACAGGCCAACAACTCCCCCCCTCCTTTCTCTCTCTATTTTCTCTCTCTTCATAGTACTATAGCCTTTTTGCTCTCCTCTCTCCCCCATTTTCTATCTCTCTCACTCTTCTCCAGCAGAAGGCTGTGACATTGAGGGAATGTGATGTGATGTATTGTAGTGAATAATGTATTCTGCGAGGATTGTACAGAGCGCGTAGAGCAGATGGCAGCAGGTTGATCTCAGTGTGTGTGTGTGTGTGTGTGTGTGTGTGTGTGTGTGTGTGTGTGTGTGTGTGTGTGTGTGTGTGTGTGTGTGTGTGTGTGTGTGTGTGTGTGTGTGTGTGTGTTTAATGATGACAGTGTGTATATGTGTGATGTGTGTATGAGCGTGTGTGTGTGTGTGTGTGTGCTTACCCAGAATGGGGGAGGGGATGGAGGAGAAGAAGGGAGGGAGGAGAGTGGGGGTTGGTGTGTCTATGTGAGCCTCCTTTGTGAGATAAAACATGCAAATGGTGGATTATTTTAATGCAGTTTTTTTTCTAGAGCCCTGAGCTTTAATCCCTAAAGCAGTTGAAATGAAAATAGTATATGTTTTCTTTCAAACTCTCTCCCTCCCTCCCTGATTTTGTATTCCCTGATAGGAATTTACAACCACTAGGAACGGGATCCTTTGCACTTACATTTCTCTCCAGTGTAGTTACAGCCAAGGACTGATGATTACAGCGGGATGGCATGAAACTGACTAAAGCTAGTCACTGCTGTGTTACTTGGGGGAAGGAAGATGGTTGTGAATTTCTTCTGATTTAATGGCGATAACAATGTCGATCGTGAAAATGGAACCAAATGCTCAGTTTGTTACTTTGAGTGGACTGCAGATGTTAAATATGCACATTTATAAACACTTGCACAGGCACAATCCTGCTGGATGTAACAAAAACAAAAACAAGAGACACAGAATGGCAGGACTACATTTAAGCTTTGTGTCAACACTTATTCATAGCTTATCCATAGTTCAATATGATCAAACAATAACATGGACTCAACATCTATCCAACCAGCAACTGTATAAAAACCAACATTATTGTACAGAGTGAAATAATTGTCATTTGTGATTTTCTATAGTTCTAATGTGAAATATATGAACAACACAATATGTCAGTTTTTCACATGTAATGTTTAGGTTTTTTTGTGGATTGAGGAAATAAAGCGCAGAGAACCCAGAGTATGTGTTTTTTGCTTTTAGAAGGAATTGAAGTGCATAATAAACTGTGCCTAAAGCACATAGACACACACACTTTTCCCCAGTGTGAAGAAGTCCTCTATAGAGGAAGCTAACAGATGGTTGAATCTATTTACATTCACTTAGGTGATGGTTTTAAATACTGAAGGTTATTCTTCCACTTCCTGCACTTAGCAGAGACTTTATCTGAAAGTATATAGGTGACTGCCTGGTTGCACTCGCACTGTTATTCCAAACTGATTCCATGACATACTCCTATGGTGTTTATGTCCATCCTTTCCTACCTGTTGGTTACCTGTGTTGGGAGCTCTCAGTCTTTCTCAGGTTCTTGCAGGCTCATCTGCGATGTTGCAACAAGATATTGAAGGTGGCACGTTCGGCTGCAAAGGGCAGAGCCTGGCACCTGGCCTGCAGTACTGTTATGGTTCTGAGGCTAGACACAACAACAACAATAGCAGAGATCCTTTCATTGTATCCTCCCACACCACAGATGCAAAAACAGAAGAAAATTCAAGAACCTTGTTATCGCTTTTTTCTATAAAAACCTTTATTCAATTAATCATTATAATGTGCATGTGAGGATTTTCTTGAAATATCAAGACTAAAACAGAGCGTAGAAAAAAATCTGGAAACAGAAGCTCGTTCATCCTGTCTCTTTCATATTAGAGACAGTGAGCATAATTGAGTAAATGTATTTAAGTATTTGAGCGAGCTGATTCAGCCTCTCTGGGATGGTTGATATTGTACTTAGGAAGAATATTGCCCAAGGCAATTCATTAGTGGTAAATAATTGAGAGGTTCGGATAGTGCTAAGGTGAAATGCCTGTTATTATTTTATGGAGTTTGTGTAGTCTGAGGGCTCTTCAGTTTAAGAATATAAAAAATGCACAAGCCTTCCCACAAATTACTCGCTGGAAAGATTCACAATGGGCGCTAATGACCAATCATCCATCTTCCATTGTTTTCAAGCTCTGTAAAAGTGTTTTGCTTCCCCATTATCAATTCCATTTCTGCATTTGGTGCCATCATTTATGTTTGAAACATTTAATTTTACCCTTTTCCTCAATTTGTTATTTTTTATTTTAGGTCATTAAGGCACTTTAGCTATTTCGGCATGATACCTTCCATTGGCCTTTTACTTAGAAGCTTTTAGATTAAGGGTCTCTGAAAATGTGGTGTGGAGGATTGTGATGGAGCTGTCAATCAGACATGCAGCGGGCCAGTGTGGAGCTTAATGAAAAGCACTGGCTTATATTAAAAAATAGATTACTACCAGCAGTGTTAGGATATCTTATTGGCAAACTCGTGTTGAGTGCACTTGCATCTGTTTATTTAACCTCAGACATAGTCATGCAAATGTCATTTTTTGTAGAACAACTTTAAAGTTGCATTTCTGAAGCTTTCCTTTGGACCTCACTGTTCTTCTCTCTTTGATGTATTGCTGTGCATGCTTTGTCTCAGATCAACTCTTAGCTGTTGATAATTGTCACCTTTACTTGGTTTTCCTGTGATGCAACTTAAAGGCCACTGAGGTTTTATATAACATCCTACACACCCACACTCCACCATGTGACAACCAATAAATAGTTGAGCGTCTTGTTGATGGTCTGATCGGTTATTCGCGGCCCTGTATGCACTGTAATAGCACAATGTGTATTATATATGGTCTGGTGCGCAAGAGCTGTTTGTCCTTAACTGTCCTTAGGTGAACAGTGGTGTGTAGTCGTGTGCTGTTTGGTAAGATGCTGACAACTGCGCTTTTAATGTTATGTTTAACCATCTTTGCAGCCAGACTCTTGAGTGACAATGTAAGAAACCTACATCTGACTGACTAAACTGTCTTTTAAAACAATTAATTTGTATAGACTAAAAGAAGATTTAGTACAAACATGTGTTGTCCCCAGAGAATTAATCCCTTATGACTAGTTATTCTTTTCCTTCATGGGTAACATCAGCAGGTCAACATTTCAACTTCAATTAAACATAATGAGGGCATTTTAGGCACAGAATACATGTTTTTGATTTAGATCAAAGTTTTACCCCACACATTTTTAAACCATTAAAATCTTTCGTTTTCTGACTTGAAATTTGAATTGTAGTCTCATTGGGCCACAAGTGTACATTAGAAGTGATTTTAGTTATGTGAGCCTATATGTTTACAGGTCATTTACAATGTAAGTTATATCAGATTACTAATTGTGTATGTACTCGCAGTGTAAATCCACTTGTTGTTCCATGATACTCCTTAAATCTCTAGACCCTTGGCTCAGTGCCAGCGTTCAGCCCCACTGTTTTGTAGGGGGCTTGTCAGTGTGTGCAAGAGATAGGGAGGTGGGCATGGGGTGGAGGCGTGTTCGGGGTGGAGGGGATGTCAGTTCATTAACCTCCATTCTTCCCCTAGCGTGGCGCTGCGTGGCAGTCACTGGTTAAGTCTCATGTCATTACTCCTCCCCCTGCACGCGTACGCTGGGCATGAGGGGAAGAGCAGAGCGACCGGAGAAAGGGAGAGGGAGGGAAAGGTTCAGGAGGGAGGGGGCGGGGGGGCCCTTGACATGTTCCTTTACAAATGCCCTGCTTGTATCTCGCAAACTAAAGCCCCGCCATCTCGTTTCCTTCCCCACTTTTGTCTTCTCTGTCTCTTCTCTTTCCCTCCTTGCTGTCTCTCTCTAACCACAGGCCCGGTACAGTGTGGGTGAACGAGGGGTTAGGCTCCACACTGCCCTCCCTCCAGGCATCAATCCAGCTAGGAAAAGACTGCCCACTGTGGTGAGAAACAGTAGCCAAGCCCCCAATTCCTGAAACCTATTATGTTTGTCTGCCAATTGATTTGGGCCCTGTGGTGTTTTGTCAGGAGTTATGATTCTTGATTGCAGCAACGTATGTGTGAAAACATGCAAAGGTGCAAAATACGCCCCTTAGTTGGGTCACAATGTGTGTGCATCCACACAAAGCAATTATGAAACTAGAAGCATCATTGAACTCTTTAGAGTTAATCTATCTAACTGCTTCTTCAAGTGATTAGTACTTGAATTGTATACAGATTTCATTTACAGGGAATAGAAGCAAATAGAAAACAAGCAAATAGTGCCCAAAAGATAACACATAGATCTTTCTTCAGAAAGCCTGATATCAGAGTAAATGTTGTCCCTTCCTGTGAATTTCATATCCTTGTTAAAACACTGATCGGTAATCATTTGGCACACTTCCCTGTTTAGTTAACTGTAAAGTGTTTTTCATTTCAAATGATTGCGTGTTTTGTTTTATATAATTATTTAACGTTTGAAAGTGAACACACAGCAACCTGATCATCACTAGTTCAACAATAACACTTACCACCTTCTATAACTGTGCTGATTGTAAGAGAAGAACACACCTGTAGAAATAGATTCTCATAATGATTTATTTTAGTCTCTGCCAGGACAGTGAACATTTTCTTCTTCTCCATCTTCCCTTTGCTCTTTCATATTTTATTCTGTGCAAAAGCAAGAGAGCAGTAGATTTAAATAAGATAACCAATTATATGCTAGAGGAAACAAGACTTTTTTTTCCTGCTGCAGTTATCTGATGCTGCGGTGAGCAGAGGCAAAGGCTGGGGTAATGTGACATTCACTGTGCCCTTTATCTTTTCTCATCGCTGTTTACCTCAGTCAGTTAAAAGTGGCTTGCGCTCTGCATCCTCTCCTGCTGCCAGAGAAACCTCACCGCCATAGGCTCACGTAGAGACATCCACCTACTGTACAGACACACATATTGTACACACAGACACACTCGCACGTTCTCACCTCAGACCGTGAGTGTCAGGTAGACTGGTGGGAGAACCACTTTTCTCCTAGCACCCAAGTTGAGAATAGCACCTGCTAGGGCTAGCTGCTAATTCAATGTGATGCTATTGTACGTGATGCTAAGAATGTGTTTCCCAGCTCTGGTGAGCAGACAGGCTGTTGAAAGCCACCACGGCGGGGAGAGGGAGACCGTGTGGGTGGCACTTTGGTCTGACATATTTTTCTCGTTACACCTTTGCACATGCACAAGCCTGTGGCACACGTTTTACTCTACTTCCATCTGGTTGCAGATACAGGACACCTCAGATGAAAAAAAGGCTTATTTCTAAAAGTGGTGTGCCATAGTGGTACTTAATGCCATACCTCCCTGATCGAAAAAACACTATGTATTTTGACAAATGTATTTAGACTTACCGTTTTAATGCACATTCTGAGGAAACAAATGTCCGTTTTTAAGGATATGACCGAACTGATGATACACAATCAAGATATACGTTGACATGCCTGGACATTTTCGATAGACAGTAAATAACACATGAGGGGTTTATCAAACGACACCCATAGGCGGAGAAGCTTTGACCTTAATCTTCAGCTGGATGCATTTGAAACAAAAATACATTTGACTGTTATGACACTGACCAAACAACCTTTTAAGATCATTGAGTGAGCATTTTAATATGAACAAATACAGAAGATAAAGACCAGAATACGCATTATATCATGATGTGATTGACTGGTCGCTTCTATTTTGCACAACATCCCAAGAGGACAACTGTATTATTATTTCAGATTTGTTTATCACAATATGATATGGTTATATATGAAAAAGTGCTTGATTACAGTGTTGTTAATGATAGATAGGGTTATAAGAAAAACAAATGTAACATCCTTAAAGCCATTGACACGTGACTGCTCTTAAATCTTTGTGAGTTATCTTGCGTCACCATCACCGTTTAGATTCTATCTCTTTGTGAACCCAAGTTCATAGTGGAAACAAAACCTTATTTAGCGACACCCCACATGGCCTCACACACACACACACACACACACACACACACACACACACACACACACACACACACACACACACACACACACACACACACACACACCCTCAGCCTTTCTCCTCAATCTCTCCTCCCATCTCTGCTGTTGACTGTTACTTCTCTTTTGTGGTTGCTCCAGTGCAACAGAAAGTGGATGAATGAGAGCTTCAGCCTGCCTTTTTATTTTTACACTTCACAAGGTATAGGTGAAGCCGGAAGCGGTTGGAACCTGTGTTATGTGTTTTGTGAAAAAAAAAAAAAAATTAAGCCGTTTCTTGCGCTGTGTGAGTGTGTCTATATTGTTTAACTGTGGAATGCTTTAGACCTTATCAAAACAAATAGAACTGATACTCATTAAATGTGAGCTGACGGATCGCAGCATCACTGACAATAAAACTAAATATTTCTTTAACCGAATCAGCTGGAGAGGTAATGCAGATAGTCTTTTAACACTTTTGAAACAGTCCTTTGAGGAAGAGCAACGCTACACCATTCAAGTTTCCAATTCCTCTAACAACACTTTCTTGGGTGGCACAGTGCCAGGAAATTCCAAACAGAATTCCACCTAAATCCCTCTGAGTGATAGGAGGAGCTGCTCTGTGTATCCCGTCGATATCTGATCCTGTTGCTGACCGGAGCACAGTGTTAAACATAGCCCGGGTTTTGCATATGAAAATGAACCCTGCCGAAGATAAAAGGTGAAGGTACATCAGATGCTGGACGTTAGTGCATGTGACCCCATGGCTGCTGCAGAGTGTGCACATGTAGTGAGTGTGTGTGTGGTGTGTGTGCCGGATCAAACTCTCACACCCAGGAAGAGGCCCTGTTTCCCTTATCTAACGACAACAGAGCATGTGTCGCCATGGTCACAGGCTGCGCTTTTTATGGGCTTTGTGTATGTGTGACTGTGTGTGTGTGTGTGTGTGTGTGTGTGTGTGTGTGTGTGTGTGTGTGTGTGTGTGTGTGTGTGTGTGTGTGTGTGTGTGTGTGTGTGTGTGTGTGTGTGTGTGTGTGTGTGTGTGTGTGTGTGTGTGTGTGTGTGTGTGTGTGTGTGTGTGTGTGTGTGTGTGTGTGTGTGTGCAAGTGTGTGTTTGTGCCATGTTCATTGTTTGCCCATGTTCATTGTTTGCTTGGGGCGTGGTGCAACACCAGAATTGTTACTATAGTCTCTCCTCACTCCCTCTTTCTCACTCCTCCTGCCATGCAACTCTAAAATAAAGCCATATCTAATATAGTAATCTTCTGTCTGTCTGTCCTTCTTTCTTTCTTTCTTTCTTTCTGTCTGACTTTCTTTCTAACTTTATATTCTTCTTCTTTCTGCCTCTCAACCTCTTTGTCTCTTTTCACTCCACCTGTGTTTTTAGGCGTGTGTGTGCGCACGTGTTTGTGTGCACACATGTGTCTCTCTCTCTCTCTCTCTCTCTCTCTCTCTCTCTCTCTCTCTCTCTCTTGCTCATCTGTCTTTGAAGCAGCAGTGACAAGTTGGGCAACATCAAAATTCAGTGGCACATTGTCTCAGGTTGAAGTTTGCTAGGTCTCTCCTACTGCTTAATTGAACACAGGATGAGAGAGAGAGAGAGGCAGAGATGTAAAAAGAGAAGTATAGAGAAGAGGGGGAAGATGATGAAGAAGGGTGCTCAAACAGGCATACATATTGCATGAGCCCCCCCCCCCCCCCCCCCCCCAACCCTACCACCACACCCTTTCTTCACAGAATGGCTGTGTACTGTTCTGGGCTTATTAATTCCGCTCGGTGAGAGGATTATTTTTAGAGACTTGGTGAACTGGTAAAGGCTTTTAAAGTCACAAGTATTACACACTCTGCTTATAGATTCCCCTTTATACATCGGAAAGTTCTTAAAGTTTGTTGTGGTTGTTCTTTAGTGTGAGACGGTATGTACAATTTTACAGATGTTGCAATGGTGATTGAGTAAAGGTTTAAATCCTGATTTTTTTTTACCGTCAAATACTGAATCCTGTAGCTCATCTCCACGAACTGTAGATATATACACTGAACAAAAATGTAAATGCAACACTTTTGTTTTTGCTCCCATTTTTCATGAGATGAACTCAAAGATCTAAAAAAAAATGTATATACACAAAATAACCATTTCTCTCAAATATTGTTCAAAAATCTGAAGAAATCTGTGATAGTGAGCACTTCTCCTTTGCCGAGATAATCCATCCCACCTCACAGGTGTGGGGTTAGGGTAATGTTGTGAATCGAGTGGCCCATGGTGGTGCTGGGGTTATGGTATGGGCAGGCGTATGTAATGGACGACGAACACAGGCCACTCGATTCACAACATTACCCTAACCCTAACCCTACCCCTACCCCTCACACCAGATACTGCCTGGTTTTCGGACCCCCCCAGACCCCCCCCAATAAAGCAAAAATGAACGTTTCAGAGTGGCCTTTTATTGTGGCCAGCCTAAGGCACACCTGTGCAATAATCATGCTGTCTAATCAGCATCTTGATATGCCACACCTGTGAGGTGGGATGGATTATCTCGGCAAAGGAGAAGTGCTCACTATCACAGATTTTTTCAGATTTCTGAACAATATTTGAGAGAAATGGTTATTTTGTGTATATAGAAAATGTTTTAGATCTTTGAGTTCATCTCATGAAAAATGGGAGCAAAAACAAAAGTGTTGCGTTTATATTTTTGTTCAGTGTAATATGGTATATGATATGGTTAAAACGCCCAGTGGTGGATAAGATCATTTTCTTAAGTGACAGTAGTACTAGGTAACAATGTAATATACTTTAAATATTTATTTGTATCGTTGGACCCATTTTAATCTTCCAGCTGACCCAAGTTGATGGGTTTTCTGCTTAATATTTTAATAGCTGCTGCTCAACACTATAGTGGAAAAGAAGAACAAAGTTGCGTAAAATCGAAATAGTAAAGATGCCTCAAACTTTTACTCACAGTACTTGACCAAATATTCCTACTTCCACCACTGACAAGTCTGTGATAAATAAACCTGAATTGTAGTGTAGTTTTTGGATATAATCAGATACATGAACACAGATTACTTCGTTTTTTGTATATTTCAATCCTTTAGTTTGAAAGTTGCAGCAAATATAATTTATATTTTGCTTACTAGATAATTTGTTTCCTGTCTATCAAAATGAATGTTGTTCTCATCATTGCAATGTAATTTTTTTCTCATCATCGAAAGGTCATTTAGTCTCTTATGACTGGACAGTTGTGGCATTACACAGACGCACAAGCCCTTTATCTACGCCCCATCCCCCTTCACAAACAGATGTTGCCTAGAAGGCTTTATGAGGAGCTTATTTGAATTGTCCATCAATCAACAACAATCTTCGGTGGAGTCTGTAATTTTTCCTCCAATCCTGTTATCAACTGTCTCACCGGTGCACTCCAAGATGAAAAGATCCCAGCATTGTATCACACCATTAGCACTGTGTAAATATTACATGTTTTCCCTGGCTAGTTAGCATTACTTCCACCTTGTGGCTTCATTATTTTTGAAACGCTCAGCTTTGTCGATGATTGCAAGGCATGACCTACTTCTGGGACGCTCGGTCTCTGTCTCTATCTCTCACTGTCTTTACTTCCTCACTTTTCTTCCTCATTTACTCGTTCTGTACTTCCTTTTCATTCTCTCTCTGCCACTACACCTCATTTTCTCCTCACACTGAACCTGTCTACCTCTTTCTTTGTCATTTATTCATTGTCTTTCTCCATTTACTGCCTCAGCATCACCTTCATCCTTTTAGTCTGTCTCTTTTCTGCCTCTCTGTGACTCACCTTCTTCTCTCTCATGCATGCATTCTTTATTTCTCAATTTGTCTCTCTTCCACAACCTATTATTATTTTTCCGTATTCTCACATCCCCCCCCTCTCTTTTTTTTTTACCCCTCCTTCCTCTCTATTCTTCTTCTCTATGTTTTTATTCCTCTCTCCCAGCACCACGTGTGTCACAGAGGGAAACATCGCGAGCAGTAGTCCCCGCTGAACAATTATCATGCAAAGCAATCCAAATAGAGATGTTTGCCGAAAACAACATGTGTGTAATTACTGCTTAATGAGGCCCTTGTCTCATGCAGAATGCCCAATTAGACTGCCGATGAGAAAGCGAAGCCAAGGCCTACTGAAGAAAGAGAAGAAGGGAAAGAAAGAGGGGCAGGGAGGGATATATGGAGAAGTAGAGAGAGGTTGTAATGAGGAGAGAGGGGAGTGGAAAAAGAAAGATGGAGAGAGTGAGAGAAAAGAGTAAGAGAGAGAAAGGGAACAACAGAGAAAGAGAAGATGATTTCTGCAGTAAATGTGGAGTAATGGCAGAGCTGATAGCATTGAGCCGAGGATAAATTGGTATTTTAAGTGGGAGAGCGAGGCAAAGGAGAGCTATCGAGAGAAGAGCAGGGGGAAACAGCTTTACATTGCAATATATGGGCAGCCATGTTGAAGCACAAAATGGCTGACCTTTCCAGGCTGTCTTTGGCCTTTTAGGGGAGTATTATACTGCAGATGTAATTGCCGCAAATGAGCATTGTCTAATTTCATTGCTTCCCTTTAGAGATGAAAGAAACTGCTGAAAGGCTTTGCATTAAAAAAATTCAGTTAGCCAAATAAGCTAATAGGCTACACAAGATCAGGCAGCGTTCTGTATTTGAAAATGACGATACTCAGTGTCTGTGCTCTCTTCTCACACGAGAGACTCTTATCCTAAAAATGTTTTTTAAATGGCTTCACGTCACCAGTGATATCAATGGAGTGAAATTGCTCAGTTAGGCGAGGACAATTGGCTTTCATGTGAGGAGAGAAGAGTTTATTGCAGATGTGTCACCAAGGTCAACATCATTTTGGCCCTTTCAGTGAGAAACTATCACTTTTCACTGCTTTATTAAGCAAATTAGCATCTGTAGCTCTGAACAATTAGCCAGCATTCACTTGAAATAAACGTGTAGTTTTACCTGCTGGTGTAGGGCTTGTGGATTAATCACGTGAGGTGTGAATGTGGTTCACATGCAGCGCTTGTCTCACTTTCTTGTTTGCGTACGTGGTTGAATGTAAATGTAATCATTAGAATAACCAAGTGAATCCTCAAAAGGGTTTCCATGATATGCATCGTTAACCAACCATTGCCCTGAGGCTGGTACTCATTCCCTCGGCTGTTCTCCTGCAATAATGTACAGTAATTTCTCTTTCTCACCACTCTCATGCTCATTTAGCCACTTGGACTTTTCCCCTCTCTTCCAGTGTAGATATTAGATTTCCCCCTGAGGAATTCTGCCCATTTCCGTCCATTAGTCTACCTAGTTATTGTTTTTAGCAGGTATATCTTATGATCCATTTGTGTTCGCTCATATCTAGGGTGTGTTTATCTTTCAAGCCTTTGCTCGCTTTCTCTATAGGCACAAAGCGGACCACCCCAAATGAAAAAGGGCCCCCTGTATCTTCACATCTGAAGAATTTGACGTGGAATGCTGTCTAGTTTGATCATGTTGTCTCTGCTGTCTTTGTGCATTGATATCTCATAGAATGACCTCAGTCAAACAAAAAGGGGGCTCTATTTCACACATCAGGTTTCTGTTTGTGTTTGTGTTCATGTTACGTTATTATCCAGTCCAGTCAAGGTTCGTTCCATTTGCTGCAAGCGTGGTATGACAAAGCTTGATGTCTTTGAAAGCCAAGGGCATTTTACAATGCAGCTCATCTTAACATGGTAGCAGTTTCTCAGTCACCTTGACACTGCACAGGTTCAGCTGCCGAGCCTTTTGTGTGGCAGAATCTCATTTTGTCTGCAGCTAAAAACAGAATTTGTGTCCTTTATTTATATCACGCTCAACGCTGATATCAGTAGGGACTTTTCAGGTCTTTAGCCTACAGGCACACTATACAACAGAGCTAGCATGTTGCATGTAGAGCTCCAACTGTGACCTGGTGTTGTTTTACAGTACCCTCGGGGGTCAAGGGCCATTTGTAGTGTCAAACAGTGTTGTGCCACCTGCAGCAAGTGATCTTTCAACGCCCTATTAGCTCCGTCCTGAAGACACAGCATGCTCCGCTGTGCGCCCTTCTCACTCACTCACACACACACACACACACACACACACACACACACACACACACACACACACACACACACACACACACACACACACACACACACACACACACACACACACAGACACTTAACACAGGGTCCAAACAGACAGGCACACACACACCCTTATACTGTATGCACTCACAGTTTCATTCACACTCATTCTCTCTCAGACACACAGCGGTGCCCACAGGGAAAAGCCCATCTCCCGTCACTGTGCTCATGTAGCCTAATTACCAGGCCGCTGACGAGCAGTAATTACCCATGCTGCCATGCCACCACGAGGTTTAACCAAAGTGACAAAGTCATTAGTCTCACACTTCAGGCCACCCGTAAAGAGCTTTTCTCCTTTGCACCTCCTCTGCGGCCCCCAAATGTTTCAAAACCCTTCTTGCTAACCATGTTTATTTCTTCTTTCTGTTTCTGTCCACAGTTTGATGGTGACAACATGTACATGAATGACAATAACCAAGAGTTTCGGTCGCCAAACCAGGTAAGACCGCCCACGTATTTTCCTATGAACCCCTCAGACTTGTATAAATAAACATGTGCAGAAGCTGTCGTGTTATTAGCTACAGTTGTGCAGCCGTTGCCATTTAACAAGAACTGTTTATAGAATTATATGTTTTGTTAGGAGTCGGAACATAATAAATGAATATCAAGCTCCAATAAACGAGCTCATTAACCAAACGAAGTTGGTTGTAAATTGAGTCAGTGGTAAAACTGGAAAATAGCTACATTTTACAGCTTAATGTTAGTGGAAAATATTTGTAGCTGTAGTTTGTGATCAGCCTGGCATGATTAACTGCTGATGGTTTCCATGTTAAATGACATCTTAATATTGACTTTGTGATAAACTGAGTCGAAGAAGTTTCTTAAAAGTCCTCCTACACCAATTGGTAAGTTTCCTAACGGATGATTAAAACGTGCTAAAATTCTCACTTACAATCTGTGAGGAGCTACATACAAAATAAATGTATTACCACCAGAACTTTGACATTTCTCAGAAACTATTCGATGGACAACCAGAAAATGAAGCATACTTACTTAGGTGCCATACATATTTCTGTTGCATAACCAGCAGGTTTACATTTTTGTACTTTAGTGCCACCATCAGGACAAACAAATGTTGTCAAATAATTGTGTTAGCAACCTCAACTGTATTTTCTTTGTTGTGCTTATCAGCATATGTTATCATGCTAACAAACTAAACTTAGATGATGAACGTGGTAAATATTATGTGTTTGTATTCCCTTTTTTTTAATGAGCAGTAGGTCTACAGTATCGCTTCACAAATCCCAAGATCAAGTCAGTATGTTCGAATACATTTTTAATTTCATTTCATTGTCGTCCTGCATCTAATCCTGTTTTGCAAACAAGATGGATCGCAGCTGCATTATTGTTTGATGGCTCTTTGACAACATCAACATTTATTTGTTGTCTTGGATGGAAATTGTCCGTAATGGATATTAAAATGTTCAGTTTGTCGGATCATTTGATCTCTCAAGCTATGTTAGGCAATATTAAGCCCTGAAATTGGAGCATTACTCTTAAAGAGGCGTCCATTACTTTGACCTCCTCTTGCTAAGTTGGAAAAAACACGTAATTCCCGGTAAGCTAAAGTATCACTTAAACCTCACAAAACATGTGATGTTTGATAGACGATTTTATCCAAAGCACATTAACATTACATATATCTTTTACATCAGAGGGATTAAACCATCAACGCTGACGGTGTTAGTGCAATGTCACTAACACTCACAGATAACCCGGCACTAACATGATGTCACCGGCCCCGGCTCGTTGGAGTGCTTGTCCTAGTCTGGAGCGGCACAGTCAGTGAGTTAGACAGGCGCCGCGGCACTGAGTGCTCCCAGCTGGTAGACGGGAACACATGGCCAGACATATGGCAGAATGTGGAGCTCCAAGATTTGTTGATCCGGCAGCGATGCCTTCATGTTCTGACAAAACACGACGAGGTGGATGCTCCTCGTCGATTAGCGGCTCGCCAAATACTGTCAGAGAGTTATGGGACAAGGCCAACAGGCCGAGTACGCATGGGCACACACACACACACACACACACACACACACACACACACACACACACACACACACACACACACACACACACAAAACACACACACACACACACACACACACAAAACACACATAGTCATACTATAATAGGTGACAGTTTCTCTGACACAAAGTTATTCATAACTAGTTAAAAGGACGTTCATTCATTCCAGTTTTTATTCACTCAAGGTGCAAACTATACACACACTGTATGTTCATACTTCTATACCTCTTCTAAAGCCCACATTTCCGTAATTATTTCCCTTACCTATAACCCCTAAAAGTAACAATTACCACTACATACCCCCAATTCTAACATTAAAGGACTAATTTACAGAAAAATACATGTTTCATGCCTGAGGAACATTGAGATTGCTGCTTCTGAATGTTCTGCTACCATCGAAATGCAATTGAGAGCAATTAGATGTAATATGTGGTCCAATATGCATGAACAATTACCACCACTTTCATTTCCAGAATATTTGTTATGGTTACTCTGAAACAGCAAATCATCCTTGCTCTAAACTATATTAACTGGAGCTACCTTCTTAAAAAGTGGCTATATATTTTTTCATTTGTAGGAACTGACCCTTAAAATAATCTAATTATAACATTTACCCTAACACCATCTGTAAACCCTCAAACAGCCCTTTGAAGATGTCACGCCCAGCCAAAATGTCCTCACGTCCCAAAAATGTGCTTACTCCCAGGGTGTAAAAGTTAAATTGGTCCATGCAAAGATTAACGAACAGGAACATAATGTATGTGCACATTAACACACACACACACACACACACACACACACACACACACACACACACACACACACACACACACACACACATATAACCTCATAAACCCTCACACACTCACTCTCATAAACTCTCCCACACTCATACACACACCGTCATCCTATAGCTATAAGGTTGTCTCTCCTTTGATGTTGGGATTGAGTGACTATAATGAGGGGTCGAGTGGGAGCTTTAGCAGCTTATTGTCTACTTATAGCACACATCACAGACTATGAGGTCCGTCGTTGTTAGCCACGTTTCCTTGTCTGCCCTAATTATGTCACTTTGCGTGCGTACATGGGTGTGAGCTAATTGGGATAAATGTCCAGCTCTGTAGTTTCTCTGCTGCAGCGGTCATGTGTCAATCATCGACACCTTCTCCAGGTTTGTGTGTCAACAAATACCTTCTTAGAGGATAAGGCAATTTGTGCTTTTCAAAACATGCCAGTTGCAGTTGAGGCTCTGTCAGCACCGTCAAATAGAAGCTTACTCACCAGTTCTGAATAGCCCTTTCAAAGACACAGTTCACATACTGTAGAGAGGATTTCATTTGGAATTCAGAAGCGGTAGGATGGGCACTAAAGCTTAAATAAAAGGTTAAATATCTGCTGCCCCTAAAAACAAATAACTGATTGGTTAGCACTGATCTCAAATATCTCGACAAAACCTTTTCATAACAATAAAAAACACCCTTGACCCACATTTTTACAAATGGCCAACTCGCTAAATTCTAGTTCTATTGTATGTATTTTCCTCTGGTGTTGTGATTTTGACCAGAATTAATCATTTCTTTGGATTTAAACTTCACTTGGGTAAAGCCATGTATTTGTGCCTGAAGTGGTTAACATTTCAATATCTCCAGAAATATCCATATCTGAGGAATCTCTGCATTTTCTTTATGAGTCATCCAAAATGAATCAATCTGACTGCTTGCGTGGCATGTGAGTCATTTATGTCTTAATTGATGCCTAATTGTATGCATTAGCTGTGCACTGGTTTGTCACATACAGTTTTGCTTTTGAAGTTAAATCAGACAAATGAGATGTTCAAATATGGAATCATTTTCTGCATCTATTTGAAATGGTGATTACTGTCTGATAATTATGCTAAAAACATTCCACCGTTTATTTACATTAGCTGCGTTTGTAAAAAATAAAAACAAGCAATGTCATTACCACTATTTCTCCTTAGTTTATTCTAACAGCTCTGCAGTAAGACTTATTTGAACGGTTCTGAAGAAAATGTGAAGGAGATACAGCACACAACGATCAAACATGTTGTAAAAGAAGTAGCCTGTAGTTCTTAACACTTTGTTGAGATGCCCACCGTAGCCTTTACATGATGTGTGTCTGTGAAAAGGTGCATGTAGCCAGACAGAGCTCCTTTGTTTTCATGTCTGGGGTCTTCCACAGCGTGCGCACTGAGGTAGCAGTTTGACACAGCCAGGAGATTGCATTACACATAACATCTCTGGGCTTTTAAAAAGAGAAAACCGCTAATCAGAAACAGCTTTAAAGGGGCCGTTTAGTGTATGCTTGGACACAAAAAGATGTTTTCAAGGCTTTGAATACTTTCTGGTCAAGATATGCCTATGAGCTTCACATATGCAGTTCCCAGACGTTTTGATGATATTGATGTTTACCATTTGGGTCATCTATTGATATATGCAAAAGTGTGGGAGTTATTTTGTTGATCAGCAAGTGTCGTTTATTACTGCCCACAAAGGGGATAGTTTATTGAATTAAAGGTTGTTAAACTTATATCTTTATATATATATAGAAATTGACTGAGGATCTTCTTGTAACCCATACAGAGTTTAAATCACTCACTTAGGCTGGTTTCTAGTTGCTTGTTGACTACTGAGTTGGTTATTAAAACAACTAAGCCAATTAGAGCTTTCTTTTGAGAATGGCGACGGCTTTTTTGTGTTGTTGTAATTACACATACAGAAATGATAACTCGTCAGCATCAATCTTTTCCCTACAAAAACGCAATGCACCATAAATAGTTATTGCAAAAATAAACCCTTCCTCCCAAACGCCCTACTTCAAAAGGATATCAGGCTGAATAAAAAGTTCAGAGGACAATTCAGTCTCATGAGGCTATCAAACACATGCATCCAGATAATGCTGACTGCAGTGTATATTTTTGCAGTACTAGCTGCATGAGAATAATCACAGACTAACCAAAATGGCTGCCTTTAACCACGCCCACACATATTCTAAGGACAATTACCGTTCCCCCATTTAGATTCATATCAGGCCTGACCTGTTTGAGCGATTGTACAGACTTGTTCCTCCGTGTACATTTCTGTGTTTTGGCTGGCTTATCTTCACCCTATAATCAGTCTGTGGAAGCATGTCCATGTGTATATGTGTGCATATGATACATTAGTGAAAATTAGAGACAGGAAAGGGTTGATTCAAAGAAATAGCTGGTTAGGAAAGAAAAAACAAGACACCCAAAATTACTCTCCCTCTTCCTCTCTTATGTTCTACTTGTTGCATTTTGCACCGAGAGAAAACTCAGGGGCCTCTGGTCTGGAGATGCAGCAGGTTTCCGCCTGTTTGTGCGTCTGTTTTTTCTGTTTCCAGGTGTCGTGCTGAGCCGTGAGTCTCTATCGATTTGACCGGCTGCATGAGAACAGTGGCTGATGATCGAGATTAGAATAGAAACCTCACCGATTGGATAAAGGCGCTCTCCTTGTGTTTCTTTTCCTGTCGTGTTTACTTTTGTTTAACTCCCTTCTTTGGTTTTTCACCAACGTTCATCCACCCAACTCTTTTCACCCGGAAATGTAAGGCTCTCTCTATCTACATAACTTTATATATATAATTCTTACATCCTTTGTTAAGTTTAATTCACTTCAGCTAAGTTGAATGCATCTTTATTGGCATTATGTTTTGATCAAAAAGCTTCTAAAGCATACATGTACAAAACATAATACACAGCTAATCAACTTGAATAACTACAATGTAAAAAAGACAATTTTCTTTATGAGAATATAAGTGAATTGGCTTTGTTAATTCTGAGTTAACGTATTTTGAATGTATTCAATCATTCTTAATTTTTTATTTCATTGCAATTCTGCTGCACTGCTTGAAACCACATTTATAAAAAAGAAGAATTATTCCTTAAATGGATAGTAATAATTGCTAACAGCTGCTAGCTGTGGCTTAATATTTAGCATACCGACAAATTGCTATGAGTGTCCAGCGATTCTAAATAATAAAAAGAAAAAAGAAATGATTATGTTTTGTCATAGAGCCATTCATATTAATCCATATGTTATTTGACCTATAGGACAAATGTATGTGCCCACGCATCGCCCCCTCTCTCCCCCGTCTCCCTCGCTCTCTGAGGCAGAGACACCATAGTACACCCTGACACCGCACACCCAATGTGGGCGATGCTGATGTGAAAAGGCACCGTTACTTAACAGTGACTCACAGTGCACCATTATACCCCCACCATCACAACGGCAACACTCTCCTCACTTCCCAACACCCCCCCCCCCCCTCTATACTTTAGTGAATGTGTTTCTCTTTCCATCCTCTATCCGTTGCATCCCTGCAAGAAAAGTTAGGGGGACATTTTAAGACAAAGGCTGAAAAATGAAAATTGAGGGTCTGAAAACGCCAACACACATCTCACTCCTCTTTGAGGCCGTACGTAGCCGCTGGCAAGGTCGCGAGAATGAAGTAGAGATACATATTGTACGGTGTCTATTTAAATTTCAAGAGAGCGTACGATTTCAGCAGCATGGACTCAGGCTGAAAACTCTTTCCTGCTCTAAACCAGCACTGTGGGCACAAATATCTGAAAACAATGCTGGAGGGACATCAGAGGAATATCGCCACAACATACACGCCCATGCTAGTAGGGATGCTAAGTTACAGTTGTGTGCAGGGATCGGTTCTTTATGTAGGTCAGTCCATGTCAGCCAATAAGTCCAATTACCATCACACTCTGAAATTGACCATGCAATGACCTCTGCTCTGCTTTCATGGAGCTGAATGGATGGAAATCAGAGTAAGGATGTTACTGTAAGGGGAAAAAAAGGATTTATTGAGAATCAAGAGATATATGTGAGAAAACAGCAATGTGAGGCATTCAATGTTTTGTGAAATATTCCCGTGTTTCTAGAATATGAACAGACTCATGTTCCCTATCTGTTGATGGCTGAGGTTTTAATGAACATCAAAAAGAGCCTCTGTCCCACTCTTTTGTGGTATTTCCTACTCATATCAAACCTCGCAAAAAAGCAGCTCTCCCCCCAAAAAACAGCAACTTATCAGCAGCGAGAGTGCACTCAATGATTCATACACTCTTTTAGGAGAACTTGAAACCTCTATTTCTGTCCCAGCCTCTCTGTATTTGCTGCACAGCGGAGCAGATGGATTTAGTGGGACAAAGTAGTTTGATATTTCTATTGGTTTTCTGCATGTATTTTCACTCCCTCTTTCCCTCTCTCCCAGTGATCTTTCTCATCATATGGAGACCAAGGTCATGGCTGATTGAAATATAATAGAAGTGTAGACATCTGGCCTAATACTGTGGGAAGTTAAATCTATTTTAATGGCCCCTGCCGCAGTGGATTCTCTCTGATGCACTCTTGCGCTTCACTGACAGTAAATCACAATGTTCTCTTATTACCCTGACTGGAATGAGGGCATAGAGAAAGAACAATGAGGGATCCACATCATTTGTTTTCACCCCTCCCTTGCTTTTTCCTCTCCTCTCCGCTCCTCCTTTCCTCCCCTCTCCACTCCGTTTGCGACTCATAAAGCAAGAGGCTTAAAGAGAGTGACATCATGAAAATAAAAATAAAGGGGATTATAGGCGAGCTATTGTGCCATATGTGATTACTGGGGCTTCCATGTTCCCTGGGGGGGGGGTGAGTGACTACGAGACAACATATTTTATTTATTTATATGATTCTCTTTAATGAATAAGAATATGAAATGTGTCTCAGAATATAGTATTGCCCCCTAAAAAAAGAAAACATAGCCTTTGGTCCAAACATTAAAGATTTCAGTTTCTCTCTGTTCCGGTAAAAAAAAGATCAGAAATATTCTTGAACCCTTCGTCTCTGATCTGTTAACTGTGTGGTTTTTAAAAAATATATTAAATCGACATAAATGTGCAGCATCTGACCCTTTTCAC
Organism: Pseudochaenichthys georgianus; assembly: GCF_902827115.2. Taxonomy (NCBI): domain Eukaryota; kingdom Metazoa; phylum Chordata; class Actinopteri; order Perciformes; family Channichthyidae; genus Pseudochaenichthys; species Pseudochaenichthys georgianus. The sequence goes on from NC_047509.1 coordinate 24,615,002, forward strand.
ACCTTTTAGAAATACTTACTTTGCAGCAGTGTTTTTAGAGTTCAGGTGAAAAACCAGCACAGGTCCACCCACATCTGCAATGGAGAGTCAGGTCTTTTTTACCCACCTAAATGAGATCCATTTTGATGTGACATTTGAGAGAATTACAAGTGCACAGGGGGGCATAGAAGAGGTTAGCTCACTGCTTTGCCATTTGTCCGAGCACAACCACAGCCTACCTTTAGTAACAGACGCTGAAAATGACCCTGAGCTACTATCGTGGTTAAACCCTCCCCCCCCCCCCGCCTGCCTTACACACTTCACTTATCCCAGTTCTGTCTTGCTGTCAGTCAGTCAGGTGGGTCTGCTTTCCCATTCTCCTCCTATTGTACCATTCTGTCTGCTTCCGCTGATACATCACCCAAATGGGGTTTCTTGTCGTTTCAAAGCCAGGTCAGATAGCCTTTTGTGGACCCTGCAGTCCGTCGCTGTAATGGTCACTTCTGCAGCAATGTTCAACACGCGCCGATGATGAGTTTGATATCTGCCCTTTTCTAGGCTTTGCAAGGTTGATCTTTGAAGGTGGATTTTGAAATACTGTAGGATGTTTAAAAGATTTACTGTGGCCATCCGTCTATCTGCAATACACCGTGTGGACGTGAATACCTTTATGTATGCATGGCCAGCTGTTGTTTGTCGCCAAAATCATGCTGCTCTGTCATTTTTGTGCACAAAGTAGCATATGGCTGGATGACTTTCTATAGGACACTGTCTACTCTTTCAAAGTTCTAAGGTTTATGACGCAAAAAGAGTTTCCTGATTCTAGTTATTTTCTAAACCATATCAGTGTTTCAATTCACGCTTTGAGTGTCACTGAAGCTGTAATAACTAAGTCCATCAAAGACAGATAGCTCTTGTCTTTGGACAATTCCCCCCCCCCCCCCCCCCCCTATCAGCCTTGACAGGCTCTCCGGTGTAGTGTGCAACATTTTCATTCTGCTACTGTTGACGAACACATCATAGTTCCCAGGTGAGATGTCTTCCTCTAAACACCTCATAGGCCACAGATGACTCCATCACCGAGCTAATGACTGCATCTCATCCTCCACATGCGTCTAGAAAACTGAGCAAATTCATTTGTTTCCACTTAAGATAACTTAATTACTTAAGATATCTCAACAAGGTGGAGCTTTTTGCTCGAAGAATTGTCATCCTACAAGCGTACATGTCAAGGTGAAATCCCAAGTTGCTTAGCGTTGCCTTTCTAAAGATTACTACAGCATGTACCACAATATTTGTGAATATAACATACTGTGAAGATGTTCACATAAGGGCTGGGCAATGATTAAATATAATAATTTAACGTCTTTCAATGTTATAATATTGTGAAGAAATCAGTGATTAAGATATTGTAATCACAATTCAATTATCCATCCATCTTCTCCCGCTTATCCGTGGTCGGGTCGCGGGGGTAGCAGTTCCAGCAGAGAGCCCCAAACTTTCTTTTCCCTGGCGACATCAACCAGCTCTGACTGGGGGATCCCAAGGCGCTCCCAGGCCAGCGAAGAGATATAATCCCTCCACCTGGTCCTAGGTCTACCCCTTGGTCTCTTCCCAGCTGGACGTGCCTGGAACACCTCCCTAGGGAGGCGCCCAGGTGGCATCCTAACTAGGTGCCCGAACCACCTCAACTGGCTCCTTTCGACGCGAAGGAGGACAATTCAATTATCTAAATTGATAATAAAGCACATATTGAAATGTATTCAAGCTAAATTCAATAACATTGTACTGAGTGTCATTATTGTTATTGAGCTTGGGACAGCTCAGTGGTTTATTAGTTTAACGCAAATAGGTTTTATCTTAAGCTAAAAAAACAATGAGTATAGTAGAAAAAAGTATGGAGCTTATTCGTAAAACCAATTTTTTATTAATATTTCTGGATTAAATGATCTTACATGAGAAGTCATATATGTTTTGTCAGTCTGGATCTTACAAAGATACAAAACTCAACACTGTTCCCTTTGGGTGAATCATTTTCCACCTTTTCTTTTCAAAGAACCAGGGTCTGCTTTATGTACGGTGATTGTCAATATGCCTGGAAGCAACATCTCACATCTATAAACTACGTTACAGCAATATGGTGTTTTGATGTTGAATCATAACTGAAGCTTGGTGCTTTATCGTGTTGATGATACAGAAAGAGAATAAGGGAAGAATTGATTTGTAGATTCTTCAAAGTAACATCCTTGTCCAGGAAAATGACAGATTTGCTTAAATTTCACCTCTGGAGGGGAGATGGGGTGAGGTGAAGGTTACAGAGATGGCTGAATCAACATTTGGTGTTTCTTTCTGACCCCTTTCTCTTTTATCCACTCTCTGTCCTGAAAGACAGTATATTTATGAATTATTTATATATGTTTGAAAATATTAAACTTGTGATGTCCTTGTCCCGTGTCTTATCTTCAAGGGCATCATAAGAAGCTGTAAAGAAAATACAAATTCACCAAAGGGATGGAAGGCACGGTCGTAAAATAGCCTCTGACAGCATTTAGATATTGGTACATAAAGTCAACGTGGTAAATTACTCATTCTTGCCAAACAAGCTTCTCCATCTCTTTGATTTCCTCGTTATAGCGATTAAAATGGGTTTAACCCCAGTCGAGCTCCCTATCTATAGTTCCTGCTCGTTTTGTATTGCGTCCGTTTATAGTGAAACAGCACCGTTTCTGTACGTGCACATGTCAATGAGCTGTAGGCAGTTTAACCGAAGACTGATGTTCCCTTCTCAGATTATTCCATTTTAAGAAAAATTAAAAATTACATTTCTGGAAGAAGCTGTTTCATTAGTCATTTCTTTAAATGCTCAAAATCCTGACGAAGACCCATAATGTTAATGTGAATTACAAAATGTAATCTAACTATGAAAACGATCGTCTCTTAATCTTTACCAAGTGGTCTAAACCTAACCTGGTGCAGGAATATGACACGTGATGACGATTAATCTGCTGTCAATTCATAATTGTCTGACATGAAAAAAGGATACAACTCCAAAATGATGTCTTCAAGTATTTCGTTTTTTTTTTAAAACACAAAGATATCCAGTTGGTTGTTAAAAATATGAAGGGCAGCAAATGCTCACATTTAAAAAGCTGTGACAAGATGCACAAACCAGTGAGATGTGTTTATATGTGTTTATTAAATTAAACCTAGGGCATTTGCTTGTTAACAATAGTAGCAAATGACAACAAGAATAAATGTGAGACAACGAAAACACATTTGCAAAACCTTTGTCGTGGGAGAAGGAACTGTCAGTGATAATATTTCTGAGCAAGCACCTCGAGTGAGTGTTATGGGAAGAGAACACAGCACATCACCCCCTGATAGTAAACATACTCCCTTTTATAATATTATTTTCTCCCTAATGATAGTGCACATTATGAGACTTTTATCCTATCTTCAAGCACCAGTTCTGCTTGTGAGGACATTGTAGCCGTTCCTCGACGTTTCTCGCCATTTGTTTGCTAAAAGTATTTGTTTTCAAGATGAATTGCTGCACTGGCAGGCGAGATGACAGCCTACACGAAGATGATATTGAATTGATTTCTGAAATGTTGCAGAACGGACTAGTTGATGTGTACCACGAGACATGAATAATAAAAATTCTATTAAAAAGCTCTTCAATGGCTGACACTGGAATATTATTTGTGATGATTAATTTTCTTCAGTCATTATAAAGGGGAGTTGGCATCAGATTGCCTCTGACAAAATTGCTTTTCATTCCCTGGTGAATACCCACAGTATGCTTTTTGAGAGCACAAACCATATTTCTCTGCGTAATATTATGTCAAGATAGGCCCAGGAAAAGACAAGCACGGGCTCCGCTCATGTATCACCCTATTAGTACCATACAGATCTGTGCTGTGTTACCCCGATGGGTGTATTCTTGACAAACCGGACACATTTAATAATGAGAAATGTGAGATTTGTTTAGTCCAGTTTTTCTGTTTCTAACAATATGATTGGCATTATAATTATGAGATTATAAAATAGCCACCTACTGAGTGTCAATGGTGTTTTGCCACATAATTAATTTGATTAACTGTAATTTAAAGGCGCGCACGCAGACAGTTTGTAGCTTTAAAGCTGTCAAGATTTTCAGAGGCAAATTATTCCATACGGCAGCTGTTGTTGTCTAACTCTAATTAATTTGCTGTGTATGTTTGTGTTGAATTCATTCTTTACACTTTTGTAAGCGCAACAATTTGCATTTCTAATTATTTTTATTTCCAGCAAAACAGCCTGAATTGACTGCTGCAGTTCAGTGTCTGCTGCAAACACAAATGTGAACAACACAGTGCAACAGGTGCATTTAAAAGCCAATTATGAAGCTTTTTAATTACTCTGGAACATCCTTTGTTGGCAGTTGTAACTGCATTGTAACTGAAGCTAAGTTTAAAATGTTGTACGACTATAAAGTCATCTGGTTTGGCATGTTTTTCTTAGAGATTCAAACCAGCCTCCTTTTTTATTTATGCTATAACTAAATGTGTCATGTAGAATCACCTCTGTGTGCTTCCTCCCATGTTCTAAAGATATGCAAATTGCTGCATGGGTTACAGACTCTAATTTGCCCATACAGATGAAAGTCAATCCGTGACCTGTCGTGGCATTTTCCTTTTGTTTTATTAATATATGTTGGGAACAAATCATCGTCTTGCAACCCTGAAAATGACGTCAAAAAGAAGTAAATTAGTAAAGGTTGCTGTGATTGCAGTTCTTAAAAAATATTTTCTTTGCCATTCCAGAGCTACTCCAGTCAAGGCCGAGGCAGTGGCGGAGGTGCTGGGGATGAAGACTACGAGATCCCCCCCATCACACCCCCCAACCATGCCGACCCCTCTCTGCTGCACCTCATGGAGCACGAGTCCGGCTACCCCTTCCACTCCATGCCTCACAACGGCCTGCTCAACACCTACTCCTACCCCGAGCTGCCCGCCCTCATGATGTCCAACATGCTGGGTCAGGACACCCACCTCCTCTCGGGGCCTATGCACTCGGTGAGTACATCTTTTTTTTTCTTTTCTGTCAGTCTCCTTTTAGCTACAGCCTTTTGTGATCGTGCAAGTCAAGCGCTGTGGTGGGCTATTAGTCTCCGTGGTCAGGGGGCTGGGAGTCAGCCAGCAAGTCAGCGCATAGAACATTTCCTCTGCAGGTTTCACATGTCGGAGTCATAGAAAAGTTCAGTCTATTCAAAATGTTTCCAAAAAATTATTGATCCTATGATACTCCATTGAAACTTGTGTAAACAGCCGCGCAGCAACGAAACAGCCACCAGTCATTATTTCCCGAGCCGCTCTCAATATTCTCCATTTATTTTTTTCATAATAGCAAAGCGGTTTTCCATTAGAGTGATAATTAGCCCGGTTAGCGGCCAAGGAAGCTTAGACAGTGCAGCCTGAGCAAGGGCGGTCTTTACATGCAACATGAATACATGCAGAGCGCTGCTGCCTCCTTAACACCCAAACCTTCACAGCACGGCTCCTTTAATATCTATTCAGCTACAAATCTCACAGATTTTCATTGCGTCAAAGTGAGTCAAAAAAGGGAGCGAGAAACACCGCGCTGCACATTTTCATTCGTTCTGATCGGCAAAGCAAAAAAAAGTACTGGGAGTGATGGGGGGGTGCAGGTTTTGAACAGAACATCTTCACAAAAAGAGGGGGATATCCCTTGTCAGCTGATTTTTCTTTTCAAAAGGATACTGAGGACCCACACTCCCCCCTCCAGTAAAGGGACTTTTTCTTGTGTTAAACATGCTTCAGACTGAACATGTAAACACCGCTGGCGAACACATTCAAATGCTTTAATCATAGGATCGAACCAGATGAATTATAGATGGCCTGTGTGGTGAATTATTCAACGTTATATACTTTCATCTGACATAAATATTACTTTTTCTCTCTGCCCTCCATCATGAATATTTATGCCTTAATGTGAGCATCCGTGGCATTTATCCTCCGCTAATCAGGTCTTATGTGATTTTCAAAATCAAACTGCGTAAGTTGCAAGCTCCATTTTTTTCCGTGGGTGGTAGCTAAGGCCTCAATTAAAGCCAGTCTTCAGGATTAGGTCACAATCCATTGGATACTGCTGCTGAATATATGTTACAGGAGAAAGATGTTGTTGACTGGAACATTTTTAGTCAATCTGCTTTTTAGTGCTGATAGCTGGTTTGAAGAAACCTCTACAATAATAATAATAATACCTTACATTTATTATAGCGCTTTTCCAGATGCTCAAAGCGCTTTTACAAATACACATTACACATATCATACATGCAATGGTCATGTACAATCATTTGGATGAGTTGATTTTAAAAGAAAGCAACATATACACTGGATTATTGTATGCACTCTGTATAAAGTTCATTTAATGTGATGTCAGTGCACCAGTATTTGTAACAAAGCAGCCCTTTCTGGCCAATAGTCATAGAAGGAAACGGAGAGGGAGTGCCTGCTTCTTAAACAGCTTTTGTTTCACCTTTGCAATTATTTATTTTGAAATAGCCCTTCAGGGTAATGTTCCATTTTCTTATTTCACACCCCCTTTTCTCATAAATGAACCGTCATTGCAATAAATCACGGCACAAACAGAGACTTGCACACACTGTGAAAGGTCCAGAGATTTATGTAACACATTCATGTTTCCCACTTCCACATTTTAGTACTACTCTAGCAGAGCCTGGCTAATAATAGCCGCTATTAATATTTCTTGTTGCCTAGCAACCCCAGCAAGTAATAGCTTACTCTGGAAAAATAGATGACCGATAAGGAAGAAGGAGGGGGTTGGTGGGGCTTGGAGTGGGGGGATTCAATTCATTTATTATCTCCTGGGACAAGAGGAGCTTATTTCTGAGGCTGCGGAATAGGAAAGTAGGCTGTATATTGAGAAATATTTTAAAGCAATTGGAGATGACGTTATTTTCATTTTGGTTCCATTAGGGATGTTTCATTTGATGCTTCCCCAACAAAGTCAATTAACCACAATTTCATACTGATAAAAGTATAATAAGGAAGATTGAATGTATAATTGCTGACTGCTTAAACAATAAAAGGGAGGATGGAAATAGGCTCTCAGTGTAACCAGGGTCAGCAATTAACAGAAAGCCTTTACCTTTGTTGTATTGTATTAACAAAAACCTTTCAGCAAACCCACACAATTGGAGGAGATGGAAAACCAAAACCCTGATCATTTGACAGTCTTCTTTTACCGTTGCTGAAGGAGCAAATATAAAGTCAACAGTGTTACCTTAAGGATACACTCCTCTTCAATAAAAGCTCTCCTTCAGAGCACATATAAACCTCCTACAAGCACAAGCTCAGCTGGAGCAACAGATACGCTTCATCTCAAGGGATGCTGTTGCTGGTTTTTGTACAACATTTAGCCCGAGGCTAAAGCTCTGTAAACTTCTCCCTGCTTTGGGATTTTCTTTTTCAGCGCACATTGATTCTACAGCAAACACAGTTAAATCATTACAGTAGTGAGAGCAGCAGATTGACCATCATCTTCATGCTGCATACTGTACGCGTATGATTTTGCATTAGTTTGTCTTGACAGCTTAAGAGTCTGGAATTTCTGCTCATTCAGAGCTTGCTTTATAATAATCTGATTATTTCTGCCATGCATATGTCTCTGCAAGAGCCCTGTTTTTTTCCAGATAAATGTATTCTGTCTGACAACCTCCTCTTTTCCATCTAATAATGAGTCCACAAGCAGCAGAAATAGTATCTGGTGTATCAAAAAGATGTGTAACGGAAGATAAAACGGGTGTCAAATACATAGATTGAGTGTTAAGCAAATTTCAGAGCTTGAATGTTTGATGAAAATGGAGGTTTGAGTTTTTTATTTTCATTTTCAATTGAAAGCACTTTGTTCAGGTGTAGGGTTTGATCCTTTCTGCTGCACGGGTGTGTTGTCTTAACTGACAGTTTTTTACCTTTTCTCAGACTTGAAATTGCACCATTTACAAGACTCCGACAAGCAAAAGGATCAACATCAGCGTTATATAAGAGAGAGCTGTCAATCATAAATGTTTACATTCTCTGAACCCCTCCCCACAACGCTGACCTATACTCTGTCAGCTCAAGGAAGAAAGGGCCACGTCTTGAATGACTGGACCGCGAAATGTAACACGCCTTCGTGCGAACGCTCATCGCGGAGGAGAACATCCCTATCTCACCCGTAGCTGTCAGCGTTCCTGCCACCCCGACGCTCAGGGAAGAGGTGGCACCCAGGGGTCTCATGTTCAACAAGCCCCCGGATGGTTCAGGTCTGACTGAGGTTTTAGCCTGGGGGAGTCGGAGGGACACTCACCATAAGATGGTAATGAGGGGTCGTGGAGGAGTTTGCAGAATGGCCCCAACATGGAGCTTTGAGGGGCGCCAGCACGTTTAAATATTGAAACAGAGCAGTAAACCCAGTCTCATTACCGGTGTAATGAGGCTGTTTCGGGAGGAGGAAAGCCCCTGCTGTCAAAAAAGCAGCTGCCAGTTGTACAAGTTTATGTCACACACTCAGTCAGATGACTCCTGGTGGGGAGTTTTCAGTTTTGTTAAACATGTGGTTAGAGATTAATATGTTTTGGCAAGATGTGTGACAATCTATCAGCAGTCAATTTTTAACGTTCTTTTCTGGCCACATGATGGAAATATGTGTAATAATCACTCTCTTTTAACGCTGAATCAGATTCAATCATCCCCGGAAAAATATGTGGGTGTTTGGTTGCTATATGTGTTACTTTCCTTGGTAAGTGCTAACTTCAAATTACTGTTGGGGATGAGTTTGTACGATACGTGCGGTTTGTCAGAGTAGTTTTCCTGAAAACTATACTGCCGCTGTCAAATTCTTCAAACAATACATTTTCAGGATGTAAAACAAAACAAAAATAGATTGAAATGCAGATGTCTTGGTTGTATAGCACATATTTATTAAGTGGAACTCCAACTTTAGAAAACAAAACTGACCTCAAAACAGCCTATAAATAAGTCACAACGTAGAAATACTGAGTATATTATTAAGCGCAATCGTGCCCATTACAGTGTGCTTGCACTGTGTATGTGTTTGCCTTCATTTCCAGGATTAGTCTTCAGTCACTGATTGCTACAAGGTTATGTGAGCTTGACTTCATTTAATCTGCGAAAGGAAATTCATTTTGCATCACTTGGCATTTAGGACATAGACAGCGGGGGGAAAGGCCATAACCATTTTAATGCAACAACACAAAAACGATATTGACAGCTGTGTTTATCGACAGCGCAGGGATAGTTAGATAGAGGCCAATTCAAGCTATTAAAAAGATCAGAGTAAGCCTATCAACATTGTACACAAACCCGTGAAACAGGTAATATTCAGACACAAATATTGACATGAAAATGCAGTGAAAGCAAACGGGTGAAAAATAAAAAGTGATCACAGTTAAATCAAGTGACCTACTATCCTACTATCTAATCAGAAGAACTGCCTTAAAATAAACTTTATCTAAAAGAAAGAAATGTCACTGAAAATTGCAGTTTGACTTGACTTCACATGCTCACTGCAGCTGGATTACTTGTTTTTTAAATTGAAACAGCAATCTTTTTTTCCACTGTAGGTTTTAGACATATCTCATATGACCCGCTTGCTCTGCTGCCTTTCACTGGGATAGATATGACATCTTGGTGACGTTCCCAGATAAATCACTTTTTGTAACAGTAGAAAATGTTTTCTGTTGTGGCTTTTCATTCCACAAAAAGACAGATGCCCTTCAGTGCGACACTCCACAACAGGGGTGAACAATGTGTCTTGTAGTCGTCAAGAGAAATGACAGCAAGATAATTGGTAGGGCACTCCCGTTTCATTTAAACCGAAACAAATAGGCTTCCACAGAGAATTGTGCCTTAAAAAAGTAACGCTTTGTTTTGTGCAGCTTATTATGCGGGCTCCGGAGTGAAGTAATGAAGAGGAGTATTAACAGATTGAGCATTAAAAACAAATGCACATTCATTGCCGTTCATGAATATTCATGCCGCTAATTCAAATAACCTTAGGCGACTGTTACGACTAATGAATATTTAAAACAGCTCGGTCACAGAGATTTGAACATTGCATTACTGCTGACTTTTTCAGATCATCTTGTACAAGGGTAAACAATTAAGAAAGGCAAAAACAGATTTTAGTGGTGATCAAAATACATCTGGAAAACAATATCTCATGTTGTCACATTAGTTGCGGGACATTGACGCTCTAGAGGAAACCATAACGACATGCAAGAGGACAACGATGGGGGAAGAGTCGCCCATAATCATAACTATTATTTGATTAATCAATTAGTAAGTTCACTGAATATTAATCAACAATTATTTAGAAAATCTAAATAAGTTATAAAGCTAAAATACAAAATAATTGGTTCAGCTTCAGAATTGTAAGAATATGCTGCTTTATCTCAGCTTGTTATGATTTTGAATGAATAACCTTTAAGATTTAACAGATGGGTAACTTTCAGAAATGCATTTGTCACTTTTTTATTTTTTGTATGCGACAATTTAAAAAACGTAATAAAAAATAAAAAGATCTCAAGTTGGAGACCTAATCAAATGTTACGTCAGGAAGGTTTGAACAGTCGGAAAGGAAATGCAGCTAAAGAACGGCACAGACTGCTACTCGCCCTCCGAGGGATCTGGGGGGCGACGAGACATGTTTACATTTAGCACGCTGGTTTTAAAACAGCCCGACACGCCCGCTGCGAGAAGGAGAATCCCGTATTGCCCACTTAAAAGGAGGCCTCGGCTGCTTCCTTTGAGGGATCAGCGTGGTGACTCGTCCTCCTCGCCACCACGCAACGCTAATTAGGCCCACCACAAAGCCAGCCTGTGGGGATAATGTCCCATTATTAGAGTCATTTGTTTCAATTAACCGCTCTGTGATTCTACAATAGCACGCTGCAGCCCAGTGCAAAGAAACCATTACTCTCGCCCAAGGAACTACTGAGGTTTAGGACAAGAGTGTTTGTAAGACGGTTACGGATACCTGCTCCTGCCGGCGGTGGTGCTGCCTAACTCCGTCACACCGTTGTCACACCGTTGTCACACCGTTGTTTCAGCACGGAATGGAGCAAAAAAGTGCCTGTTAATTTGTTTTAAACAGCTCTAAGAGAATGGTTTGGGGATTTGTGTTGAGTGTAATTCACTTTAGAACTGGATAACACATTTCCCTTAAGCTATAGGCTGTTCCCTTTAACATACTGAGACCACCATGAGACCACCATTGTGGTGTGCTGAATTACTATTCTGCTACTGTATACTTACTCTATACTGCATCCCTAGTCATTTTTAGACCGCAGTGAGGGAACATCCGGCGCTTTCTGAATTCCTTCTCCTTTTTTCTCTTCATGCATTTCTCTTGTAACTCTAAAATGCGTGTGAAAGATGTGAGGAGTTTTACTCATTTATTTTCCTCACATCAGTGGATAAAGACAACACATTGCCTTGACAACATTCCCCCCCCCTCCTCTATCCGAGACTTGGGAAACAACAATTATTCTCGAGCCTTTGTGTCCGCCAACAAGCGCCCCTTGATAATAGCAGTTTGTACTGTCTGTGCACTAGCATACTGCTTTCTGTTGGTCACAGCTGGAGGCTGAGTGAGCCGACTGGTTGCAGGTTGCATAAGGCACGACTACCAGAGAGAATATGACTGTGATTTGTTGCCTGATGTAAGAGGAATAACATCAGGAAAACGCTTTTGTATAAATGGCTTTGATGTCAGTTCTTCTTCAAGCAGCAAAAAAACATTGTGTCGACAAAAATGTACTTATATTTCAAAAACATCACTCTTCCCTGATCATTTGCATATTGTTGTTAGCAGCTGCGGGCTTCTTTGTAAACCACCCTAATGTTTTTGGACACTGAACAGCAGTGGTACAAAGAGGAGTATCATCTCTAAATGCTCCTGAATACAATATTTTAGAACACTTTTAGGTCCTTTCAATACTAGATAATGGAAACTTCGATTGTTACCAAGAGGTTGCTGCTCTGTGATGCCTCTGTTGCCAGGCTCTCTCATTGGCTTTCTCCCCCCGCTGCACAGATGTTTACAAAGAGACATCACCAGCTCACATTAAAGGGTTCAAGTTGTCCCCTCGGGCTGTTGCTATGGAAATAACCCTGCTATTGGTCGCTCATTCATGTTTGATTAATTGTTTTTCCCTTTCTGTGCTGTTGCCTCTACAAAGACCTCATCACGGGAACATTTCATCTTGAAAACAAACAATAGAAAAAGATGAATATGTCCACATCTATTTTATTTAGACACTGAGATATTCTCTCCTCCTGCTCTGTGGACATTTTGTGAAAAATATGTGGTGATAAAAGCCTTAGAAATTATATAAGTGTTTTATTAATGTTAATAAAGCATTGCCTGTGAAGCCATACAATCATAAATCCTTTTTTATTTAGTTTCCCAGACCTACCTGGATTGAAGATAAGCATTTTGCCTTTCCCCCCTCTTAAATTGCACAGTGCAGTGCTGAGCTACAGCAACCCACTGGGGCCAATTAGGATGCCAGCAGAGCCAGGAAGTGCATAGCAGATGCTTTTGCCACTATTTATTAAAATCCAATCTGCGGGGGCCCCTCCAACAGCTCGTTAAACTACCGTTAATCTAATTAGCTCTCACTTGCCACTGTTTTCACCACATTACCAAATACAAGGGCCTCGACTTTGCAATTTAGGCTGATTAAGTAGGTCCAGTGCTGTTAGGCAGGGCTCAAAGGGAGGAGCTCCTTAGAGCTGTCAGTCATTTCCCAGAGTCAAGAAAATCAGGCTGCTTAGTTCAGCAATGGCTTTGGGCTTGAGTTTAAATCAAGATATCTGCCATAGGAATAGTGGTAGAAATCAAATCCACATTGCCTGCTCACTAGTGCGAGCCCACATGTTTGAAAACACTAATGAAATACTCCACATCATAAAACCCTTGTATATTTGTACTGGCACCAGAACTGGAAACAAATTCCATAATGGGCTCTTTATGGATCAGGTCTATACGATTCCCACTGATGTCCTTTCATGTCTTTTAGATTACAATCATGAATCTGCACTTCCGGTTCATTATTGTTTGGTCCGGGCTGTATTTTATTTGATGAGTGCTGCACTCTGGACAAGGGCCTGGTTTTACTCAGAGATCTGTGCGGCGGCTTTGACATGCCGTCCTGCTCATTGCTTACAGATGGGCTGTCTGACATGGAGCTGTAATCGCTTCCAGATGAGTCGGGCATGGTATATATATTCTAAGATGTATTTTAATCCATCAAGCCTTCATGGTGAACTAGATGATGGGAATACACAAAGTTAAAGGGATTGTAAAACAATTGACAGGTAGTGCAAATGTGAAATGTAACTTTTAGTTTATCTTGACTTTCACACATTCAAACAATTTAAAAAAGGATCTTGTATCTGGATCTCCATCCATGACGTGTACAGGCAAGTTTAAAGAAAGTCGAATCATTCGGATCTCAACCAGCTTTGTTTACGTTCTCATCTTGCCTGCCAACATTTTGTAAGGCCATAATCTTGACAGCATTACACACAGGGGCACTTTGAAATGTGATGTGAAACCTATATCTAAATAACAACGAAATGCATCACATAAAATCCAAAATGTAAGCCCATATGATCCCATACCCTAATTATGGAAACTTAACAAAGACTTGCTTACTCTATTTCAAAACCCACTGCAGCATGTATTCTCTGCTGCTCTCAAATCATCAGATTATAGTCAGGTTGAGAGTTGTTTAATGCATTTCAAATATGATGTTGGAAAAACTTTGGATAGTTTTCGTCATTGATCATACATTTTTGTTATCCCTGCATCCAGAAAATGCAACTAACAAATGGGGGGGTTATTCAGTCGACAAACATGCTTTTACATTTTTAAACCTGCTGACTTTGTAGCCACTCATAAAAGGCATGTGCCACAGTAACTCTGTGCTCGGATGTTTTTGTTGCACTACACAACCTGCAAGTTAGAGCCGGTGGTAAAAATTGCAGGAAAATTATATATGGCATCTTGAAATTACATTATTCTCACTGCTGCTTCTCTAACCATTGCCATTTATCTATTTATAAACTCACAAAGGCTTAGAGTCTGTAACAGCTGCACTAAGCCGTGCTTCTCTCCAGTATTCTGGTGCGGAGAGGTCCATGTTCGCGCTGTCGAAGAGATGTATTCCACTGCATTACATAAACATTTTTTTAGGAATACAAAAATCACTCAGAGGGAATGTTGGACTTTGACATTTTTAATCAGGTGCATCAAAACAGTGCTCAAAACCTAACTTTGATGTTTTTAACAGAAAATGCGGTCTGTAAAAGCCTCTTACGCTGTGTCCGAATCTCTAATTCACTCATTGTTCACTACCTGTATTTTTAAACACTCATCTGTATACCTCGGCAGTGAGATGTCAATTGAGATATGTTATTAATCACGATCTTGGTTCATCACTGACAGGTGTGTCTGATGACTGTAATTTTCGCATCATTGCATTGTGGGATTCTTTGCAGCAAGTAACATTACATAGAAACATTTGTTTGTTTATTGTGGGGATAGCATTATAAAGACCATTCATTTAGATATAGCCTTTAATAGAAAATATGTCCTTTCTGACAAAGCCATATACTTTAATCAAAGCCAAATAACTATTTGTATTCAAAATATACTGCATAGTAGGCTTCTGTCATGCCTCTTTAAATGAAGACTTTAAAAAGTTCAACATTTAAGGAGTTCAATACCGAGAAAAAACTCATTATTTGAAAAGTCCCCTAGTTAAAACTACTTTTACTAGCTTCTTTCCAAGTCACTCCTTGATCAAAGATGACTTCAATACCAATCTTTGATTGATGTTCTTGAACTGCAGTTTTAAAGAGCCACTTCTGTATCACAGTCGGTGCTGAGTAGTACTTGTTCTTGTACTTGCTCATTCCTCAGGCCAGTGCACATTGAGACATTATTCTGCAAAAACTAGCATGTAAAAATGGGTGTGTCTTGTATTCTCTGTTGATGTTTGCACACTTACTCCGTACCACAGAGTATACAACACACTGAGAGCAACTGTGTGTTTGAATATTCCCATTTTATAGTTGTTTGGCTTGATATCCACAGAAGTGTTATAGACTTTGGAAGTGGATGGCATTCAGATTTGATTCAGTGTCGCGCTCTGCATCGTGTGTTGGTGTAATGACCATCACTGTAAAGAGAGAGTGTATCTGTGCATCACCTCTGAGTAGTTCCTGTTTGTTTTTATGGCCTTTTGAAATCAATACACCATGCACCACTTTCCACTTTGCTGCTCAGAGTACATGATGGTGATGATGATGATGATGGTTATGATGATGATGATGATACATATATTCAAGAGGCGGTGATTGGACAAACAATTGTATACTCTCCCATACTATTACCTGATTTTATTGTCTAATTTTCATGTCTCTTAAACTCTTGTCGGTTTCTGCGTTTGCGCCCGTCCTTCTTTTTGTTATCAACCCTCTTTTCTCTACATCACTTCACCTCCCCTCCTCCTTTTATCTGCTCTCTCTACATCAACTCTGTCTCTCTTTCCCTTTGAATCCCACACCCTCCATTTCTCCCTCTCTCTCTGTTTCTCTCTCTCTCCTGTTTTGATAGTGACGCAGTTATCAGGCTGTCAATTCTAATCTTGTCTTGCCAGTGCAGTGCTGTCCATTCAGAATTACAGCTACCCCCTCCTCCCTATCTGTCTCCCCACATCCGCCGCCACCCCTCAGACAACAGAAATGCTGATGGGATGGGCAAGCTTAAGGCTAACACTATAGTTTAGTCTTTTGCTAGAAACCTGTGTACAAAATACTTTTAGAATGTGCTGCTCTGTACAGGACAGGGTGCTCTTACAACACCTCTGTGCTTTTTTTTGGTTGTCACATTGTGGTCTTTATAATATAGCTGAAGTGAATTTGTTCTTCAGCCTCAGTATCAATCAGGCATTGTCTCCTCTGTTGGAGAAGAGCTAAAAAATCGAATTGCGTAAATAATACTGTATAAAGCACCACATATTATGCTTAGATTCCCAATATTGTTTTATTTTAATTGGTCAAATTAAAATGTTCCTGATTATAGATGTAAAATTGTATTTAGGCAAAATTATTGCACGGACTGTGTATGTTTGGACAGAATTAAACATTTGAGAAATGTGGATTATATTATTGTTTTGCACATAAAGTAATGTTGTTCTTTATCTGAAAAGACACTATATCATCATCATTTCCCGATGAGAAGTATAGGTTTGATAATGCATTCTTATCGGCATGATATCACCCAAGATATGCTACGGTTAAATTAGAGCAAGATAGATGAAGAAGAAGAGATTGACCTGAAGCAGAACTCTGCACATGTTCACTGCAGTTTATGTTACTGAAATGAAATACTGAATTCTAATTAGAAAAGTGCTGCTCCTGAGTGCCTTGGAAGATGAAGGGATATATCTGCATGTCTGACACAAACGTGTGATATAATGAAAATAGAGACAAACTTGCAGGAGAGACTCCTTCTGATTAATCAGGACACCTTAATGGAGGGATAGGTGAGGAGAAAATACTTATAACCAATATAGCTTAAATATGTAAACCAGGCTGGGTTTTGCAGGATATTCATACATTTTCCAATAATATTGATCTCTGCCCAAAGGTATTATGTAAAATGACTCCATGTCACATCTGGGTACCTCAAGCAAAACAAGATGTATACAGAAGATAAATGTCCAATAGTCTCAAATATGCATGTTAAATGTCAAGATCCAGTGTCAGCACATCAGAATCAAAGGGTTACTTTACAGACTGATTTTGCTTCAGCAGTCACACTGGGAGAAATCCATCGTGGAAGAAGACCAGATACCAATCTCTCCTGTGACAGTGTCAGAAAATAGACCAGAATGCAGTGCAGCCACAAGATGTTGCGTTATGAATAAGGGATGTGACTCTTCTCAACTGACAACAACAGCTGTCATAATCATTATTGTTCTCTGTACCATCCTACAGAACACAATGAGAATAAGCTTGATGCTGTATAGTGGATATGTGGTGGGTATTTGTTTATCAATCATCAGTCATTTGTAAAGCCAACAACTAAAACCACTGTGGTAAATAATATGAATAATAGATTATTTTTAATTGGCCTTTTTTGCATTGAGGCTGCCCCCCGCTCTTGGATTCTTTTGTTCTTCTTCTGGGAATTGAAGGAAACAAATGACAGCCCTTTAGGTTGATGAGATAGGTTAATAAAACAATTGGTTCAGATGAAAAATCCTAAATTGTTAATGTCCCAACACGGTATCTAAGGATGGATTTCTCCTGTAACACTGTTATACTGCAGTGAATGGATATTAGGTTTATTTGACTCCTTTAAGATGTGCTGTATCTGTATTCTTTTCAGCCTTTCAGTTGCTGGCCTCCTATCATTTCACAATATGAACCTCGCACAATAAGGGAGGAAAATAAATAACGAAATGAAATAATATGCCCGTTGTTCATGTAGCTGCGAGCTGTTTTATGCCATTGCTCTTCCCTCTGTCTGAATACATGTGAATTCTCCTGCAGATTATTTGGCCTTCTTTTTTTCTATTTTGTCATTCCATTAGCTCTACCTTCAGTGTATTCTATTTTCACTTCAAAGGCTTGAGTGGAACAGATGTCGTTTCAAATGCCTGTCTTCTGCCTCATTGCCTAAAAGTGAGAGATGATTATTTTTTATGAAACCAGGCGTACTCACAAAAAGATGAATATTACCTGTAAGCTGTGAAATAGACAAGCAATACTTTCGCATCACCCTGAATGAGAACATCTATTCTCTCTCTTGAAAAGCCATTTTGAAGTTTTTCTTCAGTTACCAAATGTGCTCCTGGACCTTGAATTTTGATTAGTTAATTTCATGCTGTATAGAATACATTGTGTTGTTTGGCTGCAATTGCTTTGCTGAAACAATGCGATTTTCAAAGGCAGTCATTTCCTGCTTTCCAATTGACAGTTAAAGGGCTGTTGCTTAATCCCATGATAAGTATGCATTAGATGGATGTGAACGGCTTTAAATGTCCTCAAGTTTCTGTTTGATACTTGCACAGGGACAAATCTTTTTCATGGTTTGTTCTCCCCCCTGCTGAGTTTTAACACTGACACGCAGGATCAGTAGAATATGAAAGGGAACGTTCAAAGCTGTTTAAAATGTCTCAAATGCAACCTGATGAAATAGGACCTTAGGCTGAGAGAAGGGCTTCTTTTGCCCAAAATAGGCATTCACTCTCATATCACTCAAAGCAACATTTGAGTTACTCTCCATAACCCCTCACCCGTAAATAGTGCACATAAACATTCTTCATTTGACATAATACCAATGTATATCATTATATATTCAGTATGTCATTATTTCTTCTATTATATGGATGGGAATTGGATTGTTATTTCCTGCCTTTATAGCAACCCAGAAATCAGGTTAACGGATGTTCCACGGATACTAATGACAACATCAAGCCGTCACTTCTTCCTCACCATCCTCCCTCAGCTTCAACTTTTCTCTCTCTTTCTCCTTATCTTCCTCTCTGTCGCTCCCCACTCCTTTCCTCTCTCTCCTTCTCCCGTGCTTGATGTGTTCTCTCCTCAGCAAAGGAGGCAATTTCCATATAGAATCACAACCAGGATCAGGTGACCTGGATTTGACTCCCCGGCAAAGCCCTGCACGGAAAATGAAATTGTATTCATGTGTATTGGATCGAGTACATCACACAGATGTGAGCAGCTGCCTCCTGAAAGTGTAGCAAAATCGCAGTGTGGAATTGTTGACAAACCAACCGGGTACATTCAAAAAATATATAGATTTAATCCTTTTCTTTAGGGTTTCTTTAAGAGAAAAGACAATGATTGAAAGAAAATCTTAAAATATCCGTGAATCCAGCATCTGATAAAGTGATACCAATGTGAGATTTTAATTAGCCTTGGACTCTTTCTCCCTACCCCATGTTTGGACCGTTTCTCTTCAACTACACCTCCCTTTCCCCCTCCGACACCCCAGAGGCTAACCTGTCTCACTGACGTGCTGTTAGTCTTCATTCAGCCATGTCCGTAAATTGATCTGTTTTCTCTTCTCCGAACAAGCTGCTTTTCGCAGAACTCTGCTGCTCTTCAACGTTAATTGTATGTCCTATTCTGCTATTTCAATGATGCTGAGCGACATGTGCAAAGTGTTTAATGCTGAAGGTTTTTTAAACGTATATTTAACCTTGCAAAAATCGTATCCAATGAATTAATCATGCCTTTAAATATCCTGCATACTGAAAGTCTAATCATGCTTCATTCTGTAGCAGCTGCACCTAAAGAGTACATTTCTGTTTTATGAGCACCAATGTCTTTGTTACTTTGTCTCTCGTCTTACCCTTCCTCTCTTTCCTTCTTTCTAACCATAGATAAACAGTGAGAAGCGGGCCTCAGCAGAAATGATGAAGCCCAAACCCAAACCTCAAAAGAAGAAGAAGAAGAAGGACCCCAACGAGCCACAGAAACCTGTGTCTGCTTACGCGCTCTTCTTCAGAGACACCCAGGCGGCCATCAAGGGCTCAAACCCCAACGCCACTTTCGGGGATGTCTCCAAGATTGTGGCTTCCATGTGGGACAGCCTGGGAGAGGAACAGAAGCAGGTACAAAACATGCAGGTTTTTTTGTATCTGAAACAATAAAGTGGATCAAAATTGATGACAGCCATACGCTATCATTAACTATTACTGACAAGCCAAAGATTCAACTTTCACCTCATGTGACACTTCTTTTTACAAATACACTCAAATGTACACCGCCTCATGCACACATTCTGGTCCAACCAGTAGATGGCATGTGTGCTACAGCAGCCTTTCCTTGGCTTATGTGCTGTGTAATTAGCAGAACATTGCTGTGAGATACAGCTCACCTTAATGAGCTAGTTATTCTCTTTCTAAAGATAATCCATCCGTTTATCCCCACTCCCCTGACTCTCATAAAAATTATTTTCTTGCTAAATTTAATTCAAGCACAGAGAGGAGGGGAAGGTTGTGTATTCTGTGGCATTCTGAGACATTTTACAAGCAACAAATAGTCAATATGGGAGAAATATATAACACACTTTGGGGAGATTTCAGGAGACTACTGATATGTTAGGCAGTGGGTAGATTTACTCACATCAACATGCCAGTGCACACCTGCAAAAGCAAACAATCACATGAACACAAGAAGAAAGTCTCATCAGTGGTCTTGTTTCCGAATGCAAAGAGTTTCCTCTGAGTTTTTCTGAGCAGCTTAGTTTGCGTTAAAAACTAAAAAGGATTTTCCAAAATGATATGGAAATAGTGAAAATCCTTTGTGCCATACCAAATTCCCACAAAGCTCCAGGCCCAGGTATGGTCCACACGTTCTGTTTCCCTTCTGCCTCAATAGCTGATGCCTCCAGACCATGCATCTTCATTGGCCCTCTGACAAGCAGGGATGTGTGAAGTTCTCATTTCCACTCTCTTTATTTATATCTC
This sequence comes from Pseudochaenichthys georgianus, assembly GCF_902827115.2. Taxonomy (NCBI): domain Eukaryota; kingdom Metazoa; phylum Chordata; class Actinopteri; order Perciformes; family Channichthyidae; genus Pseudochaenichthys; species Pseudochaenichthys georgianus. Next base: position 24,635,583 of record NC_047509.1, read on the forward strand.
TCGCCTGCTATTTTGATCCTGCCTAGAATACAGAATTAGTGATCCCCCCTCACCATTGTCATGTCCTTGGATTTAGCTGAAGGGCATCTTGGCTATCCAGGAAGAGTAGTCTATTGTTTTTGTAGCTATGTAATGTCAACTCCAGCTCTGCAGTTCAAATTAAGGAAATTATGACGAGTTACAGGAGGTCATGATCTTTTAAGGTCCAAGAGAAACAAGAGTTTATAGCTTCTCTGGCTATCAGCAATTCTCTTGGGATGAGGAAGGTTTATTTTTAACAAAGGATACTGTGTAAAGACAGTATTCCACTATATTCCGTATATTTAAAGCACCATATTTTCCAAATTGCATCTTACAGAGCTTAGCTTTTCTGGCAGACACACCAAGCACACAAAATAGGCGTGAAACTAAATGTGTTCGTAGCACCAAGTAACAAAAGCTGGCATTATCAATTTAGCAATTACTGTCTTTTATAAGATACTTTCTTTCATACATTTGAGTTTTACCAGTTTTGCCCTCTTTAATTAAGCAAAAGGTATTAAGGTAAAGCTTCCTTTGCCAAAGTAAGGCTTAGCAGAAATAAACAAATGTGTCCAAGTGTAAAGTATTGATCAAATAATCTATTTTGGTATCAGCACTAGGGCTTTTTTGTAATTTCCAGCCCGACAGGAATGCAAACTTTGGTTTACTACTCACAAAACCCACTTTTCTCTCGCTTTTGCTTTGCATAATAGACATAATTTTGCATATAGCCCTTATAGCTAATACCCCCATTTTCAAACACTTGACATCCTACACTGACAATACCTGGAAAAAATACCTGCATGCAAAACTGTAGATCCATATAAGCCCACATTCGTATGCAAACACACTCTAACACAGCATCAGCAGTTAGTGGTATGACAAAAGAGGTTCCTATATCACACTAACAATATGGAAGGCACTTTCGAACAACACTCATATACAGGCAGGAATAGCATCCTAATGTGCCAAATGACAACAGCCATTCTGGAGTATCACTAATGTCAGTATGCTGATAGGAGCGTTATTGTCGTGCTAAAGAGAGAAAGGGAGGAGGGAGGGGAGGAGAGGAGAGGGAGAAAGTTCCAGTTCATTTCTCTAGGTGGATTGGAATGGAAATGATGTGTTGCTACGATAGATGGAGACACATTGAGATGAGGGAGTTTTAGTGCTGTGATGAGGAAATGGAGGTGTTCTGTACCATTGGTTCTGATGGAAAGGGAAACATTAAGGGCATGTGTGTGTGTGGGTGATGTGTTTAAGAAAGTGTTAGATACAAAGTATGTGTGTGTGCTTTGAGAGACATGTGTGTCTGCACATTTATGAGCATGTCAACCTCTCCTCTCACCCGAAGCCCATCATTTTGATTTTTTTTTCTCTCTCTTCACAGGCGTACAAGAGGAAAACCGAGGCGGCTAAGAAAGAGTACCTGAAAGCCTTGGCCGCGTACCGAGCCAGTCTGGTTTCCAAGGTAACGCTTATGACACACAGACCCTGGCTAAAACTGATGATGGATTGGATGGAAAATCCCTGCTAATGGGCTGGGCGGGGCTTCCATGGGATGAGGTGAAGGTGGTGGGGAGGGGGGGGGGGACTTGATGCAAAAGAGCAGGCCGTATTTGGAACAATACCTGATTTCCATAGAGTGCAGATGTTGGGGGTTGGGGATTGTAGTTTGTATGGTGATGTAGTTGGGGGAGGGGTCAGAAGAAGCATATGGCCAACACATCTAGGAAAGATTGAGGGTAGAAAATAAATGTCGCCCTCACAGGCTATTCATAATATCAGGTTGTTTATATGTATCATTAGAAAATTCAAACCCTGAATGGATCTTACACTAACAGACACCTGTGTCATGTGTTAGATCATCGATTTCCTCCATCTCATCATCTACAACAGGAAGTACATCCGAATGAATACAAGCAATCATAGGCTTTTCTGCCGTTTCCTCTGCTGACACCGTCCTGCTAATTTAGATCTATGACATCCCTTTTTCTTCAAGTGAATGATGGCGTCTTGTATGCACCAGCATAGTAGCACTGGGAATATAGAAAGGCAAGGAGGAGGGCTTCGGATTGCATTTTGTAGTGCCGTCTTGTATTAACAACACACAATGTAGTGAGGGGAAGATTCCTTTTGTCATTCCATTTGTTCTGCAGGCAAACAGCCTCATTTCTCTGCCTGTGATCCCGTGTGTGTGTGTGTGTGTGTGTGTGTGTGTGTGTGTGTGTGTGTGTGTGTGTGTGTGTGTGTGTGTGTGTGTGTGTGTGTGTGTGTGTGTGTGTGTGTGTGTGTGTGTGTGTGTGTGTGCGTGCGTGCGTGCGTGCGTGTGTGCGTGTGTGTGTGTATTTGTGTGTGTGTGTGTGTGTGTGTGTGTGTGTGTGTGTGTGTGTGTGTGTGTGTGTGTGTGTGTGTGTGTGTGTGTGTGTGTGTGTGTGTGTGTGTGTGTGTGTATTTGTGTGTGTGTGTATTTGTGTGTCTGTGTGTGTGCTTTTCCCATCTATCTGTCAAGGTGTCTATTGATCATTACCCCAGCCTAGCCCTATTCATACAAATGGGCTCCATTACGTTCTAATCAACACTGATGGCTGGAGATGAGCAATCTGACATCTTATCATAGGGGCCTGTAGAGGGTGGGACGGGTGGAGTAGGGGGGTATGTTGTAGGTGCTGCACCTGCTCAAAGTGGTACTGTCCAAAAACAAGTTAAAGGTCAAGTTTGGGTGATTTTGGTGACGTTTGGGGTTTTCTTTTAAAGCACACCTTGGTGTTATACTCATATTTCTCAAATATAACGATTTGTCATTATAACGTTTGACTGTTGATAATTTTAAAGGAAAAGTTGAACATTGTGAGAAATGACTTTCTTGCAGAGAGTTAGATAGGAATATTTTAACCACTTTCATGTCGGTTTGTTACAAGCTGAAGCCGAAAGACTGTTAGCTTAGCTTAGCAAAAATACAGGAAACGGGGTAACAGCTTGCCGGACTCTGTTGATCTTTTTCTCTAACTGTCAGCAAGAAAGTGAATAAGCAAATTTCCCAGTCCAACAAAAAGTAAGGGCAGAAAGTAATTCCTTGGTTATCCATGCTGCTGTTGTAGCAAATACACTTTAGTTGTCAACTGATATAACTACAGTAAAGTAAGCAGCGAAGCTTCCTTTGAATATGCAGGGCTACATTTGTTTTAATAGCAGCATCCATTACACTAAAAAGAAAAAAGGTATAATGGTGTAATGGATGCCTCTATTAAAAAACTAAAGCATAGATGTTTTGTGATCCAAGCTTGATGAATGATAATGAATGTGATTTACATTTTTATTATTGAAAGGGATCTTAATAACATTCCGTTTTTATCATCCACAGACATACAATGATCCTGAACCAAAAAGTGCCCAGCAAACCAGCCAGTCCTCCCACATGCTGCCGCCGAAGCAGCCCCTGTACAGTGTTCCCCCCCAGCCCACCTCACCCTACCTGGGCCCGCCGGGCTCCTTCCCCCTGTCAGACCTCCAGAGCTACGCAGGGCCCCCCCGCCACACCCTGGCCCAGACCCTCAGCCAGTCCCAGATGCTGCGCCCCAGCATGAGTGCCTCTCCCCCATCTCCCTTCCAGATCAGCCCACCTCTGCACCCCCACGCCCAACTCTCCCTGCATCAGAGCTCCCTGCTCAACCAGCCAATCCGCATGCAGCAGTCGCAGCCAATCATCTCACACCAAATGGGGCTGCATTCCCCTCCTCTTGGCCAACAGGTTGGTGTGGCCATTATCAAAATGAAAAAAATTGAAACATGGATGTGATGAAACACATCTGCTAAAGCGCAGAATGTAACTGATCACCTGAAATGACATGAACTTTTATTATTATTTTATTCCAATTATTATTGCTATTTACCTATAAACATTAACATACGTATCCTTTGTTTCCTGTTGTGTTTTTGATGTCATACTCTAAAGCCTTATTTTTGTATTTATTGTTTGTATCAGTATCAGAAAGAATGAGAAAAAACTCAATTTAATATATTTGTACTGTATAACAAGCCACAGTCATGCATGAAGCAATGAAGAGGGACAAAGGAGTCTTACAAAAATATATTTGTTACATATGTTTTACTTATTTAGTGAGAAACAACCCAAATACTGTATCAACTACCCTTTCTCTCTGAGTCTATAATCTCGATTCCAGCAGGAGGTTGCAAATATAAGATTAAATGGACAGCCTGTTTCATACTCACTAAACTCAAAATCAACTGATACAGACCATTGACAACATTTGGCCTTATACAGTCTCATGCCTCAGCAAACTCTAATGGCTGGCCATCTCAAAGCTGGAAGGATTTAACCATTTTTTCCCCACTCTTCTCCGATCCACAGGGATTCTCCCATATTCAGGCTGATTACCAGAACAGTGTCGGGGGCTCACAGTCTCCAGGGGCCCCTAACCCGGTGCATGGCCAGAACCCTGACTGGGACAGCGAGTACTGCAACCGGGACTGTGGACCCAACCACTGCGGGTGAGCTCATCACAGTGTGTGGTACTTATGAATGATGTAAAATGGACATGATGGTTAAGAAGAAATAACATTAAGGTAGCCATGAAAAGATGGTCTAGAATAAATCAAATGCAGGACATTTGATTATTGAGAATATTAAGTAGTTGTCTGACAGTTACTCAATTTCCAAATGAGCTGCTCTAAACCACTTCACACTCAGACAGTATTAATCATAAACGGTGATTTCTCTGCTAAAGAAAAGCATCCTCTCGAAATTCAAATGAGTAATGCAGCGGTAGAACAATGCTATTTCCGAGCTTGGAAAAAAAGTGTGACATCCAATTAAGTTTCCCTGTGTTTCGCTCAGCACACGTTGCCTTATTGAATCAAGCTATTCAAGCAGGTACAAGATGAATGCTATTTTCTCTCGCACCTGAAACTGGTGTTTCTATTCCGAGAGGCAGCAGTGCTGGAAGTCAGTATCTCCTGTATTTAGAGCTGATTCATCTGTATGTCAAATGGGATCAGGCCTGGGTCAAATCATGTTTGATGCTCTTTGAAGTCGATTGAGTCTTTGCTTAAACCTTTTCCCTCAGTGTCAGATCATAGTAGTTTGTAATTTTGGAGCGTTCTGAATTATTTCCAGTGTGTCAGTTAAGATAACTGTAGAACAGACTCTGTATTTGACATTTTGAGTACGAAGTTAACTGCAAATTCTGACTTTTGTAGTTTTCTTTATACTAATTGATGTCTCCTGTTTGTCGACAGCTTTTATTTTTTTGAGCTTCTTTCTTAGCCCTGTCTTTCTGGAATTAGATTTCATCATCTCACTGGGATTTCCTGGTGAAATATAGGATAAACAGAAATACAACTAGTCGATCATTGTTTTCACTTGTATCCAGACATACATTAATACAGTTTCTTCTCCTCCAGCAGTGGTCGGGACAAGCCTCTCTACCTCACTTGAAGTTGAAAGACCTCCAAATGTCAGACTCCAGGGAGCTTTCCACCATAACAACGTCATCGATGTATCTGCTTCTACACCATTTCCTTTTTCTTTTTTTTTCTTTTTGTGACGGATTTCGAAAATCCCAAAGACTGCTACAGTAACATCACCTATTTGCCAAGCACTTAGATCGGCCAGAAGCTTGGGGCACTTCTCTTGCTTTTTGCTTTTTTTGTTGCTTTTTTACTTATCAGTGAACTTTCCGTTTTTTGCGAGGGCAGTAAGTTAAGCTCATGCCAACATACTGGAAATGAAGACCAAAAAAAAGTCTTCTCATTTTTTTAAGATGCTCTCTTTCTTCTTCACTCCATTACTCTGTGTTTGCCATGGACTGGCCTCAATGGGGAGATGAAATGCTCTAAGCATACTCAAAGCATAGGGGTCTCGGGTAGAAAAGCTAATGCAGGAATATAGAATATAGTCGCCTCAGCAGGGGTGGATGTACTTCAGGACAGACTGAAACACCCGACTGAGTAAAAGCAAAGTGAAATTATAATGAAGATAGTCACTTACACTTAAGACATTTGTAAATCATCCTCGCCCCTATTAAAGGACTCCCTCTTTTCCTTTATTTCTCACAGAGTGATTGTAAATATCACCAAAATGGATCCCTCTTATGTGTGTATTTAGCTGCAGTCCCTTGCTTTCTTTTGTTTTAAACATTATTTGTGTTTGGTTATGTGATTTTCTTGCAGGTGGATTCAGTGAGGGAATACACACACTAAAAGTTGTGTTGAAACTGTGTTCACTGGTCTTGTTTCTCTCCAAACGAGAGAGAAATGCAGAGACTGTAAAACTCTCCATTTCCTTCTTAACTGGTGAAGCTCTGATAGAGAGTGTCACTCTCTTCACATGGCCTCAGGACGTTACAGAACTGTAGGGGTCAAAGGTTGATACCTCTCCTTTTAGCTCCTCCTACTCTCGGTCAATAAGGACCGCCCCCACCTGTAACCCTGTCCACCTACCCGTAGTCCTGACACCACTTGTACAGGTGAATACAAAAAAAGTTGCTTAAATGTGAAATGTTACTAAAGAAAAAAAAAACATAACAGTGGGTTTTAAAGTTTTTGACTAGTTTTATTAGGTGTTTTAGAATTGTGTTGAACTCATCTTTATCATTTTTTGTGAAGAAAAAAAATTCTGAAGATATTTTGTTTTTTCACTGTAGCAGGATTTGCGTTTCGGAGGAACAGTCATGGGAGTAGATATTTTAAGTTTGTGTATAAACCTGCCAAATGTACTTCTTTAATTTGTAAAAAGCCAGTGATGAGAGAACCCATTTTCTTTGTTGAATATCATATGTTTTACAATATGGTCATTCTATTTAATTTGGTTGCAGGTTTCACATCTATTTATGAATGATATGAAGTAACATTTTTTGGCTTATTTTGATCAGGGTGCATTATTATTATTATTATTATTATTATTATTATTATTGATCAAACAACATAGTTATTAGAATAATAAATATTTTTTTCAGAAATGGTTATTGGTGCAGGACCAGTGTACCAGCATTAGATTCATTTTGTGTCACAAATACTTATTTTGTTTTCTTTTGTCTGTAATAAAATGTTTAAAGTGGAGAAATTAATGTGAGTGTCTCTAGTTTTTTTATAATTTGGTTTCTGACTCTGAACACATTCATTAGTTATATGATAAGTAGCACCCAATAGCTGCACTAGGCTGCATATGTCTGACGGTAATAAGGAGAATTATCTTTGAAGTTGTACAAAAGTTAATGTGACCGCTGTCACCTGGAGTTGAGGGCTTCCATACCTTTATTAAACTCTAACCTTTCCACAGTTTACTCTTTACCTTTCTTTTCATAAAAAAAGACATGATCAATAAAGTATATCAAGCAAACATTTTTAGCCCGCTGGTTGTGTTTTCGGGTAAAGGTGTGAGGATGAAACTCAGCGTTGATGCCGCAGTACGGCCTTTCAGAGAACTACATGAGAAGAAAAATAGGACTGCATTTTACTTATGAATTTCACACTTGGATTAAAGGTAGAATAGAAATGGAATCTATCATCCCTCCCCCCCTCTCTTTTGCTCTCCCCCTCCCTCTTCCCTCTCCCATCTCTCTCTCACTCAGCCTCTCTCTCACTTTCTCCTTGATGATGACGCAGTGCCCCCTAGAGTTTATTAGGAAAACCTACCACATCGTTTTTCATTTACAAACCGCAAAGAATCACTCTGTTTCAGCTCAATTACTTACTCGTTTTATAATACTGATATGCTTTAATGACAATAAAATGCATCAAAGGTTCTTCAATCGTCATAACTATATTTATTAAACAGCTGTACAATTCCTGCGCAGGTTTCAGATGTGAATGTATTACTCTGTAGGCGTCAAAAGAAGGGGAATTGCAAAAGTACCCTTAAAATGGATTTAAGCAGCAGGATATACTTTTAATGCCAAAGCATGGAGAGGAAAACTAAAAATATTGTTTCATATAGCTTTAATGATCGATGTTTTATGAACACTGTAACGGCTGACTGATGCAGTGAGGACTGGACTGGGCCGCTCCTGTTCTCCTTCTGATGCTCCTCTGTCGCCATCTGCTGTGGACGTGCAGTCACAAGCTTTACAATTTTATTTTTTTCATTTCGTTTAGACATACTATACTGTTAATGTGTATGGCATTCTATATGTTGTTGTTTCTGATATTGTGAATATGTTTATACTATGACTTAATTTCGACATACTATGACTTTTTTCTGATATTTTCAACATACTATACTATGACTTTTTTTCAACATACTACACTAGGACTTTTTTCGGATATTTTCTACACACTAAACTATGACTTTTTTTCAACATAGTACACTATGTCATTTTATTAGATTTCTTCGACATGCGTATTACTTTTTTCGACATACGATACTATGTTCCTTTTTTCCGACATACTACGTAGTATGTCGAAAATATGAAAAAAAGGAACATAGTATACACGACTATACTACTACTAGTGTATACTATGACTTTGTTCTGATATTTTGACATGCTATAGGCTACTATGTTGTTGTTGTTTTTTTCGACATACTATACTATTACTTTTTTTCGACATACTATACTATGACTTTTTTCTGATATTTTCGACATACTATACAAGGGGTACTCAAACTTTTTTTTTGAGGTCCACTTGTGAATTTTATACAAGGTCAATGGTCCGCATCAATGCCAGTGATTTTATATTTTATGTATCTCTCTGTAGGCTACAGCACTTTGGTCTTGAGGTTTTAAAGTGCTATATAAATAAAGTTGGATTGGATTGGATTAATCTACTTTATTTGGGGGCCCCCTTCTGGTCCAAGCACTTGCCTGTCGGTAAACGGCGCCCCTGTGTATACACACACACACACACACACACACACACACACACACACACACATTCAATACATGCAGTATGATGGCTTGAACTAATGGGAGAAATTGCACTGTTTGTCTGTAGCCAATGCCTTGAACCTCGGCAAAAATGGCATAAGAAGAAGCATTAGAAAGTCAAGGTAAACGTGCGGTTAACTTGCGGTCTGCAATGCGTGTCACGCTCGCACACACAAGTAAATATATATGCACGTTCATTCTCACAATGCGTCAGACACAAGAAAATATACATTAAAGGGGACTTATCATGCAAAATGCACTTTGTGATGTCTTTTATATATAAATATGTGTCCCTGGTGCATCGGGGAACTCACGCAGCGTCAGAAAATAAAACCCTCTCACAGGGGTACAACGAGCGGATACAGATTTGCTGCCGATCTGACGTCAAATCGGCAGAGGACCCACAGAAAATTGCTATCAGAAATAATGCCTGACGTGTTTTGGGTGTAATCTCGTCTTTGTTGACATTAGCAAGCCTCGCTAACACTCAGAGCTAACCTGGGCCCTTTCTCATTTCATCAAATCCCCCTCCTCGACTCCTCGGTCCTCCGGTAGTGACCCGGAAATGAATTTTAGCACGCCATGTTGAAGGACATCTCATTTCTCTAAATGCACTTCGAGGACCGAGGACCGAGCATCGAGGAGGCTCTCTGGAGGAGCTATAACCGAGGATACACTGATGGGTCCTCCACGGCTCCTTCATGGATGCATTTCCGGCAACAGAGATGTTTCAAAGAGTCGTGACGCACGGCCGGACTTATCTCAGCCAATGACAGCTCTGCATGCATCCCCTGGATATTATTTTATTAACTGCTTTCATCGCGACGCGATGTTTACAGTGAGAACAGCTGCGGTCCGTGCAGAAAGCAGAGCAGTGTGTATAATATATATCACTCAGTATAACAGGCCTACATTACTCTCTGTATTTGCTGTAGTTTAGTAGATATCTACAAACAAAGAGTCGATATTTTTCTAAAACCATTTAGTGCTTCACAATCAAATACACAACGGCTGTAGCCTGTTTTAGGAGCTGTATGTGCGTGTGTGTGCAGCGGACAGACAGGTCTCAGTTGGTTTGGTGTCCTCTGCTTACTTTTAATTGTAAATACAACTTTTGGCCCGTAATTTATTTCCCTCATTGTAGCGACCAGAGGGGGGGGGGGGGGGGGGGGGGGGGGGATATATCCAGTCTCTGATAGTGTTACGTTATTATGAGTGCTCTGTTTGATTCTGAAATTGTATATATTTATATAAATATATACCTATATATGTGTGTGTGCGTGTCCGCATCTGTAGCCTGTTATTGTCTCATTATACCGCACTGTGAATGAATCAAAGTAAATATATAAGTCATCATGAACACATCTCTCCATCAGACAGAGGGCTGCTGTGCCTTCTGTCATCATTAATGGACGTTTCTTTAAAATGACCGCTCAGAGGAGAGGAGTTCTCATTTCTCTAACCGCCTGCTGCTTCCCCTCCTCTCTCCTCGGTTCCCCTCCTCGGCTCCTCCGCTCGCATCTCCTGTGGGCGGGACTAAGTATCGAGGATAGGAGTCGAGGAGGGGAGTCGAGGAGGGGAGTTCGAGAAATGAGAAAGGGCCCTGTACTGTAGAGCACGTGTTTAAAAAGCAGGAAATAAAAAAAGGAACTCACCTTGTGATAAACCTGCAAGAGAAAAAGCATTTGAGCTCCATACTGTTTCAGAAATAATATTTGATGTGGTTTAGAACAGGATGGCGTTTTATCACAGCAGAATTTAACTTTATCTCCGGTAGAATTCTGATCAGGCATTAGCTCCGCCTCCTCTTTTTTTTTTTTTAAAGCTAAGGACCCAAAATCTGCGTTTCTCTAACAGGGCTGCAAAAGAGGGGTATGAGCAGTATGAGGCATGGCTACAATGGGTGATCTGTTTGGTTTTTTAAGCAAAAAACTTAACAGACATGTTTTTATAGGTAATATATTTGTCCAATATAGCATAATAGGTCCACTTTAATTTACATCAGAATCAGAAATTATTTTTTTTTATAAATGGGACACAGGTTTCGGTCCGGATTGATTTGCAGTTCGGTCCGGATCCGGACCTTGGTCCGGAGTTTGAGAAGCCCTGTCAATCAATCAATCAATCAATGTTTATTTATATAGCCCAATATCACAAATGTTATATTTGTCTCAGTGGTCTTCACAGTGTGTACAGAATATCAGTATGACAATACGACACCCTCTGTCCTTAGACCCTCACATCGTACAAGGAAAAACTTCCGAAGAAAACCCAGTTTAAAGGGAAAAATGGGAGAAACCTCAGGGAGAGCAACAGAGGAGGGATCCCTCTCCCAGGACGGACAGACGTGCAATAGATGCCGTGTGTAAATTGAAAAGATAATACATTTGCAACATAGTACTATGTACTACTATACTATATATATGTCGGATTTTTGCAGAAGTTTTGATATACTATACTTTTTTTATATATATATATTTTCCACATACTATGTTCTTTATTTCATATTTTCGACATACTATACTGTGACTTTTTTATGATGATTACGACATGCTATACTATGACTTTTTTCCGACATACTGTACTTTTTTCTGATATATTTTATATACTATACTGTGACTTTTTTTTCAACATACTATGACTTTTCTTCTGATATATGACTTTTTTTCGAGATACTATACTATGTTCTTTTTAAAATATTTTCGACATACATGACATGATCTATTGTAGAAATAGATCATGTCATGTAGTAATCTGAGAAAAAATAAAAAGGATAGTATGTAGAATACTATACTATTTATTTTTTATCAGATTACTTCGACATTCTATATGACTTTTTTCAGATTACTTCGAGGTATGACTTTTTTCAGATTTTTTGATATACTAACTATACTATGACTTTTTTCAACATACTATACTATGTATTTTTGTCTGATATCTTCGACATACCATGACTTTTTTTCGACATACCTATATGTACTATACTATGACCTTTTTCTGACAATTTTTTGACATGCTATACTATTACTTTTTTCTATACAACATTTTTTATATTTTCGACATATTATACTATGAATTTCTTCGACATACTATACTATTTATTTTTTTCATACTACATTGTCACTTTCTGATATTTTTGACATACTATACTTTGACATTTTTCAGATTTTGTACATTATACTGTGTCGTTTTTTTCAGATTTTTCAACATACTACTTCCAATTGCATATTTTAGCATGCCATAGTTTGGTATTCCAAGTCAATTCTCTTTTTGATGCCGTACATTTTTGCAGAAGGTATCAAAATACACTATACGTCACTTGAACAATATTAGCTCCTTGCCTGTCCAATCTGCCATCCCTAATATTGTCTCTATCAGTACTGCTACTATCTCATTTCCTTTTCAAACGGAAATGAACTCTCCTTACAGCACAGGCATTGGCAGCACCATTGTCTGTCAGCATATAAACAAGACACGACATACAACAGAGGACAGAGCATTTCATACAGATCACTACCCAAACACTTGATGGCTGAGATGATACAGCTGCTTTACGACATTCTGACTAAAATCATGCTTGTGAAACATCCATATGTGTTTAAAGGCTCTCTCGTGTCGTGGGATTGCTTGTTCTCATTCATAACACTCCGTTCGATGTCTCACTATGGGATGCGCCTCACCGCGTATGCAAACAGAAGCATCAATCTCATTACGCCAATCCTGATTGCAGGGTTCTTACACCTTTTCCAAAGTCAAATTCAAGCACTTTTCAAGCATTTTCAAGGTGCATTTTCCAGCTTGTCAAGCATCTTACAGCTGTTGTAAATTACATATTTATATACACATACTCAAATGAATATTTCCCTACCTCACATTAAATCAGATGTTCTTTATGCTATAAACAACCACATGTGTGTTTCGTGATAGCATTCTACATGAGGATGAAAAATTAAAGAAAATAAAACTAAGTTTAATATTTCAAAATGAGTGATATGTACGTAGACTGGGCCTCCCATATAACCTGGCTGAGCCGATATAAAACAATCAGCCAAATAACTTTTCAATACATTATTGATTAATTGTTGAGGTACTTTTAGGTTGGCAGTGAACACAAGTCAGAGGTACATGGTGTACTTTTACTCCACTACAGTTCAGAGGTACATGGTGTACTTCTACTCCACTACAGTTCAGAGGTACATGGTGTACTTCTACTCCTCTACAGTTAAGAGGTACATGGTGTACTTCTACTCCTCTACAGTTCAGAGGTACATGGTGTACTTCTACTCCTCTACAGTTCAGAGGTACATGGTGTACTTTTACTCCACTACAGTTCAGAGGTACATGGTGTACTTCTACTCCACTACAGTTCAGAGGTACATGGTGTACTTCTACTCCTCTACAGTTCAGAGGTACATGGTGTACTTCTACTCCACTACAGTTCAGAGGTACATGGTGTACTTCTACTACAGTTCAGAGGTACATGGTGTACTTCTACTCACTACAGTTCAGAGGTACATGGTGTACTTCTACTCCACTACAGTTCAGAGGTACATGGTGTACTTCTACTCCTCTACAGTTCAGAGGTACATGGTGTACTTCTACTCCACTACAGTTCAGAGGTACATGGTGTACTTCTACTCACTACAGTTCAGAGGTACATGGTGTACTTCTACTCCTCTACAGTTCAGAGGTACATGGTGTACTTCTACTCCTCAACAGTTCAGAGGTACATGGTGTACTTCTAATCCTCAACAGTTCAGAGGTACATGGTGTACTTCTACTCCACTGCAGTTCAGAGGTACATGGTGTACTTCTACTACAGTTCAGAAGTACATGGTGTACTTCTACTCCTCTACAGTTCAGAGGTACATGGTGTACTTCTACTGCACTACAGTTCAGAGGTACATGGTGTACTTCTACTCCACTACAGTTCAGTGGTACATGGTGTACTTCTACTGCACTACATGTATTTAACACCTTTAGTTACTTCACAGATGTGGATGAATGATGTGAAATCTAATCAAGTGTTGAATCAGACTTTAGTTCCACCTGGAGTAAATCCACAAGCTATCCTGCAGTATACAAAGTTATTCAGACTAGCTGCACCTTCACCAGCTTTGAGAACACTTTGATGATCAATCATTATAAAACATATCATATATATTATTCTGAAATGGACCAATCTGCACAATGACTACTTTTACTGTCTTTCACTATATTTTGATGAGAATACTTTTCTACTTTTACTTGAGGAACATTTTGAATGCAGGACTTTTACTGTAACAGAGTATTCCTACTGGTACTTCTACTTTACTCAAGTACAAGATCTGAGTACTTCTACTTTTACTCAAGTACAAGATCTGAGTAATTCTACTTTTACTCAAGTACAAGATCTGAGTACTTCTACTTTCACTCAAGTACAAGATCTGAGTACTTCTACTTTTACTAAGTACAAGATCTAAGTACTTATAATTTCACTACAAGACCTGAGTACTTCTACTTTTACTCAAGTACAATATCTGAGTACTTCTCCACCTCTGGTAGTGTATTAGCCTGAATTGTAGCCACAAAATCACGCAGAGCTGCATAGAAATAGACTCACAATGGTAACAAGTGGAAAATAATATTTACAAATGTGCACAATGATTTTAGGTAATGTTGACTACTCAAGACACCTGTCCTGACTTATACATCTTCAAATGAAGACTGTGTTCATTCTACAATTACATGGGATTGAAACAAAATGTTGTTTTACTTGTATAATACTTCAATTTTATATAAAAGACAGTTTGTTTTTATCTGTTTTCAAATAAACAAAGTCTTGGCTTTCAGAATATTAAACTTGTTTCGGCAAATTCAGATGATAAATACAACTTTGAAGCTTCGGCATAATTACAAGCGGAGAACGGACTAATGTAACATTACAGCAAGCATAACAACAGCCGGTGTTTATTGTGAGTGTTTCCCCAGTACACAAACACAAAAATACACAAACACACTCGCGAGCTTCCCCCAGACCAGTAATACAAACGAAAATGTGTTTTCGGGTCAATGTGACTGATTTTGATAGAGCAAGTCACATTTGGTTTAGGCACGAAACATACTACCAGTAGAAATACATTGCTTTCAAAATCGCTCTGTCGAATCAATAATTATATTTCGTGACTATATAACACGAAATGCAGTGAGACTGGGTTGAATTACAACAGTGAGTGCTTCATCCTCTGAACACCACACGATGGCGACTGTAACGCTCCTCTGAAATGATTGTCCCCTGCAATTGTTATTATTATCCCTCAATCGAGTTCGCTATTCAGCTCGCTAACGTTAGCTTAAACAAACGTAACATGCAACGTTAGCCTAACCTAAAATGCTCTTCTACGGCGTACCTTTCATGTGGCTCGTCAGTGCAGACTCTCCCATCATTATTTGTTGCAAACTTTGCAGAAGGCTACTCGTGGGCTTGACCCTCGTCTTAGCCATGGCTTGTATTTGTCTTCTGCTAGCCAACGCTCGTTGAAACGGCAGCCTCCTGGCACACAGTCATCTATCACTCTCATCAGAATGCCCAGGTCACACGTAACACAAACACTTGCAGGTCTCGCGCATAGCGCGGGAAGGCCGCAGCGGAGCTGTTTTATGTAGAAGCGAAGCAATTCTTTTCCTTTAATCTAAAAAGCGAACTATTCAGTCAGACAGCAATTTATTGTAAAAGTAAAGCATTTACATTTTCAAGCACTTTATCTCAATTTCAAGCACCATTCCCAAAATTCAAGCACTTTCCCAACCTTGAAAACACCATGTCAAATTTCAAGCATTTTCAAGGATTTCAAGCACCCGTACGAACCCTGTGATTGGCTGGTGATCTTGACTTCTACGTCAGAGAATCCACCCACCCTTTAAGTAGCTTGTGCTACGACGCAGCGTCATTGAAACACCTCTTCTCGCTTCAGAGCACATCTCGAATATCAGTAGCCGGGCTAGCTTAACGGTCCACAGACTGAACCCAAGCTAACATTCGGTCGACGGGCGCTTGTGTTAGGGTTGTACAAGGGCGTGGAATCAAATGCACGATGCAGAGACAAACAAAGTATCAAAATAAAGTGTTTTAATGTAGACAGGTCATAACACACTGAATACATAAAGCAACAAAACAAAAACTACTAATACACTAATCTAACTCTATGGACGATAACTCTATGGACAATGACAAAAGGATCTTACGCTGGAAGGCTTGGAACACACAAGACAATCTGGCAACGAGACAGGGGAAGACGAGAACTATATATACTAGACAGACAACTCCAGGTGAAGACAATTAGACAATCACAACCGTGGGAAAACAGACAAGGCAGGAAACGTACTTTAGACACATGAGGGTAGACAAGACTATCAAAATAAAACAGGAACCTATCTAAACACATAACATGAAACCTAAACTAGGGAACAATCTTAGCAGAGCCGTCTACGCACAACAGTACCCTCCCCTCTAGGGACGACACCTGACGGCCCTGGGACCTCCGGATGACACCTGTAGTAGTCCTCGATTAAGTCTTTGCCCACGATAAAACTGGACGGGACCCAGGACCGTTCTTCAGGACCGTAGCCCCCCCAATCAACCAGAAATTGACGACCTCGACCTCTCACTGACAGGAGACGTTTGACAGAGTACACCGGACCGCCATCAACAACACGGGGGGGGGGGGGGGGTTTGGAGGGTGGAACCAGGGGACTGTCCAGAACCGGCTTGATTCGGCTGATGTGGAACGTTGGATGAACCCGTAGTGACCTGGGCAGACAGAGACGGACAGATACAGGATTGATTATATTACAGGAAATGGACCCACAAACCTTGGAGCGAGCTTCTTTGACAAGACCCTGAGTGGCAGATCCTTTGTGGACAACCACACCCGCTGCCCCGGTCTGTATGTAGGTGCCACCCGCCGTTGATCCGCCACAGTCTTCATCCGAGCCGAATTCCTCAGGAGGACCTGACGAGCTGCAGCCCAGACATGGTGGCATCTTCTGACTAAGGCGTGAGAAGATTGCACCACCACCTCCTTCTCAGTTTCTGAGAATAGAGGAGGCTGATAGCCAAAGACACAGTGAAAGGGAGACAGACCGGTAGCAGAGGTGGGCAAAGAGTTGCGTGCATACTCCACCCATGTCAGATGCTCGCTCCAGGTTGCAGGGTTCTGAGAAACCAGGCAGCGCAGGCACGTCTCCAGCTCCTGATTCAGCCGTTCCGTCTGTCCGTTGGACTGGGGATGATAACCTGAGGTGAGGCTGACGGACGCTCCCAGGAGGGTGCAAAACTCCTTCCAGAACCTGGAGGAAAACTGAGGACCTCGATCCGACACAATGTCTCTGGGAATACCATGAATACGGACAACATTAGTCAATAACGCCTGAGCAGTCTCTTTAGCTGACGGCAACTTTGGCATGGCAATAAAATGGACCATCTTAGAGAACCTGTCCACTACAGTGAGGACAGTGGTGTTACCCTTGGATGGAGGAAGACCTGTGACAAAATCCAATGAAATGTCAGACCTGGGCCTGCTGGGAACGGGGAGAGGCTGCAGCGGTCCCATCTGTGATTTTGATGACGTCTTGTTCCTGGCACAAACTACACAGGCAGCCACATATTCGGAGACATCCTTAACCAAGGAAGGCCACCAAAACCTCTGTCGAATGACGAATACGGTCCGCTTGACCCCTGGATGACAAGTGAGCAGTAATGTGTGAGACCAATGAATAACCTGTGACCGCATGGATTCAGGCACAAATAGCCTGTCCAATGGATAGCCACTAGGTTTCGGCCCTCGCCATTGACACGTTTCACCTGATCTACTATAGGCCATGTCACCACCCCAACCACACGGGAGAGTGGAAGGATTGGCTCTGGATCCTTGGCCATGGGCTCTGGGTCATGGAGGCGTGAGAGGACGTCAGGTTTGCCATTCTTGGACCCAGGTCTGAAAGACAATGTAAAGTCAAAACGGTTAAAAGAAAGTTGCCACTGGGCCTGGCGTGAGTTCAACCTCTTAGCTTTGCGGATGTATTGAAGGTTCTTGTGGTCGGTCCAAACCAAGAATGGCTGTGGCGCCCCCTCAAGACAGTGCCTCCACTCCTCCAGAGCCATCTTGACTGCCAACACCTCTCGGTTTCCGACGTCGTAGTTTCTCTCTGCGGGAGATAGTTTGCGAGACAAAAAGGCACAAGGATGCATCTTATGATCCCCAGCCGCTCTCTGTGAGAGAATGGCCCCCACCCCATCATTGGAGGCATCCACCTCCACAACAAACTGTCGTTGAGGATCAGGAACAGTCAGTATGGGAGCTGTGGTAAACCTTCTTTTTAACTCATTAAAAGCCTCCTCGGCCCTGAGGCCCCACACAAAGTTAACCCCTGGTAAGATCAGTGCATGAAGGGGAGCAGCAACAGAGCTAAAGTTCCTAATAAATCGTCTGTAGAAGTTAGCAAACCCCAAAAACTGCTGTACCTTCTTCCTATTGGTGGGGGTGGCCCAGTCTGCCACTGCACTGACCTTTGCAGGGTCCATCAGGATTTGTCCAGGAGAAATGATGAACCCCAGGAATGAGACAGTTGATGCATGGAACTCACACTTCTCTGCTCTTACGAACAAGTGATTATCCAGTAGGCGCTGTAGTACTTGGTGGACATGTTGCACATGAGTCTCCTTATCAGGAGAGAAGATTAAAATGTCATCCAAATACACAAAGACAAACAGGTTCAAAAACTCCCTGAGTACATCATTGACCAGCGCCTGGAAAACTGCTGGGGCGTTAGTTAACCCGAAAGGCATTACGAGGTACTCGTAATGTCCTGTTGGGGTATTAAATCCAGTTTTCCACTCATCCCCCTCCCTTATTCTTACCAGATGATAAGCGTTGTGTAAATCCAGTTTTATGAACACTTTAGCATCCTGCAATAGGTCAAAAGCAGAGTCAATGAGAGGGAGGGGGTATCTGTTTTTTACTGTGATGTCATTCAGTGGACTGTAATCGATGCAGGGACGGAGAGAACCATCTTTTTTCTTCACAAAGAAGAAGCCCGCTCCGGCAGGAGAGGAAGACGGTCGGACGAGCCCTGCCTTGAGTGAGGTGTCGATGTAATCCTTCATGGACCCCTTTTCTGTAGCTGACAGGGAGTACAGACGGCCCTTGGGAATCGTGGATCCTGGCAACAAGTCTATAGCACAATCATAAGGCCGATGGGGTGGTAGTGCACTCGCCCTAGATTTACTAAAGACTTCCTTTAGATCATGATAACATGTGGGGACCTTTGATAAATCAGGGTAATCAGAAAAATAGTCAGAAAGAGGTTCGTTGTGACAGTCTGCTTTAGAAGTGGAGATCTTCCTCAGTATCAACTTACTCTGATCGTGTACACACTTCTGTTTACACAACATTCCACACTCTTGTACTTTTCCTATCAATGACAGGATTGTGCAAAAGTAACCAAGGGTAACCTAAAATGACCGTGTGTTGAGCTGATTTAAACACATGAAAAACTATGTTCTCAACATGAGTGTCATTGATTGTCATGTTTACAGGTGTGGTGCAATGAGTCACTGTGAATAGTAGGTGCCCATCTAACGCGTTCACTTTTAACGGCGAAGGTAATGGCGTCAACGTCAGGTTAAGCCTAAGAGCTAGCTCTTTTAAGCCTAAGAGCTAACTCTCATCGGCTCCAGAATCTACAAGTGCCCCCTGTTCAATAACCTGATTACCGTCACATAGCATAACTTGAGTTAATGTGTGTGGAGGGAAGTCAAAAAAGTCAGATTGGCTCACCAGTGTCTTCCCTTTCACCGGCGAGCCTGTTCTTTTACTGGACACATGGCTTGTTGATGCCCCTGTTGACCGCAGTAGAAACATCTTGCCTCCACTAGGCGGCGACGTCGTTCCTCCGGTGAGATTCTGGCCCTGCCGAGCTGCATCGGCTCCTCCGAGCGCTGTGGCCTCTGAAGCAGGTGACGAGCCGAATGATGTCCTCCGGACAGGATGAACAGCTGTTGACAACCCTCTGGTTCTGCTGGACGAAACGGCAGTCTTCTTTCTTTCTCTATCTCTCTCACATATGCGATTGTCAATCTTAATAGCAGCCGCTACCATACTTTCCAAGTCTGTGGGAGGATCCATAAGCAATAAATGATCCTTAATTTTCTCTGATAGTCCGTTCCGAAATATGTCCCTTGAATCATTCCAATCGCAATCAATAGCCATAGTGCGGAACTCAATTGCATAATCCGCCACTCAGCGTTGATTTTGCTGAATGTATGTACAATTTTGTGCGCTCTCTACAGCTGGTGTGTGATGTGCAAACACTCTTTTAAACGAGTGGATGAACTGAGAGACAGAGTTGCAAGTTGCAGAATGTTTCTCCCATGCAGCCGCACGGCCGGACAGATGAGAAATGATAAATGCAATCTGAGCATAATCAGAGCTATATATGTAGGGCATTAACTTAAAGTGTAGATCACACTCAGTCAGAAAGGATCTACAGTTGTGTCCCTGTTCTTCAAGCTAAGGCATTGCTCAATTAACAACTCTTGGTTTACAGAGTGGTAACATGAGACCGATTTTTATACATAAAATATAAATGTATTTTAATTTTATAATTTATTTATAATTTATTTTAAATATTGACAATATAATAAAATAAATGGAAATATATACACCGGCAAATATTTAATATAAATACCTTGTGTGTGTGTGTAGCTATTGCTTTATCTGATTAATGTTATTTTCATATGAAAGTCCATGATTATAAGTATGCAGTATCATAACTACATCTTTGATGTTTATAAAAAACCAAACCGTTTGAAAATTGGTTGAAAATTGAACAAGCTATGGTTATTTAAATAGTAAACCATAATGTTATGAATGAGAGCACTGCCTGTAGCAAGATGGCGGCCAAGTGGCAACGTCGGTCTCCATTGGCCAGCAGCGCGGGTGAGTCATCTAGTGTTTATATATATCTATGGTGACAGCAGCATCAGTTAATGCCGGAGCAGTGGCACCGGCGTCCAGGCGTGCCAGCACACGATGCACCGCCTCCGCCATGTCGCTGATTTGAGTGTTGACCGATGCTTGGAGTCCATGTTGCTGCTCCGCCAGGTCCCTCACTGCCTGGTGTATGACAGAGAACTTCTCCTCATGATGGTAGACGTTCGCCCTGAAGTCGTATCGCTGTTTTAACTGGTTCTGCATCTGCTAATTCCATGTTTTGGCCAGATTGTACTGTTAGAGCTGTACAAGGGCGTGGAATCAAATGCACGATGCAGAGACAAACAAAGTATCAAAATAAAGTTGTTAATGTAGACAGTAGTGATGTTACGTATTGCACCGAGGCTTCGAAGCGTGTGTCGAGTAATCCCCGATGCTTTTTGTGAAGCATGTATCGAGGCTTGTATCGTTTTGGGCCAGTGACGTCATCGATGACAAACGAAGCCTCGCTGCCTGTCGATACCACGTGACTGCTTCAGGAAGCGATTCAGATCGGTTGAACCGTTGAACCACAACGCTCATAATACCCATGGATGTATAATAAGAAGAACCATATTACCCCTCCTGTACCCGGCGGGCCCGGGGACACGATGGAATCAAGAGAGCTCAGACCCTCACGGTCGGAACATGTCATAATAAATAGATACAAGCATAAAGAAATGTAGGAATAAAAACATCAATAAATACAGGAATACATATCTTGCGGTTTCAAGGAGATTCAGTGTGTGTGCTGTGGCTCAGCTAGAAAGCAGTTGACTCATGACCGCAGGGTCCCTGGTTCAACGACTGAACAATACGTATTTTTTGTTGTTTACAAAAACTACAGCTAAATGAGATAATGTAGTTAATAAATGTATTCTTTGATATGGTTTAGCCTTTCTCAGGCTACAACAAGTTTATGAATATTATTAAGGAATACAAATCCCTATTTGCAATGTTTACCAGCCTCCTTAGGCTTTTCAATCACAATCATTAAACTGGAATAAATAAAATATTGTTAACATGAAAATATGATTTTATGTTCGTTGTTTAGAGTTATTCTAAGGCTTTACTCATTGGGAACTCGGTATGAGATACAGCACACTGTTGAGATGTCCAATCTGCCTGTTTTACACACTTTGACCAACAGGGGGTTTGTGTTCAAATGAAGCCCATGATGAAGCCTCATGAGATGAACCCTTTTGCGAACCAATTGGCTGGAAAGCTAGAAAGCTTCATAAGGCTTCATCTCGCCATCACTAGTAGACGGGTCATAACACACTGAATACATAAAGCAACAAAACAAAAACTACTAATACACTAATCTAACTCTATGGACGATAACTCTATGGACAATGACAAAAGGCTCTTACGCTGGAAGGCTTGGAACACACAAGACAATCTGGCAACGAGACAGGGGAAGACGAGAACTATATATAGACAGACAACACCAGGTGAAGACAATTAGACAATCACAACAGCGGGAAAACAGACAAGGCAGGAAACGTACTTTAGACACATGAGGGTATGACAAGACTATCAAAATAAAACAGGAACCTATCTAAACACATAACATGAAACCTAAACTAGGGAACAATCTTAGCAGAGCCGTCTACGCACAACAGCTTGCCGGTTACTTTTATGCTTTGCAAAAGAATTAAACAAATATTAACACACCAATTAATATTGTAATCTTCCCCGCCGTTTTTTCTTTCGAAATAACGGTAAGGTTTGATTTTTTCTTCAAACAGTAACATACCTGTTGCTAGTTTATCCCTCCGCGCCGACACCACGGCGAGCAGGGACGGACTCTTCTCTCCCTCACACCAGAGGAGACGGAGATAAGAAAGATATTAACACACCAGTTCATATTTTTTAAAGAAAAATCTACCCCGTCGTTTTTTCCTTTCGGAGTAACGATAAGGTTGGATTTTTTTCGGTAACATAACCTGTTACTAGCTTGTCCCTCCGCGCCGACACCCGGCAAACGAGGATGGACCCTTCTTTCCCTCACACCAGAGGAGTCGGAGGCTCGGCTCTGCGGCTGCGGGTTTAGGATCTCGGGCACGGACTCACACCAGGTCTGCTCATCCTGCCTTGGGCTGAAACACGCCCAGGAAGCTATCGATACCCCCGGTTAGTGCGGGCATTGTGCCCGCTTCACCATCAAGAGCCTCCGCCGACGGCTAGCGCGCCAAGCTAGCCTGTCGGGACGGGACCCCTTCATGTCCGTTGATTCGCCGGCCGGCAATCGGGACATGGTGGCGACCGCCGCGGAGATTGAGCCCTGCGCTGTGTCAGGCTGGGGCCCGGTGGCGGCAAGAGCCGCGAGAGCGGAGCCCCGCGCTGTGTCAAGCTGGGGCTCCCAACTGGACCTCACCGTGGTTCCACCCGCGGAGGATGTTCTACAGCTGGATTATATGGAGGAGGATGAAGAGGATGCCTCTGAGTTCCTCTTATCCGCCTCGGATGAGCACGAAGATGTCATCTTCGTTTCATCTGCCCAGGCTGCCAAGCGATGTCCGCTCCCCCGGGCGAAAGCACACCAGCTTCGCCCTGCGTCAGTATGGACTTGCAGACCGTGTGCCAACGCGCTGCGTCCAGGCTGGACATCCCCTGGCCTGAAGTGGCCAAGGAGACCTCCAGATCTCGCTATGAGGGGAAGAACTTGCCCCAAGCAGCGAGGATGAGGAAGCAGCTTCTCCCAGTCTTTCCAGAGATGCTGGACGAGGTGTCGGTCTCGTGGAGAGACCGCCCTTTCAGCAATAAGGCCCCAATCCAGGGTGCCTCCTCTTTGGACTGTGACGGCATGGAGAAGCTCGGCCTGCTCCGCACGCCGCCTATGGAACCGCTAGTGGCAGCCCACCTCCAACCGCGGCTGGCTTCGGCACCGAGCAGGAACCCCACGCTACCGGCAAAGGCAGACCGCTTCCAGTCAGCAATGACCGAACGAGCCTATAAAGCCGCAGATTTGTCCGCCAGGGCGCTCAACGTCTCCTCGCTGCTGACCGCCTACCAGGCGGAGCTCTGCGAGGACATGACGATCAAACCTGAGCCTGCCGTGTGGGACGAAATCGCAGCGATCACGGACATTTGTCTCCGTGTGCAGCGCTGTGCAGTCCAAGCCACGGGCAAAGCACTAGGGATAATGGTGGTACAGGAGAGAGCCAGGTGGCTTACCCTGACAAACCTTCCAGACCGGGAAAAAGAGGACGTCTTGGACATGCCTATTGTTCCCGAGGGCATATTTGGCTCCGCTCTAGCTTCGAAGAAGAAACGAGGCGAGGACGAGCTGGCCAAGAAAGTCTCCGGTTCCGGCAGCAGCTGCTCAGGCACAGCCAGCCCAGACTTTCAGCCACCAGACGAGGAAGAAGAAGAGGGCGGCCTGACAGCCTCCTCTCCTCTCCTCGATAAAGGAGCTGGAAGTTCCCTGTTCTCCAGCTCCAGAACATGTTCCAGTGTTAGATGCTCATGTGTTTCCGCAACACATCCTCACTCCCAGGTCGGCCTATGTTGACGTTATGTCAAGTCCCCTGCCGGCTTTTTCCAACGCAAGGGGGGGGGGGGCCTTAGCGTCCATTTTCAACGCAAGGGGGGGGCCCTTAGCGTCCATTTTCAGCTTTCCGGGATGTCCATGTGCTTCTATGGACGCTCATGGAAGCACGGCATTCGTTTGTGTCGACTGCCCTTAAAGGCAATGAGAGCGTCCATTCTCATTGGATAGCAGAGAATTGTACACCCGGAAGTAAATATTCCCCTTACTGACGATTGATTTTACAGTGATATCTGCACTACTCATCGACTAAAAAACACCAGATTATCCTTGTTAATTACACAACATTGATTGGTTTAAATTGTGTGCAATGCTTTTGTATTTTTCCCCTTCGATTCGGAGAAACAAATATTTTTTCGGAGTAAAGGATGGCAGAAGACACTACACTACCCAGAATCCCCAGCTATCGTTTGGACTACACCATAAACTCTGTTTGACATCACGTGATCTTCACATTTCTCCCTGCAGAAAAAGAAAACATGGCCGAACTTCGTTTTATTCTGGGTGTAAAATGCCTATTTTAAAGTTAGTTTGGCCATTAAAATGCGTTTTGATGTCATTTGATGCGAGAAAATATGAGTTGTTATTTCAGATGATGTGTGCAGTGGATGTACATGATCTTTAGTTTGCTAGTTATTACGAAGATTACTTCAGGAAATTGCGTCCAACGTTTTCA
Source organism: Pseudochaenichthys georgianus (assembly GCF_902827115.2). NCBI lineage: Eukaryota > Metazoa > Chordata > Actinopteri > Perciformes > Channichthyidae > Pseudochaenichthys > Pseudochaenichthys georgianus. The sequence goes on from NC_047509.1 coordinate 24,660,729, forward strand.
TTGTTACCAAGGTGGTTGCTAGGGACGCTGCTATCGATATTATTTCTGTTATGTTGTGTAACTGTTTAATGGTGTTATCTTTATTGCTACCCCCCTCCCCGTCAATGTATAGTGTTGGTCCACAGCGCAAACATATTAGTTTAACAAAATCCGTATCTAAAGATACGTTATTTTCCCCTGTGCAATTCCAGTCTCACATCTCAGAGCACATCGTCATTAACAAATACCGGTAACAGACCGAAAACATTTTTAAAAAATAAAATAATACCTTATTCCGAGTGTGCTTGCTTTTCTCTTTGAAAGTCATCACATAACGGCATTGTAATACACGGTTCGGCTGCATTAAATATTACATATCTGCCGTAGTTCTGTATTTATAGAGCCCTGATGAAAAGACAAACATGAGGAACTGAAAACGTGACGTGGATCATAAATATATCAGCCATTAAACAACATCTTACATTTCTTTTCACACAATACGTCTCCTTGCCGTATCAACACTAATTCGGCTCACTTTTATATTTGATCCAATAGCTTGGTTTCAGTCATGTGACTTCTACGACGCGCGAAATTCAAGTGGAGGTCAGGAAGTGAAAACGCAATCATTCATCAACGCAGGAATCATGGAGGACACCGATTATGTCAAACAATTAAATGAACCTGCACGCCGCAGATATCGTGAAAAAATCACAGTACACATCGGATACGATCCGTATCAGCTGAAAAAGAGCGACTTTTCTCGTGATTTATCAGATTTGCCCGCTATCGAGGCGATGGATATCACCAGCTACCTCGTCCTTCATACCTCCTACTACACGGCTAGCCAAATGAAAGCATATAAAAGCCTGGAAGCTTTTAACTACTTTGTGTGTGGATGGGTGAATGACCTCGGCACCAAAAAGGCATTAAACAATTGTCGCCTTGTTTTTGCCCGGGTGAGTGTTAACTACCTATACCTTCTTACCTCTAAGTAGCATTATTAGGAGACATCTAGCTAGCTAACTTTAGCTACATGGACTCGTGTAAGGCAGGGTTACGGCTGTCGCCTTGCCTTCAGCATTAACTGGCCTGTGAGTGTTCTGTGTATATATATATATATATATATATATATATATATATGTATGTGTGTGTTATGATTACATGTAGGTACTATGGTTACTGCGTCGGCGACGTTGTTTCGTTCCTACCAGAGGTCCCGAGGCCTCTTGATGACGCTACTTAAGCTGCCACGTTGTTGACATTTGGGGCGCTGGATCTGTGCTAGGACGCCATGCTACCATACCTCAGTGTTTGTGTGTTATTGGTGCTTATGTGTGTGTCCTTATGATATTGTTAACAGAGGTTAACTCGGGTGCTTATTGTGTGTGTGTGTGTGTGTGTGTGTGTGTGTGTGTGTGTGTGTGTGTGTGTGTGTGTGTGTGTGTGTGTGTGTGTGTGTGTGTGTGTGTGTGTGTGTGTGTGTGTGTGTGTGTGTGTGTGTGTGTGTACTTAGGATATTGATGTGAGTGTGTGTGTTTAGCTTAGGATATATTGTGCTTTGGTGACGGCGTTGCACTTGTGCGAAACGTCTCACCACTTCTGTCTTAAGTGTCCTGATTCGTGACTGTGATATTCTGTGGCCTTCGTTTTTGTGTACTGTTGTGTATAGACAGCTCAGAGCCTTTGAACAGCCTGCACGTTGTTTATATCAGTCTATGTTGAGGTTAATATTAAAAACAACCTCTTTACCAAGACCATCTGGTTATGTGTTGCTTCCCTTTTACCCCGAAACGAGCTGGGGACGTAACAGAACTAGATTAGCTAGCTATGGCTTGATGTTGTTAAATGTATATTACTAACTAGCAAGTTGTTAACTGGAGCTTCAATTTTGTAGGTCAACCATTCCCAGAGGTCTGGAGAAACACCATTAAAACGTGGATTGTAGCTAAAGAAGATGGAGAGGTTGTTACAGCACACTGTAACTGTATGGCTGGGTAAGTCATAAAATAAATATCCCAACCCAAAGCATATTTGACAACACTTAAGCTCAGACAAAATAATGCCTGCTATAATATTCATGTTATACCATTACTAGCTTTTACGATCAATCTAGTTATTCTAGTATGTCTCTGTCTATACAGTTTGTCAGAATCCTGCTCACATGTTGGAGCAGTTCTGTTTGCTATCGAAGCAGGTGTGAAGATGAGAGAGACTGCATCCTGCACCACTGAGAAGTGCAAGTGGCTAATGCCATCACATGTCAAAAAGGTATTCAGACCCCAGTGGTCAGTCAGCTGTTCATGCCGTCCTTGCCTGTCTCATTGTTACACTGCACCTACATGTATGTTCACATACATGTTGGTCTGTCTCTCACATGTGCAGATTCCTGCTGCTCCAGTTGCGATGATAGACTTTTCATCCGCAAAATCCAAAAAGCAAAAACTGGATGATGCCATTGCTGGACGGACAGGTGAGAAGCACACATTTCAGCGTCCCACAGTCCAGGGTTCAAAATTGGAGCGAGGATCAGAGAGGTATATGCAGTTTTTCAAGACTTTGAGCAGAAATTCCCCAAGAAGTGCTGCACTGATGTCCAGGGAACCATATTACAAATAATGTGTCCCTAAATCTGTGAGCAAGCTACCTAAACCACTACCTCAGTATAGGACACCAGAGATGCTACAGCTATCCCCAACAGAGTTGCAGAATGCATGCCAGGACTTCAGACAGGAAGAACTGACACAGCCACAGGTCCAGGCAGTAGAGGAGGAGACCAGAAACCAGAGCTTATCACCAATATGGTTTAGCCAAAGAGCAGGAAGGATCACAGCCTCAAGACTGAAGCAGGTTCTACAGACGAGTCTTGCACAGCCATCAAAGTCCTTGATCAAGTCCATATGCTACCCAGAGGCACACAAGTTCTCTACAGCTGCAATAAGGTATTTATTAGGGATTAGGGAGCCAATCAGAATGGAGTATTCACCCAGACCATGGTATAATTAAGCAATAGCTCACGACAGGCCGTGGTATTTGTTCATTATATCACAGCTAAGGGGCGTGGTTCGGCCCGACGCGAAGCGTCTGGACCGCTGCGTAAAAAGGAGGGTTTCTGCCCCATTACTTCTCCGCTGCTTTCTTGTTCCAGTTTGAAAAGCAAACTGCAGGCAGTTTCCTTTTCAACGCAACTGTACAGTTTTTCTCAGACGCGGAGGGATACCGACTTGTGAAAAGTAACTTAACTTAATTCTACCCGTGGTATACGCTGATTATATCACGGCTAAGAACCAATCAGATTGCTTGATTTGACTTGTCTGTTTTATAATGTACAATGTTCTATTTCTGTTCCTTGTTGTATACATTACAGGTATGGATGCAAATACGAGGCAACTGCCCGAAAGCAGTATGAAGGAGTACAAAGTCTGCACCACCAGGGTTTCAGCTGTAAAGACAGCGGGCTTTGGCTGAACCCTCAATGGCCATACATGGGAGCGTCGCCAGACGGATGTGTCACGTGCACCTGCCATGGAACTGGTATCTGTGAGATAAAGGTAAGTTATTTGTTCAGTATTGTGCTACAGTAAAGCGGGTAAGTATAGGATTGTGACGTGATCCTGAGTCTGGGGATCCTCTCCCAATACATTTTGAGCTGCAGACACTTATTTACAGTACAATATATTACTTTTCTTTTCATTGAACTTTTAGTGCCCACACAGCAAACAAGAGGAGGCCAATCTTCGCCTGTGTGCTGGAGAACAGGGCTTCTGTCTCGTCAACGATGGGGGAACTGTGAAGCTGGACAGGAGACATGCCTACTTCCATCAAGTACAGGCTCAGCGCCACGTCGTTGACGTTGACTACTGCGACTTTGTTGTCTGGACTAAAAATGACCTCTTTGTAGAGAGAATTGTGCGTGATGTGGACCTGTGGGACAACATCATTCCCAGAGTTGAGAGTTTCTTCAGACTATGTGTTCTCCCTGAAGTGCTGGGACAGAAACTTACAAGGGGAAAGGTAAAAGTCATAAAGAGTTGGTGTGCTCATTTTTTTCCACAAGAACATGATGGTGCATAACTATCAGGTGACTAAAAGCCTCCTCTCCCTGTCTGCTGTTCCATTTTTCAGTTTCAGTTGCAAGATGATCAGGAGGGAGAGAAGGCGTGATTACCAGCACCTGTGGTCTGTCCTGGTCCCGGAAGTTGTGGTTCTCTCCTTGTTGTATTATTATTTGCACTGACCACACTCACTAGAGGAAGTAGGGCTGTCTGATATATTGCTATTGTAAAAAAGATGTTTACTGAAAATATTAAATGATACTAAGAAGACTGAATAATACATGGTTTCTTATTTACATTTACAATAACCCTCAATGGCCATACATGGGAGCGTCACCAGACCAATTGTCATCTCTAGAATATTGTTGAATGAATTAAGCCTGAATGTAGATGAAAGTTGTATATTGAGTAGGGCTACACAATTTACATCACACAAAAAGATGTTTACTGAATAACACATGGTTTCTTATTTACAAGACTACAGCTCCATGACTTTACTCCAATGGGACGACAGACACTGACAGATTAGACAAGGCACAGCAAATAACCCCAATCTTGTCAATTAATGCTAGTGCCTCACCTGGTTTTGTTAGCATGTGCTCTATGGGCATAGCCCTGCTTTGCAGAATCTGATATTTTCTTCTGACTAATCCTATGACATGAATACGCACATTAGCTATTTTTCTTGTCTCTTCCACCTCGTATGCTGACAGCTGACTTTTCCCCCTGGTGAATGCAGGCGTCTTTAGTGAAGCACAGTAAAATCCCACACTATCGCCAATATCGAACCCACGGTCTGCTAGGACAATATCTCCAGGTAACAGGTTTTTTAGGAGCCCACTCTGTATTGTGATCTGTTTATCACTAACTCTTCCTCCCCAGGCACAAGATATGTAAGTGACATAGCCTTGTGGAGCAACACCAATCAGAAATTTAACAGTATGGTGATGCTTGTAGTTGGACCATGTTTGTGCTCTAGCTAGTAAATTAGAGGGCCTCTCAATAAAAACTTCAAAACAGTCAACAATCACAGCAACTCTACATCCAAATGCCTGTCTGAATCCCATTGGCATTGTAGCTTGAAGTACATGTCGCTCTGGCCACTCAATTATAAATGCTGTACTCTCATGAAGTATGTCAATTAACTTATGCCAAATTCTAGAAGCAGTGGAGAGAGAGATGTTGAACCTGAAAGCCAAATCTTTCAGAGGGAGATTTAGTCTCAGCCTCAGCAAAACTAAAATGAACTGTTCAAATTTGGAGAGCACAGACATAGGGCCACAGGTGATGTAGGGTTCGCACAGTTGAAAAACCTGAAGTAAAACTAAGAAGTGGGGGAGCCCGGTGTAAAACTTTGTCTTCTCTTCGTTCTTCTCAAAGGACTCCTCGTTGAACTGTGTGTCCAGTGCCTTTGTCCGAAGATCTCCCAGCTCTGTTGTGTTCTGTCTCAGAACATCCTCCATCCTCTCGATATCCTCCATCGTTAAATCAGTCTGGCATCCTGCATCTGCATACAATATAGCAGTAGCAAGCATAATTAGTTATTTAAAATAGGCAAATATGAATGTGAATTGTTGTGAAGTTATCTTTTTGACAACCTTTTTACAGACATGCAAGTTCTCTGTTCCAATTATTGCAGATTCTCAAGTTAGTACTCTATTTTCTAAACCTAATTCAAAGTTTGCATTGATTTTCTGACAATCACATTTGTAATATTTAATAATAATAATGGTGGTTAATTTACCTTGTTGGTCATTTAATATCCCACTGGTGTCCTCTGGTTGTGGGCTGTCAGACGGGGGCTGCGTCGGTTCTGGGCTCTCGGTTGTCTGCAGGAGATCCAACAAAGCCTCTGCACATTCTGATCGTCTTTGTTGGTCTTCCTTGAGCTCCATCCTCTGCTCTCGTCGAAGAGATGCCTCTGATCTGGGCTTACTTGCTGTGTGGTAACCGAGGCTAACAGTGGGAGCCCAGTCTACCGACTCAACGTCACCCAAAGCGCTAGGGCACCCTAAAAAGTCCCATCAAAGTCCATATTAAACTACAGGTAACTTAAACATGATCAGTATTACTAAGTAAATAAGCATTTAACCACAACCCAATAATACATAAACAAAGCCACAAAAACCAAGTTAGCTAATACCTCTGATGAAGTTGTCGCTGCAGACACGTGCATTAGATGACTCTGCTCCTCCCGACCGCAGATGTAGGTTTGAAAGCCATTTTTTCCGGCGTTTTTCGGTTAGCTTCTTAAATTGCTCAGCTTTATGGACGACAACCTTCGGCACTCGGTAAAACCTCTTGTTTTTCTCTCGGCCGGATCGATTGGAACAACCGTAAACGACACAACACACCGGCATTTTCACAATGGTAACAGCAGCTAGATCCTCTGTCGAAAATTACTTCCTGACCTCCAATGGAATTTCGCGCCAAAGGAACGCAGCGGTGTGACGTCAAGTGAAACCCTCCTATTGGTAGATAGGCTGTATTTACACCATAAAGGTGCACAGATGATATAAAGAGACACCTGGTGGTTAAAGCATGTTATTGAATTTCATTATTTTTATTATTAGATATTAATAGGATCCCTATAAAGTATATTCATTACTCGTTATTCTCTACTAATAGTTAATTAAAGACTGTATATAATGACTATTTTGCACATCCCTTTCAAGATTTCAAGATTTTCTAAGGTTTATTGACATATCATATAGGCCTACACAACTATGGTGTAGTTCTGCACTGAATGAAAAACTTGGGTCGCAGGTTCCTCAACAGTGCATTACAAGACATCTATCAATATTTGTGCATACCTCCAGCAATGTTAACTATGTTGAAGCACTTAATTTAACTGATATTATACATAATGTACTCTTATAAGATGTATGCAGATATTTCATCTCCGGCCTTGTCAGGTATTGAACAATCAATAAATAAAGAACACAGAATTGTTAAATATAAAACACAGAATTTGTGTGATTATACTAAATGATTTACAAATAAACACCACTGCATATTTAACTGTTACACATGCTGATGTAACGCAAATGTTCCAACTTGGGATCAATAAAGTATATCTTATCTTAAGCTGATCGATGGCTACTGGCGGTGGACCCGTTCAAATCCAGTTTTGAACAGTCTGCCGTGGTTCCATCCCATTTCAAGTGCTGTTCGAGGCTCGGTAACCCTCGGAGCACACTCTCCAATTACAGAGCTTGAGGACTATCACGGGGTTTGTCAAACAGAGCACATGGTGTAGTCCAAATAGCTGGGGATTCTGGGTAGTGTAGTGTCTTCATTGCCTTTAAGGGCAGTTGACACAAACGAATGCCGTGCTTCCATGAGCGTCCATAGAAGCACATGGACATCCCGGAAAGCTGAAAATGGACGCTAAGGGCCCCCCCCCTTGCATTGAAAATGGACGCTAAGGCCCCCCCCCTTGCGTTGGAAAAAGCCGGCAGGGGACTTGACATAACGTCAACATAGGCCGACCTGGGAGTGAGGATGTGTTGGTTTTCGGGGTGCAACCATGCCCCCATCTTCCCGCCGCCTTGAGTGATGTCAGAACGTCATACTCAAGTTCGCGCCATGAGGGAAATGGACTTAACATCAACGACAGCAAGATACGCTGCATGTTTAAGTCACACAAACACATGTCATCACTATTGTCTTTTAATAAATCATTTTCCACTGTCATTTCCAGGCTTAAAGCCAAGGGCGCAGTCAATAAAAATGAAAAGAAAGACAATAAAAACAATAAACAATCTAACGTCTACCCCCCTTCTAAGAGTGGCTGCTACCTCTCTCAGAAGGCGGATGATGGACGGGGCTGTGAAGGCATCACCGCCACGCGCATGCGCAGTGTCGACCGGGGTTGTCAACCTGGGGTACCACCGTGTTCAGACACTAGAGGGCCCCATAACACAACAAATAAAGACACAGAGGGCAGATGACAGAGATGTGACATCTCCGCTCGCTTTGAGAAGCGAAAAGTGGAGGATGCTCACAGATTCTGCTTGGGTTTTCAAGACAATAACACGGGGTTACAGACTCCAATTCGCTGTTACCCCCCCTCACTTTTCGGGCATTCTGCATTCGCAAGAGTCGGCCCATATTCTAGAGCAAGAGATCCTCTCGCTACTAGACAATAAGGCTATATCTATAATACCCTCCGAACAGAGTCAGAGCGGCTTTTATTCCAAGTATTTCCTCGTTCCCAAACGGGGAGGGAACGGGATTCGGCCTATACTTGGGGACGGGTGGCGCAGTGGTCTGTGCATCCGATCATCAGATCAAGGGGGAGTGCTGGGGAACTCCAGTTCGAAACCCGCTCCTGCTGCCACTGCGTCAGGCCGTTGTGTCCTTGGGCAAGACACTTCACCTGAACTTGCTCCTGTGGGTATAGTCCACAGTTTCTGACCATTGCATGTATGATATATGTGTAATGTGTGTATATGTAAAGCGCTTTGAGTCACCAACGGTCCTGCGTGCTCATTCTACTCGTGGACTGGCTACATCCTGGGCTTTGTTCAAGGGTGTTTCCATCCAAGACATTTGTGCAGCGAGCTGGTCCTCACCGCTCACTTTTGTCCGCTTTTAGAGGCTAGATGTATCTGCTCCGAGTGTGGCCCGCGCAGTGCTGGGCCCCGTGTTGAGACAGGATTCTACCTAAGTTCTGGTTGTTTTGGTGATTTTCGAGATAAGCATGTCTAGCAATACGGGAGTTTCAATATCCCATAGTGAGACATCGAACGGAGTGTTATGAATGAGAACTATAGGTTACTTACGTAACCCCAGTCCCAGAGTAACATGAAGTGAGATGTCTCACCAGACGGCCCTTCTTGCTAAGGCGAAGCGAGAAGAGCTGCTTATTTTGAATGACGCTGCATCGTAGCGCAAGCTACTTAAAGGGTGGGTGGATTCCCTGACGTAGACGTCAATATCACCAGCCAATAAGGATTGGCGTAATGAGATTGATTGATGCTTCTGTTTGCATACGCGTTGAGGCGCATCCCATAGTGAGACATCTCACTTCATGTTACTCTGAGACCTGGGGTTACGTAAGTAACCTACAGTATAGTTCTGGGCTGGGGCTGGCCTTGTTGTTAACTGATGCAAGTTTATAAGGGCTCTTCATTTACGCAACAGTGAAGAACCTTCATTTCATTTCATTTCAAACCTTTATTTATACAGATAAATCCCATTGAGATCATTGATCTCTTTTCCAAGGGAGACCTGTTCAAGTAGTTCCACATGAAACATAAAAACATAAATAGAACAACAAAAGGACATCATACAGCATCATTTACATAATTATCCACATAAGCAGGTACCAATAGCTTCCGATTGAGTAGCATCCAACCGAGCTTTAAAAACATTTAGTGGCACCAGATTGTTCAGTTTCCATTTAATTTGCAGACTATTCCAAGACAGAGGAGCTGCGCATCTAAAAGCTGTCTTCCCTAAGACGTCCTAGCAGTTGGCACATTTAATAAAACCACTGCATTCGATCTCAGGCAGTAGCCACTTACAATTCGCCGAGAGATCAGGGAGCAGATATAAGATGGAAGTTTCCCTAACATGGCTTTGTATATAAAAATGTACCAGTGACTGAGCCTCCGTGCAGTTAGTGAAGGCAAACCAGCCCTTGCATACAGGGTACAGTGATGGGTTAATGCTTTACAGTTTGTCACAAATCTTAGTGCACTGTGATAGGCGGCATCTAACTTGATCAGGTAATTGGCAGGTGCATTCATATACATCAGATCCCCATAGTCCAGCACAGGTAAAAAGGTCACAGTGACTAGCCTTTTCCTGGCCTCAAGCGAGAAACAGGACTTGTTCCTGTAGAAGAAACCTAGCCTAACCCTCAGTTTTTTTAGCAGGTTATTGACATGAAGTTTAAAAGTGAGACAATCATCAAGCCAGATACCAAGGTATTTGTAACAGGCAACAACTTCAAGTTTTGTTCCTTGCGTAGTTACAATATCTAAAACAGGCTCTGGTGTCTTTTTTGCTTTTGAAAAGAGCATTACCTTGGTTTTATCCACATTTAAAAGAAGCTTTAATTCAGAGAGCTGAGTCTGAATAGTGTTAAAAACAGCCTGTAATTTAACAACAGCCTCTTTAATGGAGGGACCTGCACAATACATCACAGTATCATCCGCATAAAAATGTAAAGTAGCCTGATCCACATTATCACCTACGCTGTTAATATATATGGAGAATAAAAGTGGTCCTAAAACAGAACCTTGTGGTACACCATTAGAAATGTTTAACCACTCAGAAGATAGTCCATCAAAATGAACACATTGGGACCTTTCAGAGAGGTAGTTCACAAACCACCCCACTGCAAGGCTGGATATGCCAATACTGAGTAGCCTCTGCTTTAAGATGAGATGATCAACGGTGTCAAACGCTTTGGAAAGGTCAATAAACAGAGCTGCACAACTCTGCTTATTATCTAAAATACTAGTAATGTCATTTACCACTTTCATTGTCGCAGTGATGGTGCTATGTTGCTTTCTGAATCCTGACTGATGTTTAGACAGGATATCATTTATAGATAAAAACTCCTTTACTTGTTCACTCACAAGTCGTTCGAGCACCTTAGCCAGAACTGACAATTTAGAGATTGGCCTATAGTTATTTAAAATAGTTGCCTCCCCTCCTTTCAGTAAAGGCAAGACATAAGCAGACTTCCATACTTTTAGAATTGCATTTGTGCTGAGGGAGAGGTTAAAAAGAGAAGTAAGAGGTGGAGCAATAAAATCTGCAGCTATCTTTAAAAAGAAAGGTTCTAAGTTGTCCGGGCCAGCCGGTTTCCTAGGATCTAACTTGGATAATGCTTCATGAACAATACCAATAGTTAAAGGAGTAAAACTGAAAGGGTTTTCCAGACCACATTGTTCAGAGTCAAGGATTGGAGCGTTCACAGAAGCAGAAGTACAGTCAGTGACAGAATCAAACATAGAGCCACAAGACACAAAATGCTTATTAAAGCAATTTAGCATAGTTGCCCTGTCTGGTATAGTGCCAGATGCTGTGGTAAGGCACGGAGGTAGATCATTTGGGATATCACCAGTGGAAATCGATTTTATGGCTTTCCAAAATTTCCTAGGATTATTCAGATTTTCTGTGGTAACCGACAAATAGTACTTTGATTTAGCACTTTTTATTTGAGATGTGAAGCTATTTCTTAGCTGCCTAAAACGTAGCCATTCTACCTCTGAGCCTGATTTCCTAGCCTTAGCCCAAGCATTATTTCTCTCATGAAGTAGACTGGACAGCTTAGCAGAAAACCAGGGATTGTTTCGTCCCTTCACTCTAAATTTACGCAGAGGTGCATGTCTATCTATAATTTTCATAAAACCAAGATAAAACTAAGACCATGCAGTTTCTACATCAGCACACAGATTGATTTTACCCCAATCAAAATCAAACAGATCATGTAAAAAACCCTGCTCCACAAAGTGTTTTTTGTCTCTCTTTGTGATGATACGTGGTTTAACCTTTTGTACCTTAGTGTCCCTAATTGTGGCTACAACACAGTGGTCACTCACATCATTAGCAAATACTCCCACAGATGAGTATTTATGTGGAACATTTGTTAAAATTAGATCAATTAAGGAGGATTTATTTGGGGACTTAATATTTGGGCGAGTAGGACTGTCTATAATCTGGGTAAAATTCAAAGAGGTACACAGGTTTTTAAAATCCTCTGACACAGAAGTTAACCAGTCCCAATTAAAATCACCAAGCAGCACTATTTCCTTGTAGGAAAGTTGTGATACCAGTTTTGCCAATGACGATAAAGAGTCCTTGACAGCCGAAGGGGCCCTGTAGCAGCCCACCACCATGACCTGTTGACCCTTTGTTACCTCAATATTCACGGCTAAAAATTCTAGCTGTTTACTAACAGATTTGGAAACCATATTGGTTACACAAAACTTATTTTTCACATAAATGGCAACGCCACCACCTTTTTTAGCCCGGTCAGTACGATATACACTGTAACCATTTATGTAAATGTCAGAGGCCAAAATGGATTTATCTAGCCACGTTTCTGATAAGACAATGACATCAGCATCAGTCGAACTCGCCCAAATACGGACAAAATCTAATTTAGGTAACAGACTACGCACATTTAAATGAATTAAACCTAGCCCAGATCTAGATATAAGATCAGCAGGAGTAGCTATTTGACTAATACTGCTAGGTGGACCTGGATTTGGCTGTACATTTCCTGATAGTAACAACAATAAAAATACCAAGCACCTTTTCCTTCTTAGGAAACTTTCATTTCAGCTCAACAAAACACCAACAACTTTGAACAAAAATATTTGTATTGTTACAGGCACCCGCCAAGGTCACTGACATACAACACTCGCAACAAATGACATTTTTTAGATACAAAATGTGCTATACTAGTCTTTTCTCCATAACATTTGCATTAGGTTTATACATTTAAAGGACTTATTTACTTATACTTGACAGTACCACTTTGTACGTCGAGATACAGTATGTTTTGCATGACATGAAATATATGATGTGGTCTTTATAAACAATTTTTTCATTCAATCAATGATAAAATATGTGTTTCATAGATTGTAATAAAGGGCACATAAATAATGAATTATTTAACTATTGTACTGTTCACTGTTGTGCTCATAGCTATCTAACAGTTAAACATTGATAAATTGTGTAGTGGAAAAGGTGCATCATGTTCCCAAATGTTCAATAAACTTTCCCATCAACTTTTCTTTAGCTCTAGCAGTCTACACGTTCTTCCTTCTACCTTTATGTATGATGATGTATATCCATGGTGGTATTTTTTGATTTCGATTGATATATGTCCACTTTGTTGTGCTGCCTTGCTCCAAATTCCCTTTACTAACACAATGATCTTTGAGGAGTGCTTGTGTTTCTCAAAAGAGAAACACCACATATTATCTGTCAATTAAAATGTTGGAGACTATTTCCAAAAGCTTTACCTAAAATGTATTTTGGAGGAATGGCATATAACTTTTTGTTGGGAGTCTTCAATCAGAATGAATTATTATTAAAAATGTTGGTAGATGTAATGGCAAAACCCAGACTTTGTGAAGTTAAAGTGGAATCTCTATTTTAAGCTTTTCCCAACTAACAAAACCTCCATATATTTTCCTCTGGCATCTTAAGTAGACTTGAAAAGTGCTTTCAATAACTTTGGGAAAACCTCAAATATTCAGTTAAAAAGTAAGAATTTATCAGTAAAATATAAAGGCAAAACTGATGTCACTTAATTTCCAACATTCATTCTGGTCTTATAGTAACAATAAAACATAAGATATGGAATATCAGCACTGACACAGATCATAGATACAAGCAATACAAAACACAAAACCTACAATGGTGCTTTTTAAATACAACCAAAATGACATCTATGCAGGTCATTAGTTTCTTATAATGCCACAGCTGCTGGTATCCACAGTCATCTCTTCAAATATCGTCACATACAGTACAGTATAGAACGCTGACTCGGGCAAACAGACCTACTTCACAGCAACACATCTCCAGGAAACATGACATATACACAGTTTTAACTCACTTTAGCTTGCGCTTTTACATGGTGCTGTGACTTCATTTATCAAATGAATACAAAAACATACAAATATTGGAATCATTAAAACAAATATTAGTATGAGTATAATGTAATCAGTGTTATTCTTGTTAATGATTTCCTCTTCCAACCCTGACCCTATTTTTATACGTTTCTAAGGAAAGGTCTTTTTACTGCGAGTCCACTAGAAGAAAGTATTTACTGTTAACTTGTTAGTTTTTATAGTCTATATAACTGTAGGCAAAACATATGTGTAGTTTGATTGTTAGTCTTTTTAAAATGGGTTTTAGGCCACCAGAGTGAATTGTTTGGAGCTTCAAACGCACGCATTAAATTATGTGTCTGCAACACTTACTCAGCTCTCCATTCACCTTCTAACATGCAAAATGCATTCCTGTTCTAGCATTTTAGGAAATACTTTCACATTTAGAGGAAAGGCAAGTGGGAAATGTCACAGTCTGACATATATTTTTCCAATTTTGCAGTGTAATCAAAAGATGTTGTTTACTCTGAAGGCTAAATAAGAGCATACGTAAACACTCCGTCATTTTCCAGCCTGCACTTGCACATTACAAATGTGTTCCACAGCTCCCTGCCTGGATAGTTCACGTTTCACAACAAAACTGCTTTAGCCAAATCACAAGCGAATGAATGTAAACATATGAAGGATGTTCAGATGATAATATTGACAGTCAGTCCTTCATGTAGTTCAGTGTGTCCAGCGTTATTCAGCCGCCTCATGCTGCTCCCTCTCCTCAGGAACAGCCATGAAGATCTTCTGACAGAACATGGTGAAGATTTCTGAGGAGAAACAACTCATCACACGTTTTTTCTTGCTAGGTTACTGCAGGTTGAATATTGTCAGTTATGTATTAAACATTAGATTAACACCTTTGTTGAAGTTCTTCACACAGATTATACAAACAAAACAAATGTATCAGTGCCCACAGCTGCACTCGAGCAAATATTCTCACATGAATTTCACAACAAACAGTAATGGAAGCTTCTCCAGCCTTGCCTGAACAAATACACAAAGACTGTATTACAAAAAACACATCTCTCACTCACCCGACATCTTCTTGATCGCATGGGGTTTTTTCCACTTGTAGCCCAGTAGGTACGCCGGGATGCCTGTGAGAATAATGCCGGTGCCTATCAGGCACTCAAAGGGAGCCGCCCAGAAGGACACCAAGATCATGAAGACACAGCCCAGAACGAAGGTCACAGGAATGAAAAGATACACCTGAGAAAAGAGGATATGACAGATGTAGGTATGTGTTCCTGTTAGACAAGAGGAGGGTAGAAAAAAATACTGATGTTTGACAAAAATGACTACATTTAAGAGAACTGATCTTCTAGAATGTATTATTGACAAAAGTAAGGTAACGTGACTTCATACCAGAGACGTGCACAGACATTTGGAGAGGCTATTGCTCTAAACTGGAAAAAGGACCTCCCCCCCAAAAAAAAACATAAGACCTTTTGAAAATTCTAACATTTTTTTTATGTAAAAGGTTCATGAAATAAAAACACAACACTGTCATTGCAAGTGACACTCAGTTGACTTGTATGTCCAACTGCTAAATTCGTTATTCAGGCACATTTTTAACATCTAATGTTAGTAGCTCTGCTGTGCTGCTGTGGCTGAGGCCTGGTTCCACCTGCTCTGCTCTGTTGTGCTGCTGTAGCTGAGGCCTGGTTCCACCTGCTCTGCTCTGTTGTGCTGCTGTGGCTGAGGCCTGGTTCCACCTGCTCTGCTCTGTTGTGCTGCTGTGGCTGAGGCCTGGTTCCACCTGCTCTGCTCTGTTGTGCTGCTGTAGCTGAGGCCTGGTTCCACCTGCTCTGCTCTGTTGTGCTGCTGTGGCTGAGGCCTGGTTCCACCTGCTCTGCTCTGTTGTGCTGCTGTGGCTGAGGCCTGGTTCCACCTGCTCTGCTCTGTTGTGCTGCTGTGGCTGAGGCCTGGTTCCACCTGCTCTGCTCTGTTGTGCTGCTGTGGCTGAGGCCTGGTTCCACCTGCTCTGCTGTGCTGCTGTGGCTGAGGCCTGGTTCCACCTGCTCTGCTCTGCTGTGCTGCTGTAGCTGAGGCCTGGTTCCACCTGCTCTGCTCTGCTGTGCTGCTGTGGCTGAGGCCGGGTTCCACCTGCTCTGCTCTGTTGTGCTGCTGTAGCTGAGGCCTGGTTCCACCTTCTCTGCTCTGCTGTGCTGCTGTAGCTGAGGCCTGGTTCCACCTTCTCTGCTCTGCTGTGCTGCTGTAGCTGAGGCCTGGTTCCACCTTCTCTGCTCTGTTGTGCTGCTGTAGCTGAGGCCTGGTTCCACCTGCTCTGCTCTGCTGTGCTGTGCTGCTGTAGCTGAGGCCTGGTTCCACCTGCTCTGCTCTGCTGTGCTGCTGTAGCTGAGGCCTGGTTCCACCTGCTCTGCTCTGCTGTGGCTGAGGCCTGGTTCCACCTGCTCTGCTCTGCTGCTGTAGCTGAGGCCTGGTTCCACCTGCTCTGCTCTGCTGTGCTGCTGTAGCTGAGGCCTGGTTCCACCTGCTCTGCTCTGTTGTGCTGCTGTGGCTGAGGCCTGGTTCCACCTGCTCTGCTCTGCTGTGCTGCTGTAGCTGAGGCCTGGTTCCACCTTCTCTGCTCTGTTGTGCTGCTGTAGCTGAGGCCTGGTTCCACCTGCTCTGCTCTGCTGTGCTGCTGTAGCTGAGGCCTGGTTCCACCTGCTCTGCTCTGCTGTGGCTGAGGCCTGGTTCTACCTGCTCTGCTCTGCTGCTGTAGCTGAGGCCTGGTTCCACCTGCTCTGCTCTGCTGTGCTGCTGTAGCTGAGGCCTGGTTCCACCTGCTCTGCTCTGTTGTGCTGCTGTGGCTGAGGCCTGGTTCCACCTGCTCTGCTCTGCTGTGCTGCTGTAGCTGAGGCCTGGTTCCACCTTGCTCCGGGAACAGCGTGGATACTGTTGTGCTGGACTGGGAGAATGGCGGGTGTCGTGTTTCTGCTGTGCCTTTTCTTGGCTGTGCTGGACAAGGAGAAGATCGCTAGTCGTCCTGAACAATCTACTGGATTCGGGTATGTTCTGCCGCCCGCAGTGGACATCCCCTGTACAGTTTCGGAGGTGTTGCACAAACAATTGCTGGTTGCACTGTCGCGGACATTCATTTCGGAAAATGTTTGTCTTTCTCACATGCCTGCCACGATGGTCCTTCAGAATTGTTTTTTAAACTCTAATCTCACTTTCGCGAAGTTTGCTGGTGACTCTAGAACAGCTGACAATGTATGTGTGTTGATTAAGAGGAAAATTGCTTGGTATTTTTATTGTTGTTACTATCAGGAAATGTACAGCCAAATCCAGGTCCACCTAGCAGTATTAGTCAAATAGCTACTCCTGCTGATCTTATATCTAGATCTGGGCTAGGTTTAATTCATTTAAATGTGCGTAGTCTGTTACCTAAATTAGATTTTGTCCGTATTTGGGCGAGTTCGACTGATGCTGATGTCATTGTCTTATCAGAAACGTGGCTAGATAAATCCATTTTGGCCTCTGACATTTACATAAATGGTTACAGTGTATATCGTACTGACCGGGCTAAAAAAGGTGGTGGCGTTGCCATTTATGTGAAAAATAAGTTTTGTGTAACCAATATGGTTTCCAAATCTGTTAGTAAACAGCTAGAATTTTTAGCCGTGAATATTGAGGTAACAAAGGGTCAACAGGTCATGGTGGTGGGCTGCTACAGGGCCCCCTCGGCTGTCAAGGACTCTTTATCGTCATTGGCAAAACTGGTATCACAACTTTCCTACAAGGAAATAGTGCTGCTTGGTGATTTTAATTGGGACTGGTTAACTTCTGTGTCAGAGGATTTTAAAAACCTGTGTACCTCTTTGAATTTTACCCAGATTATAGACAGTCCTACTCGCCCAAATATTAAGTCCCCAAATAAATCCTCCTTAATTGATCTGATTTTAACAAATGTTCCACATAAATACTCATCTGTGGGAGTATTTGCTAATGATGTGAGTGACCACTGTGTTGTAGCCACAATTAGGGACACTAAGGTCCAAAAGGTTAAACCACGTATCATCACAAAGAGAGACAAAAAACACTTTGTGGAGCAGGGTTTTTTACATGATCTGTTTGATTTTGATTGGGGTAAAATCAATCTGTGTGCTGATGTAGAAACTGCATGGTCTTAGTTTTATCTTGGTTTTATGAAAATTATAGATAGACATGCACCTCTGTGTAAATTTAGAGTGAAGGGACGAAACAATCCCTGGTTTTCTGCTAAGCTGTCCAGTCTACTTCATGAGAGAAATAATGCTTGGCAGAGGTGTGGACTCGAGTCACATGACTTGGACTCGATTCAGACTCGAGTCATCAATTTGATGACTTGAGACTCGACTTGACAAAATCACAAAACACTTGCGACTCGACTTGGACTTGAACACCAATGACTCGGGACTTGACTTGGACTTGAGCCTTCTGACTTGAGGTGACTTGATCATTTAATTCAGGGGTCTCCAACACGCCGATCGCGAGCTGCCGCTAGAAGAGCAGACTCCCGTCGGGGAGAGCAGAATCTTCAGCCGCTCCTACTCTTGCTGAGAATCCTTGCAGGCAGGGGCGGGACTTTATTTAGCTGGGCCACCATGCGGCCAATCATATGCGAGGACACACTAGGTTCATACCATTATGTGAAAGAAGGGTGGGGGGCACAGCAGGTGTAGTGGTACAGGCCAGCTGCACAGAGCGACGGGGAGACGGATTTAAATGCAAGTGCGTCGGAAAAAGTCAAGAAATTAGCGAAAACCGAAAAAAGAAGCAGCATCTGGCTGCATTTCAATGATATTGGATAAAGCAAAGCTGAGTGCAGGATTTGTAAAATTAAAATAACCTTTTTTGGTTACCTTTATTTTGGTAACCACTCAGGATTTACTGTCAGAGGTGGGAGAAGTTCAGATCTTGTACTCGAGTAAAAGTACCAGAGTGTAGGAATACTCGGTTACAATAAAAAGTCCTGCATTCAAAATGTTACAAGTAAAAGTACAAAAGTATTAGCATCAAAATATAGTTAAAGTACCACCTGCAAAGGGATCTAGATGCAGGTGTTCTTTTCCCGATAGAGCCCGCTCGCTGTACATTATCCCTTGCATAAAGATAGATTGTGGGTCCCTTACAACATGTTGTACACAGTGATAAACATTCTGTCACCTCAACATCAGGGATCTTATACATGAAACTTCTTCTGAATCAAACTGTCACGGTAGCCTTACCTTACTGATCCCTCTTAAATTAGAAAAAAACACGTTACTTTACCAGCAGAGAGAAAATTGATTATTAAATTATTAGTGTGACTAATAAAGAGCAATTTGATTATTAAGTATTATTCTGTTAATCGAAGTCATTACATTTGGTGAAAAACACATAATGACTTGTTTAAGACTCGTTTTGTCAAAGTTTAGGACTTGAGACTTGACTTGAACTTGAGCGCAAAGACTTGAGACTTGACTCGGACTTGAGCGCAAAGACTTGAGACTTGACTCGGACTTGAGCGCAAAGACTTGAGACTTGACTCGGACTTGCAAAACAATGACTTGGTCCCACCTCTGATGCTTGGGCTAAGGCTAGGAAATCAGGCTCAGAGGTAGAATGGCTACGTTTTAGGCAGCTAAGAAATAGCTTCACATCTCAAATAAAAAGTGATAAATCAAAGTACTATTTGTCGGTTACCACAGAAAACCTGAATAATCCTAGGAAATTTTGGAAAGCCATAAAATCGATTTCCACTGTTGATATCCCAAATTCATGACCGAAAGAACGAGATCGCGGATACAAGCGGCCGAGATGGGTTTCCTCCGCCGGGTGGCTGGTGTCTCCCTTAGAGATAAGGTGAGAAGTTCGGTCATAAGGGAGGGACTCGGAGTTGAGCCGCTCCTCCTTCGCGTCGAAAGAAGCCAGTTGAGGTGGTTCGGGCACCTAGTTAGGATGCCACCTGGGCGCCTCCCTAGGGAGGTGTTCCAGGCACGTCCAGCTGGGAAGAGACCAAGGGGTAGACCTAGGACCAGGTGGAGGGATTATATCTCTTCGCTGGCCTGGGAGCGCCTTGGGATCCCCCAGTCAGAGCTGGTTGATGTCGCCAGGGAAAAGAAAGTTTGGGGCTCTCTGCTGGAACTGCTACCCCCGCGACCCGACCACGGATAAGCGGGAGAAGATGGATGGATGGATGGATATCCCAAATGAGCTACCTCCGTGCCTTACCACAGCATCTGGCACTATATCAGACAGGGCTACTATGCTAAATTGCTTTAATAAGCATTTTGTGTCTTGTGGCTCTATGTTTGATTCTGTCACTGACTGTACTTCTGCTTCTGTGAACGCTCCAATCCTTGACGCTGAACAATGTGGTCTGGAAAACCCTTTCAGTTTTACTCCTTTAACTATTGGTATTGTTCATGAAGCATTATCCAAGTTAGATCCTAGGAAACCGGCTGGCCCGGACAACTTAGAACCATTCTTTTTAAAGATAGCTGCAGATTTTATTGCTCCACCTCTTACTTCTCTTTTTAACCTCTCCCTCAGCACAAATGCAATTCCAAAAGTATGGAAGTCTGCTTATGTCTTGCCTTTACTGAAAGGAGGGGAGGCAACTATTTTAAATAACTATAGGCCAATCTCTAAATTGTCAGTTCTGGCTAAGGTGCTCGAACGACTTGTGAGTGAACAAGTAAACGAGTTTTTATCTATAAATGATATCCTGTCTAAACATCAGTCAGGATTCAGAAAGAAACACAGCACCATCACTGCCACAATGAAAGTGGTGAATGACATTACTAGTATTTTAGATAATAAGCAGAGTTGTGCAGCTCTGTTTATTGACCTTTCCAAAGTGTTTGACACCGTTGATCATCGCATCTTAAAGCAGAGGCTACTCAGTATTGGCATATCCAGCCTTGCAGTGGGGTGGTTTGTGAACTACCTCTCTGAAAGGTCCCAATGTGTTCATTTTGATGGACTGTCTTCTGAGTGGTTAAACATTTCTAATGGTGTACCACAAGGTTCTGTTTTAGGACCACTTTTATTCTCCATATATATTAACAGCGTAGGTGATAATGTGGATGAAGTTACTTTACATTTTTATGCGGATGATACTGTGATGTACTGTGCAGGTCCCTCCATTAAAGAGGCTGTTGTTAAATTACAGGCTGTTTTTAACACTATTCAGACTCAGCTCTCTGAATTAAAGCTTCTTTTAAATGTGGATAAAACCAAGGTAATGCTCTTTTCAAAAGCAAAAAAGACACCAGAGCCTGTTTTAAATATTGTAACTACGCAAGGAACAAAACTTGAAGTTGTTGCCTGTTACAAATACCTTGGTATCTGGCTTGATGATTGTCTCACTTTTAAACTTCATGTCAATAACCTGCTAAAAAAACTGAGGGTTAGGCTAGGTTTCTTCTACAGGAACAAGTCCTGTTTCTCGCTTGAGGCAAGGAAAAGGCTAGTCACTGTGACCTTTTTACCTGTGCTGGACTATGGGGATCTGATGAATGCACCTGCCAATTGCCTGGTCAAGTTAGATGCTGCGTATCACAGTGCACTAAGATTTGTGACAAACTGTAAAGCATTAACCCATCACCAGGGTTGGGTTGTAACGGAATACATGTAACAGCGTTACGTAATCAGAATACAAAAATCAAGTAACTTCAGCTCGCGTTACATTTGAAAAACGAGTAATCTGATTACAGTTACTTTCGTAAACCTGAAGTGAATACATTTTGGATTACTTATTGGAATTATTGGTGGAAAGATTTCCTCACAACATTTAATATTCATTACTAAAGGTACAGCGGAATCATCACAGCGCACAAAACCTATTACCGCCGCAGATGGGCCAAAAAAGCGTTTGAAAAAAAATCGCGGGTCCGCTCGCTCTGAAACAATAACAACGAAACATGGAGGAACAAAAGTGTATATAGCAACCTGATCTCACCAGAATGCGTGACTCCACCACGACTCCTTAACACCACAATGCGTGGTGGAGTCACGAACTTTGTTACATTTGCGTGTCGGCACCACGCAAACAACCCCAATGTAAAGTGAATGAGGCTCCTTTGTCGTGGTGCACACACGCATTTCTACAACGTCCCGCAGTGAGCTTTTATTCTATACAACGTTTTTAAATCTACTTTATAGCTTGTAGTAACTCACGGGAGGCTTCTTTTATTTTATTTGTATTCATAATTATTTTTATTTTTCGGCAGAATGTAAAAATTACATTAGTTACGAATTTGTGTTCTCAAAAAACAGTGCATTGTGTGTAATGCAACTGTGATTTTTATTAAATTAGTTTGTTTTTAAGGAAGGCCAGAGCTTCAGCTGTGTCAAATAGATTGTTCCCTTTAGTTAACGTTATTTAAAAGATAATGATCATGTCTTGTATTACGAGCGTCCATTCCCATTGGATAACAGAGAATTTTACACCCGGAAGTAAGTAGCCTATTCTCCTTACTGTCGATTGATTTTACAGTGATATCTGCACTACTCATCGACTAAAAAACACCAAATTGTCCTTGTTAATTACACAACATTGATTGGTTTGAATTGTGTACAATGCTTTTGTATTTTCCCCCTTCGATTCGGAGAAACAAATATTTTTTCGGAGTTTTTGGACGGCAGAAGACACTACACTACCCAGAATCCTCAGCTATCGTTTGGGACTACACCATGAACCCCGTGATCAGCCCTCAAGCTCTTTGATTGGTTGACCTCCAACTGCATTCCATATGAAAAAAAAACGTTTCGTAAAAGAGAAAATCATACTTTATTCAGCAGTGCTTGCTTTACTCTTTGATAGTCATCACATGAATGCATTGTAATAAATGGTTTGGCTGCATTAAATATTACACATCTGTCTTAGTTCTTTATTTATCTACAGAGATCGGGCATCAGAATAGACCAGAAACTATTCTTTTACCGTTCTGTTTTAATTTCACAATAAAGTTAGTAGTAATATTTTGTTTTGATATTATTGTTTTTTATTAACTACTAGACGACTGGGTCATGTTAATACCATCTTTTTTTGGTTGCTATGGGTTT
Source organism: Pseudochaenichthys georgianus (assembly GCF_902827115.2). Taxonomy (NCBI): domain Eukaryota; kingdom Metazoa; phylum Chordata; class Actinopteri; order Perciformes; family Channichthyidae; genus Pseudochaenichthys; species Pseudochaenichthys georgianus. Next base: position 24,683,434 of record NC_047509.1, read on the forward strand.
TTCCCATCGCTTTTGTGTTACAAATATCAAAACAATAACAAAATAATATTCGTCGTAAACTAAACCGGAAACAGCAGTATATTTTATTTTGTTAACACTGTAAACTTGACAGCCTTTTAACCCAAACCACCTACTGGTTAAAGCACGTTATTACACGTTTAGAGTAATTGCAATGCAGGAAGATTGTGTTTTAATGACTGTTTAAAATGCCTTTTTCTTAATGTCTTTCATTTTTGTAACGCACTTTTGAATGTGTTATATTTTATGAAAACATTCAAATATTAATAGTACATATAAAATAGTGGGAAAGTAGAAGGTCAATTATATAAATATAGAATAGAGAATATCAAGAAGATACTCAAATGATATCTAGAGTAAAACAGTTTCGTGCCTGATAGGAGGATGTGCTAACTAATAAGGCTTTATTTAAAGACATGTGCAGAATACGACAGTGTAATGGTGGAAGTACACACATTGATAGATGTCTTGTATGCACTGTTGATGAACCTGTGACCCAAGTTGTTCATTCATTACATAACTACACTGTTGTGTATATGATATGTCAATAAACCTTAGAAAATCTTGAAAGGGATGTGCAAAATAGCAATTATATACAGTCTTTAATGAACTATTAGAGAATAACGAGTAATGAATATGCTTTAAACGGATCTGCAGATAAATATTTAGTCTTCTCAAGCACCAACTATCAAATATCTCGCCTGATTGTTGGCACTTGACAATCACCTTCACTGAATTTCATTCAGGTGTAACTAAAGTCTGATTTAAGGGTTGTTTATATTTCACATCATTAATCCAAATCTGTAAAGTAACTAAAATAAATGTAGTGGAGTAAAAATACCAGGTTAACCTTAAAGAAAGCCCTCAGGATTATAAAAGACCACCATCACCCCAGCCACAAACGGTTCTGTCTGCTGCCGTCTGGCAGGCGGTACCACAGCATTCGGACTAAAACCACCAGACACAGAGACAGCTTCATCCCACAGGCTATACAATTATTAAACACCTGAACTTAGAAACAACATCCATAACATTCATCTGGCTGCTACTTAGAAATTATTTATCTAATATATCATATTCCAATCACTTGTATATAGACTCTTATTGCACTATTTCACTATTTTTTCTGTGTATCTGTTTTATTGCGTAGCACTGTTGGAGGAGCCTGTGACCTAAGGGGGGGAGGGGGGTAGGACACGTTCGATTCCTGTTTTGAATAGTGTGCCGTCGATGGGTTTCATTCCATTTCAAAATCCTTTTGGACGCTCTGTGTAAACGTCGCGCATCCAATTACAGAGGTTGAGGACTGATCACGGGGTCAAGCTAAGCACATGGTGTAGTCCCAAACGATAGCTGAGGATTCTGGGTAGTGTAGTGTCTTTGGCCATCCTAAAACTCCGAAAAAATATTTGTTTCTCCGAATCGAAGGGGGAAAATACAAAAGCATTGCACACAATTCAAACCAATCAATGTTGTGTAATCAACAAGGACAATTTGGTGTTTTTTAGTCGATGAGTAGTGCAGATATCACTGTAAAATCAATCGACAGTAAGGAGAATAGGCTACTTACTTCCGGGTGTAAAATTCTCCGTTATCCAATGGGAATGGACGCTCGTAATACAATACAGAGGACCAGAGGCGGATTTAGGATTGTAGGAGATCCGGGGCTTAGCCCAGGAGTTGTTGGGGGGGGGAGGGGTGCAGGGGTAAAGTGCTATTTTTTTTTACAAGTGGGGGGTGGACCAAACATCCTTTAGGGGGGTCGTTGCCTCCTCTAGGGGGGTCCGGGGGCATGCTCCCCTCAGGAAGAATTTTTTTTAAATATTGAAGTTAAAAGCATCAATCTGGTGCACTTTGAGAGCAACATTAACCCTACCTCAATAATACCTTAAAGGGGACATATCATGCTATATTTGAACAATATATTGTAGGGCCATACCTATATAAAGTATATAAATAGTTTTTCTTTCAAAATACCAAACAGATCCTGCATGTTGCCTTCTGATGTGATTTAGCATGTTTGGCGTGTGTTCCCATTAGCATACCGCACCGCTATCGAACAACGCCGACACACCGTCCTCTTCCGATCCACTGCGCATTGCTTATCGTTTTATAGATCTATTCTCATCTACCATCTTTGTTTGTGACGTAAAGAGTGCAAGAGTCACGTTTCTGAATCGGGCACTCTGAGTGGATGCAGTCACAGCCAATCGGATTCAGAGTGTTGCCTGTCAGTTCCGTTGCCTGTCAGTTCTGTTGCTATGTTTCCGTTGTTATGTGTACTGAAACGAGAGCCGGTATAATTCCACGCGTGAAAACTAAATAAAAATTGGAATACGTTATTTTAGTGTCTTAAAAGTAGACTGAGGTATGAAGGGTTAACGTTACATCTTAGAATAATTTGTAGTCATGTTCTGTATACATACTAACATATAAGGGTATTGACTTAGTGTGGTTTATCTTTTTGTCGCTGCTTTTAATTTAAACTGAGCTGTTGTGTTCATCAGTAAAGTGGAACTTCTGTGTATTTATATCTTAAACTGCACTGTAACTTTTTATTCATGTATTTTTTCTTTTAATGTTTCTTTTATTATCTTTTACTGTTTTTAAATGCCTTTGTCTGAATGTCTTTCATTTTTGTAAAGCACCTTGAATTGCCTTGTGTTGAAAGGTGCTATATAAATAAACTTGCCTTGCCTTGGTTACTCCATGTTTACTAGCTATAAGATTAACGTTATAGTACATCACTCTTTTTCACTTCTTACTCAGTCAGCCAGAGTGCAGATATCACCATTAGATTCACACACCTGAAACATCATCCATTTCTTCACTGCTGGTGATGACATTGTTGTCAGTTGCTGATACTGCTGCTGCTGCTGCTGCTGCTGCAGCTTGTGGCGCCTGCTTCGATGAAAATAACTTTCTAATATCCATAACTTAGGCTATTAGCTTAAAACTCGTCAGGCAATAGGAAGGATCACTTCTTCTTCAGGGCAGGGAGGGCTACGCAGTACGCAGGCTAATGTCCCGCAGCGGCTGCCTCTCTGGTGGACTCCGGTACTGCACATTACTCCCGAGACATTTAAAAAAAAAAAAAAAAATCTAATTTTTTATTTTTATTTTTTTTAAGTGAAACATCCGGGGCTTTTCAGAAAACATCCGGGGCTTGAGCCCAAGTAGCCACCCCCTAGCGCCGCCTCTGCAGAGGACATGATCATTATCTTTTAAATAACGTTAACTGAAGGGAACAATCTATTGGACACAGCTGAAGCTCTGGTCTTCCTTAAAAACTAACTAATTTAATAAAAATCAAAGTTGCATTACACACAATGCACTGTTTTTTGAGAACACAAATTCGTAACTAATGTAATTTTTACATTCTGACGAAAAATAAAAATAATTATGAATACAAATAAAATAAAAGAAGCCTCCCGTGAGTTACTACAAGCTATAAAGTAGATTTAAAAACCGTTTTATAGAATAAAAGCTCACTGCGTGACGTTGTAGAAATGCGTGTGTGCACCACGACAAAGGAGCCTCATTCACTTTACATTGGGGTTGTTTGCGTGGTGCAGACACGCAAATGTAACAAAGTTCGTGACTCCACCACGCATTGTGGTGTTAAGGAGTCGTGGTGGAGTCACGCATTCTGGTGAGATCAGGTTGGTATATAGAGGTGTGTGTGGTTAAAACACATCAGCCTGCGGTCGCTCTTTAGCCTTACTAATGATTATTTCTGAAGGTAAACACAGTGAAGGCGGTGCGAAAGGCGGTGCGAGCTCGTCTTCTCAGAGGCTGAGTTAACCCTCCCGCTGCCTCCTGGGGCTGCAGAGATGTCATGAAGTGAAGCAGGTTTTTCTTCTATAAAACAGCTGCGGGCAGCAGATACCGTGAGAGTCACAGACATGAATTCATAGATCAAGGCAGACTGGTGCACACACTCTCCTCTCCTGTTTTGCCAATCCGGTGCTTAAACAAATATAGCTCTCCACCCCTGGCCGAAATGTCCTTAAAATGAAGTCCGAGTTCGACATTTTAATTCATGTCCTGCCAACACTGGCAGGACAGAAGGCGACACGCCCTTTCTAAGCCGTGTCCCTCACTCACTCCTCACATCCCAAGCTGCATCCCCAACAAGTGTATTATGTTGTTAAATCGTTTCAGATGTGCTCTTGATAAGCCATTAAAACAGTAAAAACACGTTCAGTTTCCTTTTGCTTTTTGTGTCTCCTGTTCACCAAAACATACCCATTTTAGATGGAAAAAGAAAGTAATCCAAAAGTAATCTAAAAGTAATCGAGACACGTAACTGTAACTGTATTCGGATTACTTTCAGAGCCATGTAATCAGTAATCAGTAACTGATTACATTTACAAAGTAACCCTCCCAACCCTGCCCATCACTGTACCCTGTATGCAAGGGCTGGTTTGCCTTCACTAACTGCACGGAGGCTCAGTCACTGGTACATTGTTATATACAAAGCCATGTTAGGGAAACTTCCATCTTATATCTGCTCCCTGATCTCTCGGAGAATTGTAAGTGGCTACTGCCTGAGATCGAATGCAGTGGTTTTATTAAATGTGCCAACTGCTAGAACTGTCTTAGGGAAGACAGCTTTTAGATGCGCAGCTCCTCTGTCTTGGAATAGTCTGCAAATTAAATGGAAACTGAACAATCTGGTGCACTAAATGTTTTTAAAGCTCGGTTGGATGCTACTCAATCGGAAGCTATTGGTACCTGTGTATGTGGATAATTATGTAAATGATGCTGTATGATGTCCTTTTGTTGTTCTGTTTATGTTTTTATGTTTCATGTGGAACTACTTGAGCAGGTCTCCCTTGAAAAAGAGATCAATGATCTCAATGGGATTTATCTGTATAAATAAAGGTTTGAAATGAAATGAAATGAGTAACTATTAAAGAAAAAATGGGGACAATTGTGTTTTAATGTAGTTTGACCACTGTAACTGCTGTGCAGACATAGGCTTACTGATAAAATAGGGCTTCTAGCTAATCACCTTAAATAAACTCACTAATTAATTAAACCAGTTCAATACGCATTATTCTAATTCTTATCATTCTTTATGAGCGCAGTAACGGTAAGGTATCTAATTGCTTATTTATTTAGTATTCCATAATTTAATAACAGAGATGGTCAAACTAAAGTGGTGGAGACATGGCAGAAATCCTACAATAAAGCGGGATAGTGAAGGGTTCTCCCGTATGTGAGAGGGCGATCAAGAAAAGAGAGCGAGCGATGAGGGAGTTTACGGAGCAGAGTAAAAGGCACAGAAAGACAGAAGCACAATAACAAGTATATTTATTTAGGTGTTTTTTTTTGTAAATAACCGACGGTGTCAAGTAAAGTCCCCTGGTTTGTCCCCTATAGTCTAACTGCCATGAGGAAACTCAAAATCAATAAAAGCATATTTAAAAACGGGGACATTTCCGGGGACAGATTGACCCGGGGATTGGCCACCAAATCCAGGCAGGCATTTGGTATGATCACCATAGCCATATGAGGCCGGAGGGCTTTCCTTTGCTTTCAGCTGTCGGATTGTAAGCAAAGTCACGTGACTGGGGGCAGATGACAGCGCTGACAAGGTGTGTTTCCCGCAGCGAGACGATACAATACAAATTGTGGGCTTATCATGTTGATTCGGCCAAAACAGAAACAAAAAACAACTCTCACTCTCTCCGGAGCGGCAGGTCAGACAAGACGGGCCCTGGCAACAATAGCCCATACCTGTGCACGTCCCTGCTTCATACAATATTATGCCTTTGGTTATGTACAGTACAGCAATAAGTTGTAAATAAATAATGCATATATATCTTAAAAGCCGGAAAACACTATACATTTTATATACTGAGTATTGTAGATATAAGAGATGGTGTGATACAATAATGATAGATGAAACCATCTAAGTTATTGGCTTATTGAGGCATTTGTGTTCAATTATCCTCCTTTTACACCAGTGGTTTAAAGTAACTAAGTACATTTACATAAGTGCTGTACTTTTTTGGTACAATTTTGAGGTACGTTACTTAAGATTTTCCATTTAATGCTACTTCTTCCTTAGTACAATTTATAACGCTTTACACATCTATATGAACACTTAAGTTAATTGTTATTACAGAAAAAAAATACAAATGATAACCAACAAAATATTATGTATCGTTATTCATTTATGCCTCAATAATTATAATGCAATTATGTATTATACATTGTAAATGGGCGAGTCTGCTTGAGGATAACTTAAAATTGGGTAGGCCTACACTAAGTATATTTCGAGCTATAGTAATTCGTTGTTAGAGGTTTATCTTCAAATCAAATGGCTCAGGCTCAAAGCAAAGATGAAAGGCTCTAGAGAACCAACGTAATATTCCAATGATGAAACAGAAACAAAGAGCCAAACCCCACTCCCTCTTATTCTGAAAACAAAGCATGGTTCTTCTTCAAAATAATAACAAGAGCAGTGAAACAATGGTGCGTTCTTTAAAAGAAAGAAAAGTGGATGCTCTATAACACCAGGAGATATTTTGTTGCTTTCGACAAAGAAACAGGCTGAGGTTGAGGTAAAGCCAAGGTCTTACCTGACTTGTGTACCTCTCAGTGAATCTCAATTCCTCTAAAAAAGAATCCCCTGAAAATCTCCAGTGCAACAAGCATTTACCAACATGCAAAACAACCTTTTAGACGTTGGTACTCTACCTTGATGGGCCTTCTGAGGTCGGGCTTGGTAAAGCGCAGCCAGAGCATGCCGGCAATGGCCATACCCACGCACAGCCAAGTGAAGAAGCTGAAGAGGTTGATAACAGAGAAAATGTCGTTGGAGATGGCGTACATCATGGACAGCAAACACTGATACAAGGGAAAAGGAAGACAAGATTGTATTAGTTATGCATTTTTAAGATAAATGTAAATATATATATATATATATATATATATATATATATAAGCTACATGCTTTCATTGTGAACTTCAAATGTCTTTACTTAAAATAATCGTACTCAAAACAAATAACAAAAAAAAAAACTAACTACTAACCATATTTAACTAGAGGACACCTGTCAGAAACAATATTGATGCTTGATCCACCTTTAATTAAATCTTATTGGATGTCATTATAGGTTGTTTCTCACACCCAGAATTTCTAAATGTGATCTTTGATAAAACACAAGAGTAACCATGGGATAGTTATTATGGGTAGCAGGAGTCTTACTGTGAAGATGAGGGACGGCACCGGTGTGAAGACGTCTGTGTTGACCAATCCCAGAGCAGCAGGGAGCTGACCCTCTCGAGCTCCAGCATAGAACAACCTGGAAGAGGGAAAGCTATGTAGTGGTTGTTTTGTGATGCAATAGTTGGCCTATGTAACATGTTTCATCCTCAATGTATATGAAACGGCACATCCTTCTAACATTGGGTGTTGAACCTGTAAAGACCAATTTGCGACTGAAATGTAATCCGCAAAGCAAATATTGAGCCTTAACCTGTTGCAGTCTTTTGTTGAGATGATGTAAAGTCCCCAGAGGGACTCGAAGAAGTTTCTAGGGAGGCTCAATCAAAAACATATTTCCCTGGTAAAAAGATCATATAGATAGAGTATTGTATATGTGTAGAAGTTGGTCAAAGAATAAGTTCAGAGGTACAGAAGTTATGAGGAATTTAAAAGTAGTTCACTATCCCAACTTCAGGAACAGACTTTTTTCTTGTTGTAGTTTGAAGTTTCATCAAACAGTACTATTCGGCATTCTTGGCTCAATTATTGAGTCTCATGGGATCAAATAACATAATCATGAACCCAAAGACTTCCAGGAAATGAGCAAAACTAACCAAGTAAACTAAGGGGGGTGAGGGGGCGCCTCCTTTTTCTGAGAAAAGGAGCAGTCTTAAAGGGAAAACCCTAACCTTTACCCCGGCTCTCTGTGAAAACACTCACCGTGCTGAGGTGAAAAGGGATCCGTTAACGGCTCCGAAGCAGGACAGTCCCACAAAGACAGGAATCAGCCAGGACATCCCACCAAGGTGGTACTCCCCGAAAGTCTGACAAAAAGCACAACAACATAAATCAGAAAACACTACTCATACCAACGAGTTGTTGCTTTGGGAACTTTATGAAAGATACATGATTCTCACCACGGCAACAGCCTCAGACTCGACCATTTGTTCAGGGGAGATGGTGGTGAAGTAGGCCAGGTTGGTCAGAACGTACACCACCGTCACTATAGGCATCGATATGATGATGGACAAGGGCAAGTTCCTGGGGGGAAAGGTCAATAGGTCATTTGAGGAACAATCTCTTGTATTTTGAATGATGTCGAATTGTTTGGCAAATGTGACCATAGTAATTCATATGTTTTATTTTACAACAGTCAGTGTTCTAGATCAGGGGTTCCCAAACTTTGCCATGCCAAGGACCCCATATGGCATTATCCTCTGGCGGGGACCCCCCTGTTGCAATTTTTTTTTTAAATGATGAGTACATTATGATGGAAAATATGACAAATTAATCATACAGCTTAATACATTTTCTTAATATATATTTGTATTAATAATTAATAATCAGTTATTGTTCTAAACAATTTTTTTATTCATCTTCTGTTATAAACATTCTTAACACAATATTAAACAGTAATATCAACAGTAAACATATTTTTAAAGCATTTTTAAAGTGATTTCTGTCTTTATAATATTATATAATCTTGAACAGTATGAATAATTAACGTATATTTTTAGCATTTTTGAAAGCTACTTATGCCTTAATAATATTATATATAATATTCAACAGTAATATTAACAATAAACATATTTATATTCATATAAACAACAATATTTGCTACATCCGTGCTCTCATCCAGCTGCAGAGTGAAATATTCACTAGCTCTCACTTGCTCCAAAAGCTGAGCAGATACTCAGTTTCACTCTCAGTAGCGGCAGCTCGATTCTGATTGGCTTGAAGGGCAGTCGTGTGATTTAAAAACAAAATAATAAAGTAAAATATGAATAAATAAAAAATATTAAAAAGGCATCAAAGGACACATAGATTGATAGATATGCAGTTATTAATAACATCTAAAAAAGAAAAAAAATGTAACTTTAAAAAAAAAAAAACCTGGCGGCCCCCCGGGGGGTTGGGCCCCCACTTTGAAAAACACTGTTCTAGATTATTTAACACAATACATAACAACTGGAACATCTAAATACTCCAAAACTACAACTTAAATGTGTTTATTCAGCTCTCAAGGTGTTTTTGAGGCTGCTTTTGGATTGCAACAAAAACTCATTTTGAACACTTTATCTCCATGCAGTCAACTGATGGTAAACAAGCTCAGTAATGGATAAGGGAAGTCATGTGGTTGGCATGTACAATGATCAAAACAACCGTCATAACATTTATGTTACTTCTCTGGATCGATCATCTCCTCTGTCACGTAATTCAGGTAGTTCCTAAAAACAAATACAAAGAGTTCAACAATATGTTAGCGATTAGATAAAGACTGGAATAACTGTAATCTGTATTGCACTGCATACAGTTGCTGCAAATAAATCGTGACTATTTCCGGTCTGTAAAACATTTTGAAATAAGTCGCAAATGCCTTACCAGCCTCCAAAAGCAAAGAGACCGCTGTACAGAGCCAAGACAATGTTGTCCACTCCTAGTTTACTGCCTTCAAATGACTTCTCTAGTGTCAGGTATGGCACATCACCTAGACACACACACACACACACACACACACACACACACACACACACACACACACACACACACACACACACACACACACACACACACACACACACACACACACACACACACACACACACACACACACACACACACACACACACACACACACACACACACAAGGAATTACAGGAATCTAAAACAACTGAAAGGGAAACATAACTCTGTCACTCTCTCTATACTTGCAGCATACGTTCATGAACTAACTGTATGACTTCATAGACATGTAATGGATTCTTACTCATGGCTGCTGCTGCTGCTGCTGCTGCTTCATTTCATTCGTGCATGAAGGCCAGGCTGTAGCTGCCTGCCCTTTGACAGGCTTGACATTTTCAACTAGGCAGTTTGGAACACTTGCCTGCAGGTTTGAACATCTGCTTTGATGTACTGCGTGTGTGCGCACGCGTGTGCGTGTGCGTGTGTGTGTGTGTGTGTGTGTGTGTGTGTGTGTGTGTGTGTGTGTGTGTGTGTGTGTGTGTGTATGTATCGCATGGTTCTCTCCTCTACCTGTCGCTTTCAGATGGTAATGACTATGGGTGGCCTATTAAACACACATTATTTTTTCACTCTGTCCTTCCCTCCCGTGCTCTGAAAGCCGGCAAGCTTCGCCACCTAGTTTCCATGGCAACGCTGTGTGGAGCACAATGGGAGTGGGTGTGGCCTTGAAGGAAAAAAAGGCAGAGAGTGGGGGGCAACAGATGGAAAGCGGAGCAGACGATTGCCACGCGGTTTTATTTTGAATGTCGTGACTAGAGCTAGAGTTGCTTTGCTATCTCAGTTTTGAAAAGCACATCTATCTGTTGCTGTTAGAGATGGATTTGCAATGCTCCACAGCAGCCTCCATGTTTAGGGCTATGGTATGGAAGATTCAGCTCAAATTGAGAAGGACAATGACTGACTGCATTCATCAGAGCACTTGCCTCTTTATTGCAGCATTAATGTTTCTAAAACATCCAATATACATGAGGATATACATTTTAGAATGTTGTGTTACAAATTGTCTGTATTCACATTGTACGGACAAGATATTTATTAAATTAACTACGCTCATCAGCGTTCAACTTCAAAGTACACCCACGCACACACATTTTCTTGGCTGCACACTTGCTCAGACTCATCATGCTGCAGACAGAAGGCCTTGTGTTCAGACTCAGCAACTGATGTGCTAACAAACTGAAAGGAGGGCAGTCTGCTCGGTCGAGCTCATTAGTGTCAGTCAACAATTTGTTGATCATTAGAGACAAAAGAAATAAACCTCGGTTTCAGCAGCGCCAATAAACTCTGAGACAATAACGCATGTTAACTATAAAACCTACAAACAGTAGGCCTATTGATGGTAATACAAAGAAGTGGGAGTTGGTTTAAGACAAGGTGTACAGCTGCATGCTGGGGAACACACACTTTTCATATTGGATGCTTGTTAGGAAGGGGCAAAAACACACTTATTCAACCATTGAAGATGGTTTGGAGTGTGAAAAACAGTTTCAAAAAAGGGTTTACCCATGTATTTTGTTTGGCCAAGGTTAATATAATATGATGATAATACTGGCAGAAGCCTTATCAAACATACACATTATGTTTAGTAGTGTTTAGCATTAGTTTTTTTGACACAAAAGACAAACCAAGCCAGCTTGTTTTCCATAACGTTTTGTGGGAGATTTTACTCAGCATCAACTTGTCCACATCGTTATCGAGACGTCAGTCTTCAAATTTAAAATGATATCAAATAGTGAAAAATATTCAAATGTAAAACTTAAGTTATAGAATGAGTTTGTAATGTAACGCTGCTGTTGTTGTAGGTGTGTTGTGTAGACCTATGGCCACAGAATGCTATATACAGCACAGGTTTATGGACCTGACATCTTTATTTAAGAAACATTTGACACATTAAACATCTGTGTTTCTGTCTAGTAGACTTTGACCAAGTAGGACTCACCTGTTGAAATCTGGATGAAGCCAAAGAGGATGATGATGATCAAGGCTAGCAGTTTGGAGGCTGTGAACAAGTCCTGCACCTTGGTAGCCGCTCTCACACTGATGCAGTTTACAAACGTCAGGGAGGCTAAAGAAAAACATACAAGTAAGGCATTAGGGGAATAGACAGCTGGAATAAAGTGAAATATGTGAATGTGTCATCTGTAAATAAAATAAAAATGAGAACATTAAAGGCCAGCAACCCCCACTCACTTAGACACAAGCAGGCGAGGAGCTTGGCGGCACTATCGGGCACGGGGCAGTTTGGGTACAGAGGTTTCAGCAGGTAGGTGGCGAACACCAGCGACACCACATACTGGGACGAGGGCCGGATGATGAGCATCTCCACCCACAGCTTAAGAAAAGCCGCCAGTTCTCCGTACACCTCCAGGATGTAAGTGTAGTCTCCCCCAGACTTGGTGATGGTGGTGCCCAGCTCGGCGTAGCACAGGGCGCCCATGGTGGAGATCACCCCACAGACAGACCAGACGATCAGGGAGAGCCCCGCTGAGCCGGTCTCTTTGACCACGCCTGTTGGAGTGACGAAAATGCCAGAGCCGATGATGGTGCCTATGATCATCCCCACTCCATTGAAGAGGGTGATGCTGCGTTTGAGCACGATCTTCTCCCCTTTGGCAGAGTCTGTCGCAGGGCTAGTGGGAGAAGGGACCATGGGGGTAGTTGGAGACGCTGGATGCTCCACAATAAGACCATCTTGGTCTGGTTCTGATTCAAATGCTGGAGGAGAGAGGACAGCAGAACCAGAAGTTCAGACAAGAGTTTCCCATCTGAGGTATGAACATTTAGTTTTGCCAGAGATCACAAAAGAAAGAGAATGATCAAAGTGAAAAAGTATTATTTGAAGTATTTCTTATATAGATATTGTATGCATTTAGGAGAATGAAATACCAAACATATATGAAAACAAAAACAAAACAGAAATGTTTCCTTTATGTGTCAAGCAGCAACGCATAGTGCATTGTTGTTTAATAGTGTGGGCACATTGCTGGCATGAACTTTTGAAAAACAGGCTAATTATAATTAATTGTAAAAACCTATTGGCTGAGGTGATTGTTGTTATTCACCTCTCCCTCTGTTCTGGTAGACACACCCAAAAGCAGTTTATTGTGTTTAGATTTTCAGTAAAGGACAGGAAACAGTAGCTGTATATATGTGTACAACGTCTCACATTATCCCACCTTTCACCATCACATAGACACCCAAATCACCCTGATGCATCTCTATAGCCACATCAATCTGAAGGTACTTTTGCATCAGGGTGCATGGCGGCATAATGCCGCCATGCACCCTGTGGTATCTACAGGAGTGTGAGCATGCACTACCTACCCCCTATCTTCTCCTGGCTCGCTGCCTTGGCAACGCTCTCTCGGCTGCTCCTGGATTTCAGCTCCGGCTCAGCCATCTTCCTTCTTAATCTGGGTCCTCTTGTCTTGTCTTTTTCCCTCGTGCCCCCCTTTTCCTTCCTCCCTCTAAGGTCCTCTTCCTCCTCCTGTCTGGGTTTCCTCTCTGTCTCTTTCACACATACAATGCCACCCACCCCAGTCCAACTCTCTCTCTCTTTCTCTAGCCCTCCCTGATTCGTCCTCTCTCACACACAGGTACACACAGTCTCCTCTTCATTTGCTGCCTTCGTCACACTCACACTGGTATTCATCTGACCCTGATCCTCTCCCTCCCTCCTTCTGTTTCTCCAGGATACAGCAGGGAGGAGCTGAACCTTTGTGATGCTGCTGCTGCCTGAGCCTATACAGTACGCCCACTCCAAATGGATGATGGGATAGCTGAGAGGGGGAAGTAGGTTACTGGCAGGCTCCATTTGGAGGGGCCACCATGTGATGCTGTAAGCTTTTTGTTTGCTGCTAATCCAGTAGTAAACACTATGTCCATGTGTGCCTGTGTCTGTGTTCTCATGTCAGAATGCATTAGTCAGGATGCTGTAGATCCGGCGCTCCCTCTAGTGGTGTCAACATGGGAAAATAGTGTCTTTGTTCTCCCTGTTGTGCAGAAAGGTAACACCAGAGAGAAAATGGATACCCACTGGTCATGTTCAGGACAGACAATGCTGAGTAATGATGATAAGGCACATGATGCTTCTCTATCACCTGATGATTTTTCCACCATATTGTGGAATTGTGAAATTGACACCAGGTGTTCAAAGAGGTCCAAAACTACTCAGCACAACAAAGAAAGTGTTCCAATACTGCTTCATAATTGTTTTTATTTATTTTTATTTAACCAGATAAAAAGCATTGAGATAAAATGTCATTTACAATGCTGACACATTCTGGTCTGTATAGAAAAGTCTGTTCAAGAGGTAAATCAACTTGTTGTTGGGCAATTTGGGCAGTGATTAATTTAAACAATTAGACATAGAAATATAACTATTTCACTTCAGCTTCTAAGATTTGATTTGATCTGTTAAAATGTTCAAGCAATTGATAAAATAAATAACATTTGGAGCATTTCACAAAAAAAGGATGAAGAAGATTGTGACATCTTTTGAGAGATTTAAGGTTTTAGTGCAAAATGTCAGGTGAATTTCCCTAAATGTATGTCAGGCACTTGTCTTGGGCTGCACGTCACATATTCAACCACTGGATGGCGACCTAAAAACATGTTTCAAGTTGGAAACTTGTTTCTGGAACTATAGGGATTCATCTTGTGGTATTTAAACCTAATATATAAACCTAAAATATAAACTAAAGGTGATGCACAACTACATAATATCCTACTACATAAACTACAACATATAAACTACAGTAATGCACAACAGGGAGAATAGTAAGTCTATGTATAAATACAAATATTTCTCAAACTCAAAAAAATTGGGTTTGCGTTGTATCATTTTGTGAATGTTTTCTAGAGACCCAGTTGTAATTAGGTTGTAGATCAATGCAATGCCATTAGTAAGCCTATAAGTAATTATTGATTTAAGTCATATCCAAATAAATTATAGAAATCTTAAAGTTGTTATGATTGCCCCTGTTTAAAATTACATTATGGGAATTATAGCCTTATATAGGCTACTTGAAGTCTATGATTATCTAAAATTGTTGTAAAAAATGCAGTGGTATAAACTAACTAAGAACATTAAAATAGATCAATTGTGTAACTTTACTCCACTATATTTTTGTAATACCTTTCGTTACTTTGATTAATGATTTGATAAACAACACGTAATATATTATTTTGAAAAGGGCCAATTAGCGTAGTTATTTTACTTACACATTAAGTATATGTATTGCACGGCTGTTGTGAAATAATATGTATTTTTTGCATGCTTATACTTTTGTATGCAGGATTTTTACTTGTAAGAGATTTATTTTTTACACAATCTTCTCCCACCTCTGAAAAGATGTGACATTCCGAGAATGAGCCCCGTTCTGTTTCCGCGTGAGTTTCAGCTCACTTGCATTACTAGTAACGCTGACAAAGTCGGCTCGCGATCACCAAGCTCTGTTCGCGAGAACGTCTCAGCTAATGAACGGTAAGCGCAAGCCGATACTGATTTCAACCAGGACACTCTCTGCCATATGTCCGGGGACTTTCCCCTGGGCGAGGTAGAGAAACAAGTTCCCAGCTAGTAGCCCAGATAGCAAGCCTTCTGAATGCCCGAATGCAAAAGGGGGGCGGGGAGAATAAGTAGGACGACACATAACAGTTACTTACAGTCACGGTGTCACTATATTTGGAACTGGATCTATAATGTATGTAATACTATAATATAATAATTATACTCTTGTAAAAATGCTGCAGGTAGTTGTCGCATACAATTATTGAGTTTATAAGCAGCTAGTTTTTAAATCACAACGTTCCAACAAAAACCGCGAGGGATCATGGGGGATTTAAAGACACAGCAGTCAAAAAATGACCACCACAAATAGTAATCATATTATATCAATGATTAGTTGATACACGCAATAGTTTGTCAGCATCGGTAAAATGCATAACGTTGCTACACATAGGATTTGATCCTGACTGATATCACTTCTAGATTTACACATACATTCAGCCTGTGATGATAGCAATTAGCGTGCAGCTGTTACTGCTATAGTTTACACCTGTGAGTAACTAGAAAAGCATTGCAAATTCCAGATAATTCATTTTTAGTTGAACTTTGTTGTCGTCAACAAGTGCATAAACAGGCAAGATGTGAACGGATTTGAGAGAATAAACAACAGGGAGTAAATAAAAATATTCTTAAGGTAATAAGTCTATTTCTAAGCTTTCTAAATATATTTCGTAAGTCATTTAAAAATAATAGACGAAGGAAATGAAAATGCATGTTATGCATTGAGGATACAAGTTATTGTCTCACAACAGCCGTGCAAGAAATAAGATTTGCATGTTTCTTATCTTTGGGGGCGGAAGCTCATCCTAGAGGTCGTGTGTGATGTCCTCATCATTTTAACACTGTATGGGTTCCATACAGTGTTAAAAACGGGGTTTGTCAGAGCACATGGTGTAGTCCAAACGATAGCTGGGGATTCTGGGTAGTGTAGTGTCTTCTGCCATCCTTTACTCAGAACAAATATGTGTTTCTCCGAATCGAAGGGGAAAAATACAAAAGCATTGCACACAATTTAAGCCAATCAATGTTGTGTAATTAACAAGGATAATCTGGTGTTTTTTAGTCGATGAGTAGTGCAGATATCACTGTAAAATCAATCGACAGTAAGAGGAATACTTACATCCGGGTGTACAATTCTCCGTTATCCAATGGGAATGGACGCTCACATTACCTTTAAGGGCAGCCGACACAAACGAATGCCGTGCTTCCATGAGCGTCACATCCCGACGCAGATGGGAATATATTGCAATCAGTTGAAAGCTATTTGCGTCCCTTTATGACGCTGAAGGAGCCTAGGAGCGTCACAATTGGACGCCACGGACACTGACCAAACGTCGCTATTGGACGCTTAGGGAGTGAGAGTGTGTTGACCGTGCATGTGCATGCATGCGCGAGTCATGGTAAGATATCTGGAAAAGAGGAAAGAAAGGCCAAATGAATGGGCTGTGATTTTAGTTTTTTTAAGCAGAGGTCAATCATTTGTACGGCCCTCGGAGGATGTTGAAAAAATTGAAATGGCCCTTGAGAGGAAAAAGGTTCCCCACCCCTGCTATAGGTCCACCTCAGAGACGGTCAGAAACTGCTAATAATTGCTAATGATCACCTGATTCTGTGGAGAAACGAAGGAGAGAAATCAGAGGTTGGCCTACTGTAAGGTAGTATAGTTATCTCGGGGGAAACCAGATGGCGCTATTTCTCAGCACTACTGCACTCCAATTGTGTTTGGACCAAATGGTGATGTCCCTTCCATTGACCTTGATTCCCTGCAAAACCCATAGTCACAAATCTTGGCATCAAAATCGACAGTGCTTTTAAATTAGATAAACAGATAAACTCTGTGGTTGAGTCCAGTTTTATCACTTCAGGCTCCTCTCCAGAATTAAACCGGTTTTATCCTTTTTTTAGACTTTGAGCGTGTAATTCATGCATTTTTCCCTTTAAACTGGGTTTTCTTTGGAAGTGTTTCCTTGTACGATGTGAGGGTCTAAGGACAGAGGGTGTCGTATTGTCATACTGATATTCTGTATAAACTGTGAAGACCACTGAGACAAATGTAATATTTGTGATATTGGGCTATATAAATAAACATTGATTGATTTATTGGGTTGATTGATTGATTTTAATTGTTTCGACTCGTTTAGATTATTGTAATGCACTTTATGCCGGCCTAAACCAGACCTCGTTTGCACGCCTGCAGCTTGTGCAAAATGCTGCGGCTCGGCTGCTTACAGGAACCCACAAGCATGAGCAGTGGCGCAGCAAAACACTCTGGGGGCCCCAGGCAGAAAAGACATGCCACCCAACAGATCAAGCACAACCAGCAGCAATCCCCCCCCTGAGCGGAGCGGTGCAGCGAAACGTAACTTATGAAGCAGCTTTTGACGGCGCGCTATGCATGGGGCACCCTAGAGGATGTTTCCCGACATGTCGACATTACACCAATTCTGGCTTCCCTCCACTGGCTTCCTGTCCATTTTAAGATTCTATTGTTTGTTTTTAAATCGCTTAATGGGCTGGCCCCTCAGTACATCTCCGATCTCCTACAGGTGTACACCCCCTCAAGGGCTTACTTTTTATTTATGTAATCGTTTATTTCACAGGGACAATGCACGGTATGAACACTTAACACATTCAAATGTGTCAGGCGTAACAGTGCCAGATTTAGCTTTCAGCTAATTTCCATCCGCAGTCCCTCACATAAAAACATTTAAGAAATTTACATTTTACAAACATTGTAAAAACAAAATACATGTTATGCAAAAAAGTGCAAGAGAGCAAGAGCAGCATACACAAGTATTTATGACATGGTAATACAATATAGCAGCAACGACATATAAAGTGCAAGAGAAGATACAAGATAAGATAAGATGGACCTTTATTAATCCCCATGGGGAAATTCAGTTGTACAAGCAGCAACAGGGTAAGCGTGAAAAACAGGACAGCACAGATTCACACACAGATTAATAAAATAAAATCAAGAAAAATAATTAAAATAATAATGATAATAATAATAAAAGACTATGAAATAGGAGATGAGTAAAAATAAGAGTAAAATAACTGTCAGCATATATACATATTTGGTCATATAAATTATGAAGTACGAAATGAGTTAAAGTGACAAGTGAAAATGGACATCTGTACATATAGTGACATATCTATCTACATATTTGGTCTACTACTAATATATTAACATGGGTTGTGAAAACAGTGTATATTTATGTCCAGTGATGGATTTTTTTACATTATTGACCCCTTGTTGTGCAGCCTGATGGCTACAGGCACAAAGGACTGTCCGAGGCGCTTGGTGCTGTGTCGTGGAGGGATGAGTCTGTGGCTGAACGTACTCCTCATCTTCACTAATTCTGCATGGAGTGGGTGGGAGGGGTTCTCTAGGATGCTGTCGAGCTTCCTCCTCGTCCTCCCCTCTGCCACCTCCTCCAAATTATCCAGTTGTACTCCAACTACAGAGCTAGCCTTTCTCACAAGCTTGTTCAGCCTGCCAGTGTCCCTAGTGTTTGTGTTTCCACCCCAGCACACCACGGCAAATAAGAGCACACTGGCCACCACAGACTGGTAGAACATCTGCAGCAGCCTCGTGCACACATTGAATGACCTGAGCCTCCTCAGGAAGAACAGCTTGCTCTGTCCCTTCCTGAAGAGAGCATCAGTGTTACCTAAAGTGCAAGAGGAGATACCCATGTATTAATGTGCATTTAGTACTGATTGCACGTCTATCACTGCTTTGAGGTCGGCTGATCAGCTGCGGCTGGTAGTCCCTAAAACAAAGAAAAGGACCAGGGGAGACCGAGCCTTCTCAGCGGTAGCCCCCAGGCTCTGGAACGACCTGCCGCCCCATGTCAAATTGTCGCCCACTCTTCAAACTTTTAAGTCCCGCCTAAAGACCCACCTCTTTTCCCTCGCTTTCGAGTCAGTCTTAGATATGCTCTCCCTATTTGTATGTTTTTATTGTCTGTCCATAGCCTTTATGTGCCTTGTATGTATTCTTATGTGTGTCTATCTATTCTTGTAATATTATATTTTGTTATAATAATATGTTCGTTGTGAAGCACTTTGAAAAACCCTCTGTTTTTCAAATGTGCTATAGAAATAAAGTGGATTGGATTGATGGATGTATGCAAGATGCAAGATGCAGCTCCAAATCTTAATATAGAATACTCTTCTCTAAAGCCCCCATGTTACTTTAAACACATTGTAAAGTTTTTGTATTAAAGATTAAAAAAATACAAATACATTACAAGTATTATCACCAAAATGTACACAAGAATCCTAAGAAAGAGTTATCAGAATACAGAAACAGAATACCTTTAGTCGTCCCACAGAGGGGACATTTGCAATTATTTGCAATCATTTGTCATAATAATACTGTTAATTACTACAAATGATTTGTATTTCTCATATGTTATTGTGTAAGAATGTAATGCTGTAGTTTGTTCAAGTGACGCAAATGTGTACAACAATGATGATTATTCTGATCAATTAGCTCCACTCTACCATTGAAATTCTGCCTGAAATGTTTTAATTATTACACATTAATTTATGAAAGGCCAATTTGTCAGACAGGAACATTATGATAGACTAAAAGTGTTTTGGATAAATAAGTGGTGTGACTGCATTGTGTATTTAAAAATATATTGCTGTCATGATTTTAACTGATATGATAACTACACCCAATGTGTTGCATCAGCATGGTGGCACATTAATTACTGCTTGCGGCGACAGTTATGACAGATAGGAAAGATGGCCCACATAGAGGAATAAACTGGGTTGGGGTTTTTCTTTTTTAAGCATCTCTGAGATAGTCAGCGTCTTACAGGAAGGCTCTAAGGATCGATCTGCTCTGTGAAAAATACGTAAATGTACAAGTCTTGGTAGTTTGTGCTCCATCTCCTTCAGTATCTGCTGCAAGACAACAATGTGTTAAAAGTTGGCCGGTATTAATTAAATACTTTCAGACGCAGAGTTTAAAAATAGATTGTTGTAACCAAAGGTGGAGGAAGAATTCAAACCTGGATTTAAGTAAAATAACCAATTTATGGTAGAACAATTATTCAGTAAAAAAAAACACCTATGGTATGGTACAGCTAATCCCATTATGTATATGCCATTTTACTGTTGGGGATTGGACTTGATTATGACACACTAAACTACAGCAGTGTGTCATAATCATCACTATACCTCAAAAACGACATCTTAAATCTCTATCTGGGGAGTTATTATGTTTACAAATGAAATAAAGAATTAGTTGCTCCTACAAAAGGAAGACATTTATCAAAACAGAGCTTTGACATCATTTTTAATATGCGGAGTGCTACAAAAGTGCAATATTTATAATATATTGTTTTGTGAGTCATGTTAAATGCAGAATTCAGGTGTCAGGTGAGTGTAATATAAAAACCTCAAAGTTCTTACCAATGAATAACATAGGTAGACGAACAGGAAGTGACTATGGACATCTGGCAGTGATCACATGATGACATCTCTGTGAAACAAACATATCAGCAAAACATGGCCACCAGTGACCATTACAACATTTTGTATTCACTTAAAGTCAGATTGCTTTCATGTTTTGTTTTTTTGCCTTGCTATTTATTTTCTGTTTTTCATTATCTTGCAGATTTATCACCTACAGTGTATGTAATTTTTTAATACATGTTTAAATGATCATCATTATTCCCATTAGGCTTACCGAAAGATTTTAAATCCCACTCTCTGCCATCTTAAACCTCACTGTCCCATTTCCCCTTTTTTTTTAGGTTTGCATCTTCTCAATGTCCTCTCCCTCCTTTTATTCTCCTATTGCACAGGGCCAATTGACCGTTTCTCCACTCTTCAAATATCAACCACCCCCGGTTTCAATCACTCGCCCACATTCCTTTTGGTTTCATATCTCTTTTCATCAGTCTTTTCATTAGGTCTCCTCTACTCAAACGTACTGCATTTCACCGTGATGAGGACGATGTTGAAAGTTGGGTTTACTTACCTCCCTGCTGCTCTTTCTTCTTTGCCTCCATATCTTTTTATCCCGTATATTTGTATTTTAGTTGTTCATTTAATTCTCTCCATCCCTCGTAGACCCTTGTGGTGCATTTGAGTTCACATCCACTTGAACCTCTCAACTACTCTGTGGCTGGTCAAGTGTTTTTTGTAGCCAGGCTATTCAAACATATTATAAGGAATCATTCTGTAAACTTTCATTGTTATGCGGATGATACTCAACTATATTTATCAATCAAGCCTGATGAAATTAATCATCTAAATAAAATTCAAGACTGCCTTAAGGACTTAAAAACGTAGATGACCTTAAACTTTTTGATGTTAAACACGACCAAAACTGAAGTTATTGTACTTGGCCCGAAGAATCTACGAAACAAATTATCTAAAGACATACTAACTATGGATGGCATTAATTTGGCCTCCAGTGAGACTGTAAGGAATCTTGGTGTTATATTTGAACAGGATTTATCCTTTAACGCCCACATAAAATCAATTTCAAGGACCGCCTACTTCCATCTACGTAACATTGCAAAAATCAGGCATATCTTGCCTCAAAACGATGCAGAGAAACTAGTCCATGCATTTGTTACTTCTAGGCTGGATTATTGTAACTCTTTATTATCAGGGAGTACCAAGAAGTCAATCAAGTCGCTTCAGCTGATTCAAAATGCTGCAGCTCGTGTACTAACCAGAGTTAGGAAAAGGGACCACATTACTCCTGTTCTGGCTGCCTTACACTGGCTCCCTATAGAACACAGGATAGAATTTAAAATTCTTCTTCTCGCCTACAAAGCCCTTAATGGGCAGGCGCCATCTTACCTTAAAGAACTCATTATACCCTACTGTCCTACTAGGGCATTGCGTTCCAAGAATGCAGGGTTGTTGGTTGTTCCTATAATCTCTAAAAGTACAATGGGAGCCAGAGCCTTTTCTTATCAAGCTCCACATTTGTGGAATCAGCTTCCAGTTTGTGTTCGGGCGGCAGACACCCTATCCGTTTTTAAGAGTGCACTTAAGACCTTCCTTTTTGATAAAGCTTATAGTTAGGGCTGATTAGATTCAGCCCCTAGTTTTGCTGATATAGGCTTAGTTTGTCGGGGGACATCTTACTTCTTCCTTCTCTCTGTCTATACTTGTGTACTCTCATGTTCCGATTAACCCAGCTTCCCCAAATGTCTTTCTTTTTGGTGTCTATATACGCCGGGATCCGGAGGCATGGATGATCCTGCGGTCCTGTGTCCTGGATCGCGAGCGCTGGATCTTGAGTCGTGGCTGTGGTCCTGGATCATAGGTCCTGGATGGATATCCTCGTGGATTCATCTTCCTATTATACACACATGCATTTCCAAACATTTGGACTACCTATGTTGCAAATGTATTATCTTTTCAATTTACACACGGCATCTATTGCACGTCTGTCCGTCCTGGGAGAGGGATCCCTCCTCTGTTGCTCTCCCTGAGGTTTCTCCCATTTTTCCCTTTAAACTGGGTTTTCTTTGGAAGTTTTTCCTTGTACGATGTGAGGGTCTAAGGACAGAGGGTGTCATATTGTCATACTGATATTCTGTACACACTGTGAAGACCACTGAGACAAATGTAACATTTGTGATATTGGGCTATATAAATAAACATTGATTGATTGATTGATTGATTGATTGATTGATTGATTGATTGATTGATTGATTGATTGATTGATTGAAACAGTGACTCAGTATATAATTCACAAACTGTAAATGTTTTTCCTTTTCAGTAAAATAACACACATTTGCAGAGGCTGTAGACAGGGACACAATTAAGTGCTGCAGGTTCAGTCTTCATTTCTGGCATCTCTGTGGCTACAAAGCCATTAGGAGACCTTGAAACTAACTTCAAAAAGTGAGCACAATTAAATGATGTGCTCACTTACTGCAGTGTTCTGTATGCACTCAGTGCTGCAGCAATGTATGGTTATGCTCAAAGCAAAAGAGCAGCCTTCACTGTTCCTGGTTATGGGCAGGAGTGGTCAAATAATGCTGAATTATATCACCTGTACAACATAAACTGAAACTGAGACTCCATCCTCTCTGCAGTTATTCTGCCCGTGAGCTGATGCTCCACTTGTGTTTGTGTCATCTGCCGCTGATGCCACAGCAAATAGCTAATGACATTAGAGCCCATCTGATAAGACGGATCAAACGCCCTCTGATTCCAAAAATATATTTAGCCCATAGGGTCTTAAGTAAATCCTCCTTGATAAACTGTCACTGAGATGGACTGGAAAATGCTATAAGACATGTAACTGTAGATACAGTAGAGGATGCAGAGAATGCAGCAATGGATCATTGCTGCATTCTCTGCATCCTCTACTGCAAACTCCCACTTCCTCCTCCCCCATCCATCCTCCTTATAGTGTATCACAAATCTGGCCACTCAAGTGTGTTTGTGTGTGTCGAGGAAACCTGGAGCTCAGGTTTTCTGCTTGAGTTGTACCCTGACAGATGACCCTGATTTTCCCCTACCAATATCTTTCTGTACTCTCTGTAGGGGAGAGTGGGGTAAGTTGAGCCATTTTTTAGTTATGCTGTCCTCTAAGCAAGGAGAAATGACAAATAGTAAAATGAAAGCACACACCTATAATTCAGGATGTCTCCTATCAATGGCAATGATAATAATTAATATTTTATCAAGGACAGTGAAAATATTACTTATCAACTTGCCCCAGTGTAGGGGTAAGTTGATCCAGGTCAGGGGGTAAATTGAACCACTGTTCAAACCTGGGCATACCTACAACAAATCTTAAAGGTAACTTTAAACAATAAATAACAAACCAAATACAAGTTTAGTTTTTCAAATATGTTTTATATAAATTCGATTGAATTGATTGAAAGGAAAAGTAATCATAGAAATGGTGATACAATTTCATACATTTTACCAATCAAACACAGGGTAAATTCAACTTTAAATGTAGCCTACAATGAGCTCTTATTATCAACTTGGCCTACTTTCATTAATTTCTCCATTGGAAAACTGGCTCAACTTACCCCAAGGCCCATGGTTCACTTTACCCCATAGCCACCATTTTAGAAAAATAGCCTAGCATTACATTTCAGAGTCATCTTTAGCTTAATGATTCACATGGTTTAATACGCTGCCAACACATCAACATATACAATATATGTGTTTAAACCATGATTTAAACCTGGATTTTTTTTTGACATGACAGCCGATATAGCTGACATAGAAAATGTACTTTGACAAGCAAAAAACGTTTTTTTGTAAAAATGTTTACTTACTAGACCAGGGATGGGCATATGGCGGCCCCCACCTCCTCTTTTTGCGGCCCTCAGATTAATTTATAAACAACGTAATTAATAAAAAAACATTTTTAGAATTTTTTTTTTACTTGTAGTACTGATACCGTCCACTAGACTCCTAGTTACGTCGCGAGCTGCGTAGATGATTTCAAATACCGCGAAATAATCTGTGACGCATTTGTGTGTATTGTGTTTGTTTCCCAGGGAAACCCTCACAAGAAACTCCAGCTGTTGTTATGCCTGCTGTGACGTTAAGTTGCCTCTTGTAATTATGCCTTTAAAAGCTTAAAAGTTGTTTTTATCATCTGAATTTGGCGAAACAAGTTTAATATTCTTAAAACCAAGACTTTGTTTATTTGAAATCAGATGAAAACGAACTGTCACGGACCCTGCCGTGTTACCTATGATTACTACGCTTTTCATTCATAATTTCAGCGGGAGGGTGGGGGAGTGGTGCTGAGGAACAGCAGAGTGCTGGTTGACAGGTGTCTGTGTTGACATTCCCCTTATTGTGGAATAAGGGGAATGCAGAGACTGGCTACAAGTGTTTTAGGTTCAAGTTAGACAACTAATGTCTGGGTTAGTGTTCATGACTTCATGTGTATGTCATCTAATGGTTAATCTCAATACACGCACATTTTCCGTGCTTTCCAATAGTTTAAAATAGTTGTATTCCACTGTTTAATAACCTGTTCAATATAAACACGCCACTTGTAAAAATGAAATAACATTTCTGTGAACTGATATTTGTTTAGTGAGCTTATTAGAGGATGTTCCCATTTTTTGGGGATGTTCCCTTTGATTGTAAAATGTCAATGAAGATGTCAGACTTAGTATATTTGTTAATAATTACATACAACACATGGAATTTGTGTGTGTGTGTGTGTTCCAAGTGAATCTGTGGCCCCCTGGTGGCCAGTACATCAATGATGTGGCCCCCACCACCATAAAAGTTGCCCATCCCTGTACTAGACCAAGAGCATCTCTCTTTCACAGGCAATGAGAAATGGGAGGAGCTTGAATAATTTCTAGTCACGTGATTACAACTATAAGGCGTTGCCTGGTTACAAGGGGTGGTTCAACTTACCCACTGGCTCAATTTACCCCCCTCTCCCCTACTCTCACATCACTTCTTCTCCTCTCAACCTGTCTTCAACTATACTAACCACTTAATCTTAATGATACGCAAGCACAAACACAAGCACAATATACTCCATATTGATCAAATAGCTGTTAAAGTGCTTTGACATGGTGGAAAGACAGCTAATGGATGCCAAACCCCACATATGGCACCCATTTACAAGCAATCAATCCACACCACACTGACCTCCCTAATGTCCACCTTACATGACTAGTGTCTTCTCAGTCTGTTTTAGAATAAGAATAATTTGCTAGCGCAGAAAATAGAGGCTGTAGGCGGATTGAAAATCAGGCGGGACACCTGACTTGCTGCCAATACATGAAACATGATGTTTTATCCCACGCTGTTGGCAGTTGTTTTCACCTGAAAATACCAGCAGGAGCCTCACTGTCACTGAGGAGAAAATCGTAACAGGAAAGGATTATAGTTTGAGATCTGAAGCAGCACAAGCATTCATGCAGCTGTGAAAGACTGCATCATCCTCACTTTCTTCAGTTTGCACCATAGAGAAAACCTATAATGTTATACGGACTGACATGTTGGATCTCTCCCTGCTGGAGTTTTTTTTGGAATCATGTGTGATATGTAAAAGGATTGATATAAACTACTTATTAAGAATGATGTGAGTATAACTTTCAGCTGCTGTGGTAGCACATTACATTGGGTGATTTTCAATATCAGAATAAAAAGAATGCTTATAATAAATCCTCATACGTTACATTTTAATTCGATTATGTATTAGTTGGATTTTTTTTAAGTATTAAAATCCACGACTTACACTGCTTAATTTTGTTAAGTAAGTTGCTGTGAAGTCAAATAACTTCAATTAAAAGTATACAGTAAACCGTACTTTTCATTTGAAAGTAAATACCTGTGATTTTTCAATTAGATCACAATTCATAAATATTGTACTCATTCTTAGCCAGGGCACAATCAATGAAACATTAATGTCATCAACAAGCCATGAACTTTATTTCATGCCAAAAAACAAACATAGCATCCACATAACAACGGTATATTCTTCATAAAAGAAAAGATAAAACACTTTAAAAAAGAGAGAGTGAACACATTCATTCTCACGTTATCGGAGCAACCACAGCTTACTTTACTATCATACTGTACATTTACCAATGTTCTACAACAACTACTTACAGCTTTCATTAAATACTGTACACAATCTGAAAGGACTTTCATCACACAGAACACCTTCTCCTGGATTTATGTACTCAAAATATAGACTTCTATGTGTCACTGTACTGTTTACACTGCAAATGCAAAACAATGGCTTTTGAGGGTTTTTCTTCTAGAGTAACAGTACAAGTAAACTTAATTTGTTATCGTCTGCTAATGTCTCACTACACTTCAGTGCAGCTATTGGCTTGTTATAACATCAGTTAATTGTATCTTTAATAATAGACGATCTACAATAAATATCCATTCTTTACAATTAGGTGCACGTTTCATATTTTTCTAAAGTGCAGGAGTGACACACTGATAATAACATTTTAGATGCGGACCACAATCAACTACAGTATGTTCTATCTACTGGCTTTCTAACCCATCAGCATAAAAGATGCTTGGCAGCGAAGCTTTGAAGGAGACAACAAAGCACAATACCACAGACAGAACAAGGGGAAATGCAGGAAAACCCTACCACTAAGACTGGTTTAGTCTGTACTGGAGAATGAGGGATAGTGATGGATGGACAGATCAGTTGTCATTCATGTGTTATATTTTTGTGACATCGGGTACATGATATCTATTCTAAGATGTAGTTTTGATTTAAATAAACTAGCACTGAGAAATAAGAAATCATGCAAAGGTCTTTTTCTTTTCATTTCTTGCATTTATATCAAATCAGAAGCAAGAATCCTGATCACACAATAAAATATTGCGTGCCTCAATTCCTCATCTCCAAGGTTTTAATTAGTTTTACTCCCTAACTGATTTATCTGAGCAGTCTTCTGTGTTATAACCCTCGGAGCATAGCTTTGCCAAAACAATCCTGCTCATGCCATCAGGAAAAAGTGGATTTCAAAGAACAAAAAAAGATTTAAACAGATAAATCAGCTCTTCCTCCGGCTTTTATTGTGTTGAGTAGCAGCAGCTTTTTCTCGGTCAGTTGTTGTTCATGATCCACCAAGAGGCTGTTAAATGAAACAACAATGAAGTGTCAATGGCAAATGCTCTTTGCTTGCACCACACAAATGAGCAAATTACAGAAAGAGAAGCCAACATGTTTTTCTATTTTTACTACAGAAAACAATGGACTCCTTAGATAACAATCATCAATTTTTCTCACGCATTAAACTTTCAAATGGTGTTAGCAAATAGTTGTCTATTCACTGGCAGTGGATAGTATAATGACACCACCTGCGTTTAGATTATTTCCATCAACGCCTGAAATCCTGTTTGCCACCAGGTACAATCTTCTAGGAAAATGAAGGCTTCATTTATGGCCCAACAAGAAGAGGGTACCTTTTTTTCCGCCTCGATAGCTATCCATAGTTACCAAAACGTATCATTTTACATTTTTTGAACTTACTATAGAGTGGCGACGTCCACCCATTTTACTTCCGACCCATGGGACCTTATTCGGAAAAATTATGTATTGAAGTCAATGAGGAGAGAAAAATTATCTTTCGATCCCGTTTGAATTGTGCCACGAATTACACATATGATATTTGTCAATCTTAAAAAATGATTTCCATGTAAAAAAAGTCACAGTTTGTCGTAAAACTGTTGAAATAAGACAAAAATACGCAACTAGAAAGACTACAAATCCCAGAATCCCTCGGGTACCGCATGCTGGCTCTTACGGAACCGACTAACTCCCTTGTGTGTATGTACAGCTCTCAACATTTACTTGCAAAATTATCTTTTAAATTGACAAACATCTTATGTGTAATTTGTGGCACAATTCAAAACGGAATCGAAAGATAATCTTTCTCTCCCCATTGAATTCAATACATATTTTTTCCGAAATAAGGTTCCCATGGAGCTCCCTAGAAAGGGAGGGACTTCGCCTCTCTATCACCAGTAATGAAAATGGTGGAGAGTGAAAGAAGAAAAGTAAGTTTGGAGTATAAATGTAGTAATTCCTGAGCAGTAATGCCAACTTTTTTTCAATAAAAATAGCTCTAAAAAGTCTGCAACAGCGGTACCAACAATAATACCACTTGGAAATGCTACTTCTTTCATATAAATATACAGATTATTATTATTATTATGTGCTATAACATTTTACCAAAAGGCTCTAATTTAATCTGATTTAAAATGTGTGAATCAAAACGTTAACATAGCAGCTTTCAATAAGATAGCGAATATATTAAAGGTGTTGTTTCTACCTGGGAGGAGCATGGTGGAGACCATCTCCGGCTCTTCCAGTGAGTCGATGATGCAGCGCTGGAAGGTCTTACTGATGGAGGACTGCAGGTAGCTGTGGGGAAAGGAAAAGGATGAACCTGTCATTTGCCTCTCAGCTTGACAGTAATGCTTTCAAAGAGAGCTGTGAACAGCCTGGTGTACAGGGAGCATTTTGGTTCAGCAGTGAAGCTCTCTGAACATGTTTTCCTGTCTAATATACTGTGAAGCTCTTCTGATCATACCTCATCCAGGAGAGACGATCTTGCCAAAATTCGTACATGATGAAGCAAGATCTGTCTGGCAGGTTCTGGACTGAAACGCTACAAATAAAACAGACAGAGAGAAAAAAAAGGGCAGTGGGGGATTATCACATATGGTCTTGAACATGTAAGCAATTTCAAGTGGCAGCATTAAATCACAGAGAGACCCTGAGGCAGAGAGAGGGACATACTGCAGGTTGTTAGGCTGGCTGCTGGTGGTCTCTGTGTAGATTTTAAGAGCTTGTTCAAACTGATCCACATCCTTCTCCTTCACAGACATTTGTCTTTGGATCAGAAGAATGTTCTGAAGAGAGAAAAAGTCATAATCACATCTTCAATAACACATTTGCCTCATTTTGAATGTAGTTGTAATTGTAGACGTGATTTCCAGCTTTTCAAACATGTCATATATAAATATAAAACATACAAAGAACATGTAACAATTACCAGTAAAATCTTTGCATATATATATTAATATAATATAATCAGACACTAGCTCACACATGCTGGACTCACCGAATTGTATGTCCCTGCCAATGTGTCCTCTTTGAGAGGTTCAAGATGAGGGCTCTGAAAATAGGGACATACATATTTCATGAGTGGTTATGAGCAGAACCAGAAAACCGAGTCCAGCAAAATAAGGGCCTGTATATACAATCTGTCACAAAGCATTGGCTCCCACAAGGAAGCCATATTCATGTTAACCCTCCGACAGCCTAAACACTATATTCTCTCTGCATGGCCGAGATAAGAACAATAGTCATTAGTGTGTTAGCAAGCAAGCTCATTATCCCCCAGGCTCTGATACAGTATCTAACCTTGGAGAAAGCCTCATCTATTATTGAAGATAAAATGCAAAGTAAAAAACTAAATAAATCCCACAGGAGAACCATAAAGCTACTGATGCTCTTATTCAGACCTACAGGTAACATATTGGTGGCCTTTTGTAAATGTCAGAATATTTGAAACATCTGTCAACATATTTGATCTGTGTTTCTGTTTAAAGCGTTGAGTATTTCAGTGAATCACAGCATGTTTGCACAGGATGATATTTATGCATGACATTCAGTTTGTGTGGTTGAACACAGCTTGTGTTGTTGGCCTGAACAGCCACACACACTTTTTACAGATTGTCCTCTGTCCGCTGGGCAAACACTGTGTCTCTGAAAACACACAGAAGAGCTCATACGGTCTGACATCTCTGTCTGTAGCAGATGAGCGTCTGTAATTAAACCTGATCTTCACAGAAAGCCATCACGAGACAAACCTTTTGGCAGCGTTTTTTGTGAGTTCATACAACTGAAACTAAGCATGTTGTTTATATATAAAAGTAGAATAAAGAAGAATAAAAGGCAGAGTGGGATGGCAATGGATAGCCATGAACAGCCAAATCAAAAATACTATCAATCATCATTGATGGTTACCATTCAAATTCAGAGTTTGCAAATGCAATGGATGATTTCTATATACGTTGATGATGAACACGATTTTATAAATGTGCACAGTGATCTTTTGGATATGATGAGTGACCTGTACGGCAACCTAACAGTCTATAATCAGTGCTAGTCACTGAGGCTAGTCACTGTGACCTTTTTACCTGTGCTGGACTATGGGGATTTGTTGTATATGAATGCACCTGCCAATTACCTGAGCAAATTGGATGCTGCGTATCACAGTGCTCTGAGATTTGTCACAAATTGTAAAGCGCTTACTCATCACTGTACCCTGTATACCAAGGCAGGTTTACCATCACTCTCTGTACGGAGGCTCAGTCATTGGTACACGTTTATCTATAAAGCTTTGTTGGGTAAACTCCCGTATTATATCTGCTCGCTGATAACACAGAGAGTTGCAAGCAGCTATTGTCCGAGGTCACATGATGTGGTCTTGTTAGATGTGCCAAGAGCAAGGACTGTCTTAGGTAAGACAGCTTTTATGTGCGCAGCTCCACTTGCTTGGAACAATCTTCAGCAAGAATTGAAACTGAGCAATCTCATTCCTCTGCATGTTTTTAAAGCTAGGCTAAATGAAATGCTTGCCGATACAATGGGCACTTGTAAATGTCTATAACTATGTATCCTGTAAATATAATGTATGATGTCCTTTATTGTTTTATGTTTCATGTGGAACCTATATGCTGCAGGTCTCCCTTGAAAAAGAGATCTATGATCTCAATGGGTCCAATCTGGTTAAATAAAGGTTTGGAATGAAATGAAATGAGTGCCCATTCAGTCTGATAAAGATTCAAATACGTTAAGGTTCTCGAGGGGAAATTTGAATACATACAATATACATCATATATAACACAAAGTCATACCGCACAAGATCCAAATCTCGTGCAATGCCAAGAATCTGCAGTTAAATTACATTTAGAGTTTTAAAGGACAGTCTCTATTATTGCAGAATAACAGGAGACTTAAGCTCCACCAGAATGCATCTAAAACTCATCATGTAAAAAAAAAAAATGACATGTAAATGGTGTTTAGGGTCAAATATAATCGTCTATGCCTTGGAGATGACCCTCACCAAAAATAAGACTTTTATAAACATTCAGGGCTGAGATTCTAAAAAATAATAATTTCTATAAAAGGAATTTATATTCATTTCGGGGATTTTGTCTCTGGAGTTAGATGGAAAGATTTACATGATCATGTCTGTCCATTGTACTGTATATGAAGCAAGCAGTTAGCAGTTAGCTTATCAGAGCTTAGCACATGAACAGATTTTATACGGACCTCGCACTCCAGTTTGTCAATGAGTTGCTCCAGTTGGTTGATCTGGGAGCCCCAGTGGTTGTCTGGCTCCACGCTGACCCCTGACCCCAGAAACAAAACATCAGCACAACACAGGAAGTCTGAACAATGACGGGATGCTTTTTGTTGTTGTTGTGAATATCCTCATGAGCTTAGTAGCTGCAATATGAAATAGTCAGTATTTTGCTCATATACAACCACTCTCTGAACCCCATTGTTCCTGGAACCTACCTGTGGTGAGCATGCCAGAGTACGGGTCGGTCGGGGAGAGACACATGTTCTTCTGGATGCGTCGGCCGGGGCGCTTGGGCACCCTCTGGATAGGAAGCTCCTCTGGCTTCTTCAGTATCCTCCTCCCAGTACAGCCCTGGTCATGAACCGCATCCATAGCGCAGTCCAGCGATGACTGGAGGGACTGCAGCTGGGTGGAGGTCTCCCTCAGCAGGAAACGTGTCACAAACTGACCCAGCACTGATGAACCCTGATAGTCCTGAATAAAAGAGTGTGGGGACAAATAAAACAAGGTCAGCCATGATAAGGGAAAATATTTGTTTGTTGTTTACATTTTTCTCTCATTTCCTATCTCGAGAAATGTTTCTTGCATTCTTTCTGTTGATATGATCAAGGTTCAAGGTTCAAGGCTTTTATTGGTCATACGAACATAGCTACAGTGTAGTTATGACGATGACAATCTTAGGTCACATGATGGTTTGTTAATCTTGTTTTCAAACAAAATTGAATGATTCTCAGATCATTTCTTATACCCTAGAAACCTTGAATTCAAGGTTGTTTGTGCTTTGTTAGGATTATGTGTCATTCTCAAAAAAGAATTGCACGTTATTAATCAGGTATCTCATTGCTGTTGTTTTGGTGAGAGGAGCAAAGTAAGAATAGTATTTTCAACACATAAACATTGTGTCAGTCTGAGATCACACTGAATGAATGAATGGAAAACAGAAAGAGTGATAATGATGAGTGATGTGATGATAATGAATGGATGTGTAGTTTGTGGAGGATGTTCTATACAGTAAGTGCAGTGGCTGCTTTTACTTCATGGGCAATGAACCCTGTTAAGATCACCATCAAATAAAGCTTTTTGACTGACTAATAGCAGCATGAAAAATTCATGAGCTGTAGCCATGGGTGATATAAAGCAAGGAAAGGTTTCAGGAGAAAAAGAAAATGTCAGAGAAGATGGATGTTCAGAGACAGGAGATAAAACAACGAAACAGAAGCGTGTGTCTAAAAGAGACGGGAAGAGACTAAAAGAATAGGAGATTTAAGCAGTGGAAAAATAATTGTGTGTTTGTGATGCAGTGCTGTGGAGAACATCTGACGTCAGATCAGTGGGAGGTTTGTCAGCCTTAGTTACTGTCAGCTACGCTCTACTATCGCTCTGAGTTCTCTCTCTACATCAGGAACAGCCTCTGCCTGCACTGCAGTGAGAATGAGATGCTGAAAATCAAGGATGCCAACCTCATAATAAGATATATTCCCTGCACCTGATTATCTTCTCTTCCAAATGAAATTAAATATTCACCTAGCCTGCTTAACGTACAGGGTTAGCTGAGACCGATAAATAAGTGAGCCGAGCTATCGATTTTGTCTCAGAAGAAGTTCTCTGATGTTGCACAGTCGGGCGCAGACACTTTAATCTCCTCTACATCTCATGCAATACACTTTGTATTGGTTCTGCTCTACCGGGATTCAGACCAGCATTTCATAACGCTCTAATTAGCATATTTCACATTCCAAGGCTGGTGATGTATACTGCAACTCGGTCTCATTATCTGGAGAACATGTAAGAGAAACAGTGCTGGAGATTTCTTTCTTTTGAACTGAAAAGCATTGATCTCCATTTCAGCTCTATAGCCATACATTTACAATTAGGAGGGAACATGTGAGGAGTAAAACCAAAGGTATGAAAACATGTTATGATTCTAGTTCCTGGATACTGGTTTGAAATAAAAAGCAAAAGATAATTCACAGTATGTGGTGTTGATTGAACAATGCAGTGCAGTCAGTGTTGTCGTGTGATGATGAAACACAAAATGTAGCTCTAAAATGGGAAAGGGTGCTTTTCTCTTTGTTATATCTTAGCTGAAAATCTTTGAGTTGATGATATCCGCAAGCACAATGTCCGTCAGTCAGACCACTTTGTTTCAGACTGAAATGTCTCTATAACTATTAGATGGAGTGCCAATCAATTGTTTACAGACGTTATTGGTGCCCATTTCATGTTGTGCCCTGGCTTTTCCTTTAGCACTTTCACATAGTTGTGAATGAAAGGTCTTAACTATTGGAGTAAAATTCGGACATTCATGACTCCTCATGATAAAATACATCAGTGATCCTCCTTGTTTTGACTGAATATTAAGATATCTCCTTAGGCGCTCGGAAATTTTATATTTTTAATGATAATTTGACATTTAATGGACTACACAATTAACATGAAAAGAAGAACAAATGAAAAATTAGCCCATTACGATGATTTTTGCATAAAATCTTTAGTGGCTATCCAGCAGATTCACAGGGACAAACGTCTGCACATTTTTCTCACACTAAGTAGAACCATTTTTAAAAGGGCTCCTGTGATTTAAGGTTCTGTGAGCTCATGCATTGTGAGTGAAGAGAGGCAGCGCAGACAGCAGGCAGAGTCTGTCATGCTGGGCAGTTCTCTTGTAAAGGTGCGACAGCAGAGCGATCTCAAATACCTCTGAGAGGGTTTCACACTGACAGCTGAGAGGCACAAACAAAAACAGCCAGAGTCTGAACGCTCGGAGGCATGACAGCCGCTTACAAATGTTCTACAAGCTGAAATGGATAAAAGTCCACTCATGTCGAGCTACATTCAATCATGTATTTTCTTGCTAAATTAATCATGGTGCAGGCGTGAACGCAATAATCACTCACCTCTTTAGTTTTATCCATGGCCTTCAAAATGGCCACATTCAGCTTTTCCAGAGCAGACAGGACGTTGACGTATTCCCCCACATGTGGAGATAAGTACCCTGAAGGAGAGGAACATTAGTTGAGCATACTTTGTCGAATGACTAATAACATTGATTGCCTTAAATAGAATGGAAGTGGTCTGGTCCCTCCAATAACTTCTGAGACTGGGACATGTTGTGTTTAAGTTATGGTGATTGACAATTCTAGCAAATAGAAATATGTAAAAACATGAAAGCATTGGGCTTAAGTGGTGATCATATCTGTGTAGCATGAATGACGCATGCTTACTGTACCTGAGAGTTTGTCTATGTCCAGGTTGCTGTAAAGCAATGAGAAGAAAACAAAAATATTAAATAAAGTCTTTGGAAGCCTGAAATATTTTCTTCAAGTTCATTTTGTGAGACATGTGTGAACCTCTGACTTTTTATCAACAACAATTATCAGGTTATCATGTACTTAAACATGGGTAACTTAAACAAAATACCTTAAAACACTCCCATCATCCTCAGCTGTACTTTATATTCAGTGTTAGTGTTATTTAGCTAGCATGATAGCCTTAAATAGGGAACTTTATACCTGTAAAAAAATTACTTAACATCACCAGTTAGCATTGTCGTTGCGAGCATGTTTGCATACTAACGTTTGCATTTATCTCAGTGCTCAGTTTAAGCCATGATCTGTGTTCGATTAAACAAAGAGGCATTGATTTTCACTAAGTGCATACAGTAGACAAAACACTACACACAAGCACTACTGCCTTGCAACTAAACCTAGAACATGTTTACTGCACATTCAGAGGTTAGGGTTAGGCTAACCCAACCCTAACCTTATCTTTAAATGACAGATCGAGGTTGGTTGCTCGTTTGTGTATTGCAAGCTTTCTGTCTAAAGTTGACACCACACAAAAAAGGGTGCAGCTAAATCTGCCACACTTGAGAGGCAATTCTTCACTGTGATTGGTTGGTACTTCAGTGATGCCAACAGCAAAAAGGAGATTTCATCTGTTTTGTGCCCACAGACACAGCAAAAAAAGTCCTCTTGGGTTTTTCTTGGGCTATAATACCAGGCAATGTATTCCGATACATGTTAGTCGAATAGTGTTTGTTCTCATCTGCAGGCAAATCGCAAACTCTGAGGCTTTCACACCAGAATTAGGGCTCCTTGTGGAATATTGACACAATCTCTTCACTGAAGTGAGGTGTTGTTGACATCTCAACAGCAGAAGGGGCTGCAGATGGCAGCAGAGTTGGAGGACGTCCAAAAAGGAAGATTAGCTTACTCTGTCTGCTTCCTGTCGATGGAGGAATACAGCTCCTGCATTTGGTCGTCAGTGAGGATACCATCAGTAAAGTACGACTGGAACTCCTCCAAGGACAGCTTCCCGTCATCTGAAAGGAGATAAACCGTGAAAATGACACTCACTGACGCCTCAGAGGTTTTATCACCCTAATGAAGAGTATTCACCATTATTCAAGTTAATGATACAAGGCTACTTTGACTTCACGTCACTAAATTATTTCCAGCGATAAACTCAGAGGTGCTGCGGCATAGTATAAAAAATACTGTCTTTACTTAGCTTTAAAACCTCTGTCAATGATTAAGTTATTTCCATTAAGGGACTCATTTACTGCTATTAATGATGCTTTTTTAGTTAAGTGATAAAGACCAAAATCCAATCCATGCTCTTGGGAGTAATAATTACCTAAGTGAGGAACACATTTTCTTTTGAAACAACCCTATAACTGCTTTAATTTCCTCAATCCTGAAACCTGATACTGTAAAATAAATGAAGCAATGTTTGGATTTTTGGGCAACTTTATAGCAATCACAAAAGGTTGCACATCAATGAATCTTATAACTGTCTGTAGCTAATAAACACAAAGACAAGTGTGTGATTAAGGTAATCCCAGGCCACCTCTGGAGAGCAGTTGCATGTGACTCAGGCAGGCCTGCAGGGTGCTGTGGAAATTAGGAGCAGGGATTGAGGGATGGTTAGAGTAGTCAGAGCAGACCTTACTTGCAGAATAACTGCAGACGGTAATGAGATCTCTCCAGTCTTGCTCTGTAAGCACTGAAATCTTCTGAGACCAGACTCTAATCCCCACGAGGCAACAGAGCTCAGACTGAGGAAATCACATCATCATGTGTGAGAACTATTTTGAGTAGTTGCCATCTCTCACAATGGACAGCTTTGGATACCATACAGTAAAGGCTTGTTTGGGAGAGATTGGCTGATATCAGCCAGTTGTATTCTGTGTTTGCTACATTAAATAACAAGTGAACTGTTAAACATTGTTTTGTTGTTATCATTAAACCCTTAAGGAGAACAATCTGTGATTTCACGGAGCATTTGTTGTGGCGTTAAACCTCAGATGGAAGATGAAACTATTTCAATACAAATTCCCAACTCAAACTTTGCTGTACAAATCTTCTTTTTCCAAATGATGTAGGAGTGACCACAATCTGTTGTACCTCTGACTCATTCTCCAGCCTTCTCCATCACAACTTCTTCAGTGTGGATTCACGATTAGAAGCCCGAATACGAGTTTCAGTGCAGCTCAGTGGCACGTTACGCAAGCGTTCGCAGCTTCTCAGAGAGCAGAGCTGCAGTGATGGAGCTTCTAACTGTAGACAGTGTTTGTGTCACAAGCTAAAGGACAGTAATCTGTGCAGCAAGTGCTTTGCCTGAAAGATGTACGATTTGTTTCCACACTTAATTAGTAATTAGGCGCTTAATAAGAATGTGCAGAAGTAGGCTTTGAAGCATTAAACAACAGTTAGTATTGAAACGATTACTCAATGAATTGATTAGTTAGACTCTCTTAGGCTGAGAGCATTCCACTACTCAAGTGGAAGGATGCTTTTATAGCTTTGAGTTGGCTAAACACATAAAAACCTTAACCATAACTTAACTCTCCTTCAACCAGATCAAGATCTTTGTAGGGTTTGTTTTGAGAAGGCAGGACACTCGTTTGTTTAGTCTATCAACAATAATTTAAATGGTCTTACCTATTTCGTAAATGTGGCAAACATTTGTTGCTTCCTGATTCTCAAAAGTAAAGATTTGTTTTCTTTGTCTGTTTCTTCCACATGTGTTACCACTTGTATTGGAATAGTGCATGCACAGCTAAACTGTGTTACTGAAAACAAAGAATCTCATACAGTTATGTGTGAGTGAAGGAGCTGGACTGTTATCAACATTGAGCTTTCGAGGCAGTGAGATCCAATCAAAGATTATGCAGATTTGTATAGCATCGATCCCCTGCTTCGAGACTAACAACTGTCGATACAACACCTCTGATGGATAATCATCAGCACCTCATAACAGCATCGAGGCAGTGTAATAGCTTTAATTGTTTAATTTCAAACCAAGCAAAACTGCAGCTCTACCTGCAACCCTAATGAAAACCTCTCCCAGTGCTGATGCTTCAGTCTTTTCAGGAATGAGCTTCCTTATGGGTAGCCCCAAGCTAAAAACCCTCAAGAACACCTTAGCAGCAAATCATCCTTTCATTAAATCCAAAAGTGCAAGTGAAATTCATTGATAGGAATAGTTTGAAGAATATTGGTTGATCATTTATTTGTATTTCTTGTTCAGTGTATTTAGAAAAGCACTTTATGATGTGTTCCGAAAATGTAAAAATGAGAGCCAGATATCAGCTTCTCACCCATTACTGATAATGTTCCTCTCTTTCAACTAAAGCGGCAGCTCTTCTGTACATCCATGCATCCTTTGAGGAATATGCTGCAGTCTACAATCCTCTGCAGGAAGTACAGCACAAAGGATGTGAGGCAGAAACCTCTCACCGGTTCCTATTGAGTTAGTGTCAAGAGGGAAAAAACTCCCCTAAGCACCTAACAATTAAATCGAAAACTGTTTTCAAATCATGAAAAATAAATGAAGTAAAACACTGCCTTTTTGTGTTGTAACACTTCCAACAAAACCAATCAATGGCCTTGACTAATCCTTTTTTGCACTGCTTGTTATAAAAATCCAGCTCATATGAAAACACTTCAGTCTATTTGTATGAAAGTCTCCTCGTTAATTTTGAAATACTGAAAACTAATTGCCTATTTGTCAATATATTGATCAGATCCGCGTGTGCATGTCTGAACTCAGTGTGCGTCAATATAAGTGGATTAGAATCTCAGCACGAGGCTTCCAGTTTGTACTCATTGTTCGTGTAATATACACGATTGTTTTATTGCTTCTTAAAACTATAATTCCTCATTACAACAGCATGGAGGAATAAGAGTGTAGCTGGTTGGTAGCCAGCCCCTCATTATGTGGTAAATCCGCAGTGTTCCAGGCGCCTCACGGCAGCCCACTCAGTGCTGATTGGCTCTCCTCTCGGGTGCACGACTCAGTGAGCTTGTAAAGAGGAGAACCGAGCAGAGCTGCAAATGTAAGATAGCTAACATCTTACATTTACGCCAGAGTTCTCTTTCTGTATCTCCCTTCGATTTACACAGAGTGAAAAATAAAAGCTTTGTGTGAGAGCTAGAGGCCGGCGCGTGGTGTGAAAGAACTGGAGGAGCAAAAAGCTTCACGAAAATGCAAGATGGAGATACGGAATTAACCTCTATTTCTATTAAAGTTCCATCAGCCACAAGTAGAGGAGACACAACTTGAAGCATGGAACTTGCAAGGACCCCCCCCCCCCCCCCTCATAGCGGCACATGTTGGTTCATTAATCCCACTCTTATGTAACACATTCACCGCCCCTCCCCCCCCGGGGAAACTGATCAGTTTGTCTCTACTCTGCATGCATGTATCCTTTGCATTTCACATTCCATATAATGGGAGATGCAGTGCATGAATAGAACATTAAGAGCACAAACATGTTCCTGTTTGTCAACACTGTTTCTTTTCATGCAGAGCCGAATGTTCTATGTTTTCCCAGGAGATATGCAAGGGGGGGGGGCTTCCTTTGAAGTAAGAGTTCACATACATTTAAATGTAACTGTAACACATTAATCAAATGTAATGGTGATATGTTTGCAGGTGGAATATATTAAAGTCGCATTAGGTGCAAGTCTCCAGTGAATTTGGAGATAAACGTTTATTTTCTACTGATTTTGAATTGCCTTGCGTTGAAAAGTGCTCTATAAATAAACTTGCCTTGCCTTGCCTTGCCTTGATTATGTGTGGAAGATTATGTAAGGTTCAGGTTTGAGTATTTTGTGGTCTCACTGAGGTTTGATCATTGGAAGTCATTGAGACGAGCATTGCAGGGCATCCTGTCAGATTCAATCACATCCCAAAACCAAAAAGATGCAGCTGCACCTGACCTTTGTTATTTATAGCGTTTCTTCGATCTCAAGGATGGCCATAACACAGATGCACCAATAAACCCCTTCAGAAACTGTCTGAACAGAACCATCAAAGTCATTCCTTTTTATTTCTCTGGTGCATCTAATTTGCAACGAGGTACTTAATTGAATTTTAACTAGCCGTGTAGTCTAATTAGCTGAATATTTTTGCTTACTCACCATTTTTGTCTGCCCGGCGGAATATCTGCAATAAGAGGAGAAGATCATGTTAACGTTTTTGTTTGCAGGCATGGATGACAGAAAGTGGAAGAATTTAAAAACATAATTCAACTATATTGAAAAAGGAAGACGAGTTTGGTGAGTGGCTTATTATTTTATATGTAAAGGAGGATGTATAAGAGGAGCTGTCATTTCCACAATTCAATAACAAAACAGACGTCTCAGGAAATGAAAAGCTGATATTTATATTCACCCGACAGGAGCTGTGGAATAATAGCTTTTATGTTTTTCTCTCTCTCTGGGCATTGAAAAGGATCATGCTGTTTCCCTGGTTTTGTGCAAATTCTGCGAGCAGGATGTAACAGTCCTTTGAATTCCCTGATTTATGCTATGCGCACACTAATGAAGTCATCACTGATATCTTGCATCCCATCTCTGTGTAACACCCAACCTGAGAAGTCTGATCCGTTGGAGTGAAAGGTATTCTGTGTGAGAATGGCACCTCTTTTATTTCAAAGTGTTGTTTTTTTCCCCTGCTCAATCAGCCTGTGTGGACTGATAGAGTCCAGTGACTGGTTGATTTAGTGTTTCATCAGAGTAGAGCGGAGCACATCCAGCTGTCACCTTTCTAGCACATCATAGCGTAAAGGACACGCTCTGCTCACATCCTCTCAATTCAATACACATCCACTGAGCCTCAAAGAAATCTATATGAGAAAGAATGATACTGAAGGTGTGTACAGAAAGAGAAAAATGGCACTGAATGTCTCAGGAACCTTCAAAGGTGGATGCTCCAATTCAGAGGGCCCTTGAAGGGCTACACTATGTTGTACATAGCTTTTAAATGACTGTTTTTAAATGTAATTATATAACATGTTTCTGCTGCACTATTTCTTAATGCTCTCAATGTCTTTTATTTTTGTAAAGCACTTTCAATTGCCTTGTGTTGAAAGGTGGTATATAAATAAACTTGCCTTGCCATGCATTACATTTATGCCCTAAAGGGTTGTAACCAAGATATACACAAAGTAAGGACCTTTACTGTCCAACATATTAACAGTACATTTTAAAAGCTAGACCTACAAAAATAAATACTGTAAGTACGAATAATATACTACTACAAACATTCAAAACAAATCAAAAATACTCAAATAGCTAAAACACAAATGACACTG
The DNA here is from genome assembly GCF_902827115.2 of Pseudochaenichthys georgianus. NCBI lineage: Eukaryota > Metazoa > Chordata > Actinopteri > Perciformes > Channichthyidae > Pseudochaenichthys > Pseudochaenichthys georgianus. The sequence continues at coordinate 24,725,214 of NC_047509.1, forward strand.
CTCATTGATAATTAGACCAAAAGTGAGCCCTGAAGCAATAACAGGTAATTAGATAAGTCACAAACAGTGTTGCAACTCAATTTACAAAACATTCAGTACTAGTGTTCTGATTAAATACCAGCAAAGAAAAATATTTGTAATCAAACATTAGCCATATATGTATATACGGTTTATTTCTGATTTGTCTGATAACCTTTAAATGCCTTATTTGCCTTTTACAGGTATCATCTCCGGAGTGACGAGCAGCCATGAAGGCTTTTGGCTGCAGATAATGCCATGTAACCTGGAAGCTGTGTCATCACTGTCAAATGTACCCAAATTCCTCAAAGTGCTGATGCCAGCATCTTGTGCAGCATGCCTCAGAGGAAGCCAAGTTGCTCCGTAAATTAAATCTGGGAAACAAATTGAGAATGTCGGCTCAGGAGAAACCTGAGAAGGAGATTCACTGGTCCTCATTCCTCCATTGTGTCGTTAAGAATGAGTCAACGAAGCTCATCCCACTGAGCCAATGAAGATCTTCTAAAAGCAGTGTTAGCTGCTTGGATGCTGCTCGGTTGTAATTTCCTATGGGGGCTGTTGATGTCACACTGACTCATAATAAAACTACAGCAGGTGGACCGACACCTACAGCACATCTTCATTAGAGCTGCATCCTTTAGCTGACTAATCCGATAGTTGAATGAGTCAAAAGGATTGTAAACTATTTTGAAAATCAATTCAAAAATTGAAATGATTTTTTCAAATCTGAGTTCAACGCTGAAGTCAGATTTGATGCAAAAATTACAAAAACGTTCAGCCTCTCAAATACAGAGTTTTCTGTTAATGTATACATTGAACAGAAGATCTTTGGGTTTTGACTGACAAAACAAGAAAGTTATCACATGGGATTTTAAGAAACAGGGATGGACATTTCTAATTTCATTTATCAAATGATTAATAACTAATTGTTAGACTGATCAGAATTACTCATTAGTTGCATATCTACAGAAATCCGGTTGTTTATCAAACGCATGACACTACCTCCAATTAGCCTCTCAAGCTTACTTTAAAGGGCCTTATATTATGCTAATTCTCAGGTTCGTATTTGTATTTTGAGCCTCTATTTTTCTCTTACTGCCTGTGCTGCAGCACCTCTTTTCACCCTCTGTCTGAAACCAGAGCCCAGTCTGCTTTGATTGGTTAGCTGGCCGGCTCTGTTGTGATTGGTCAACTGCTTAGAGATGTCCTGCCCCTTAGCCTATCACATACAATGTGTTGGAGCGCTAGCCAATAGAAGCGCGAGCATAACATGATGATGTCACTATGTTAGAGATTAAAAAAGGATTCCAATTGAGGCTTTTCAGGCAGGAGGGAGTATTTGAGAAAGAAACTTTGCACACAAACCTATATAACACTAAAGGAAAGGGAAAATCACAAAAAGCATAGGGCAGTCCTTCAGCTTGACTGATTATATAAATAGACAAACATCCTATTTTAGAGAGACTGATATCGGCAAACGTTAAATGTTCAGTTTTTCCTGCAGATATGTGGGCACCAGTATGGTTCAGGTCTTAAACATAAAAGAGAAACATGCAGGTCAATGACAGTCAAGTTAGAAAGTTGTCCTCCAGCGAGTGTACTATTTATTTCTGCAGTTGTTTATGAAAAAAGGACAGTCCACCAGCAACAGTAATAGGTTCAGTAAACAAAGGTTATGGGCTGGAGTGAATAGATGCTGACTGCATTTGAACAAATGCGCACCTTCTGCAGGCTTACTGCCCCCCTCTACCTGCCAATTATCTGCCTGGAGGAAATGTATTTACGGCCAGCTGTCAGGAAGGCTGGAAAATGATGCTGCTGATCAGTTTTTGTATTTGTGTCGTGAGTAGCCCAGAGGCAAAACAGACATAGAGGCTTCAAACACAAAGCAATGTTTTACTGTATTTTTGCATGTGCTGATTGCTGTTTTTTTATAAATATGTATATGGATGGTTCACCATATTTTTCACCACTGTAGCAAAAGGCAGCCGAGTAGAGGAACATTTCTGTGCATATTAATGTAACCCTCTCTCTAGCAACACTCTTACTCCTGATTAAATAATTCAGGATGTAACATCCATCTATTTTTATGTTTCTGTTTGCAGCTGTGTGAAGGGAAAGCTGCTCATTAAAAAAATCATTGCATCATGCTTTATATATCATGTTTCTTCTAGGGTACAACCAATGTCATGAGCTTCGTCATCATGTGGGGGGAAATGAAAAAACAACCAAATTCAAACAATCACATTGTGGTGCTTTACAGACCAAATGAATAAAATGGTCTGTCAGATGAATGTGTTAAGGCATTTATTTGTGTCATTCACGCACTAATGGGCATGCACTCAACTCACCTTGCTTACATAATAGGGCTGCTGCACATCAAGCACGATGTGAATGGACGGCTCCCTACCTCCATTTAAACCATTCATAAAGAGCAGGATGAAGGACGGTGTATTACTCATATTGCACCTCTGAAAGACGACCCTCCTCCATATTTATACCAAAACAGGTATAAATATGTATACAAACCATACTTCAGTGAGAAGGGGGGATCTTTTGCCTATATTGCCAATTAAACATTGGAAAAAAACAAGAAAGGGTGGACTTACATCATGAAAAAGAGAGATGCTTTGATTTTGGTTGCGGTCCAGCTCCTTCTGTTTCCTCATGTGATCGTGTTTTGCAGACTGAAGACACATGGTGATCATCTCCGTGCAGGCCAGCATCTTGACGCTTTCGATGCGATTTCTGATTTAAAATTGTAAAAAGATTGTCCGGATCCTGTGCTTTTGGGAGGGTTGTCCTTGTCAGGGTGGTCGGTGGAGGATGATGTTGGAGCTGTGATCTCGTCAGGAGGAGATGTGGACACTGCCTGCTGCCCTCTGCCTGCTGCACGTCCACTAACTCCGCCTCTACACGAGCAGCGATTCATAAAATGCACCATCTGCTGGTGAGAATACACACACACACGCACGCACGCACGCACACACACACGCACGCACGCACGCACACACACACACTGTGAGATGAAACAATTACAGGCAGTGAGGTTTTCAGAGAACAGCTGATCAAAAGAGCTCAAATTGACAGGCAGTAAACTATTTATCTAGATTGATTTGAATTTTAAATAAATAATCTGTTCAAATTCAAATTAAAAAAGCTTTATTGTCATATTCACAGCTACCGTGTAGTTATTATGGCAATGACCAAGTCCCAGACTCCAACAATTCAACATAAATATATATAAAATAAAACAATAAATCAAATAAAAAACAATAAAAGTACTGCAAAACAAAATTGCAAGACTAATGTGCATGCAGGAGAAATATACAAGTTAACTAAAATTAGAAGGTACAATTAAATGCTGTACAGTAAAATAAAAATACTGCCTATTGTATTGTATGGCTTATTAATGTGTCAATATACCATTTATATTCCTCAAAAATTGTGAGTTAATTTGACTTCATTGTGTATAACGTGTAAACAGATTAAGTAGTTATTAGAATTAGCCTTATTCAAACTCAGATTAAGTGAGATGACCACTGTAAACACTGTAGAGTCCCTTCACATGAAGGAGTGTCACATATTACATGGAACCCTATCAGCATCTCTGCACCTCCCATACTACACCAGGGTGGAGCAGGTACTACACTGTAAATATACTCTGTTACAAGTAAAACTCCTCATAGTCTTAAAGTGATAGTTTAATCAATCAAAAGTAAATCTGCTGTTACATATTATGCTGCTATATATTATATCATTATCTAATTAGGACGCATGATTTTTTTTGTATGCAACTACATCTAAAAATATTTGTAAATCGTGTATTCATCTGATGGTTAGTTTCTCCATTATTGATCGTTTGGTTTGTTTAAACTCTGAAATAGCCGAGAAATACTGTTACAATTACCCAGAGCCCAAAGTGACACCCTACAGTCCAAACCTGAAGAATGTAAAATAAAATAAAATTCATTCAAATAATTCAAAAGGAAAAGCAGCAAATATTCACACGTGATAAGATTCGTTTAACATTACAAAAGATGATGACATCATTTGTGCCAATTTCCTACAAACAAATGTGTTGTTTCAGCTGTTCTTATTTCATATGTTTTGTTAATAAATATGATAGAATAAAAATAAGAGCACATGAAAATGTATTACTCAAGTAAAGTACAGGTATCTCAAAAATTAACTTAAGTACAGTACTTCAGTAAATGTATTTAATTATATTTGAAAACTGCTGTGCACATATACACACACACACACACACACACACACACACACACACACACACACACTCTCACACACACACGCACACACACACCCCCTGGGTCTTTGGGGGTGGGAGTAGAGATGATTGCCTCTGACTCTTTCTGACCTTCTGACTACTTTCTGTTCTGAAGTTCGTCCTCAGTGCAGGTCAACAGGTAAGCTTCTTCTCATTTATTATTTATTTATGTATTTATGGTTTGACAGAGGCTATATGTAATATTATATCAAAAAACAGTTATAGCTAATATCTCCTTCTCATCCCCAGCCCCTGGGCAGGTGACAGTAATTCAAATAGAAAACATTACGTACATTCACTTAGTCAAATAATACATATGGTATTTACATAACAGTTGTGGTTGTTTAATTAGTTAATAGCGGTACATCTTTAAAAATACAAATCATAATTATTATTATTTCTGTTGTTGTTGTTGTAGCTAGTAGTATTACTATTATCATTTGATTTATAGTCATAGTAGTAGTAGTAGTAATTATACAAATATTAGAATTAGTGTTATTGTTTGATAAACTACTATATTTTTTTTTTAGTGGTTAACTGTTACAAATACCTTGGTATCTGGCTTGATGATTGTCTTACTTTTAAACTTCATGTCAATAACCTGCTTAAAAAACTGAGGGTTAGGCTAGGTTTCTTCTACAGGAACAAGTCCTGTTTCTCGCTTGAGGCCAGGAAAAGGCTAGTCACTGTGACCTTTTGACCTGTGCTGGACTATGGGGATCTGATGTATATGAATGCACCTGCCAATTGCCTGGTCAAGTTAGATGCTGCCTATCACAGTGCACTGAGATTTGTGACAAACTGTAAAGCATTAACCCATCACTGTACCCTGTATGCAAGGGCTGGTTTGCTTTCACTAACTGTACGGAGGCTCAGTCACTGGTACATTTTTATATACAAAGCCATGTTAGGGAAACTTCCATCTTATATCTGCTCCCTGATCTCACAGTGAATTGTAAGTGGCTACTGCCTGAGATCGAATGCTGTGGTTTTATTAAATGTGCCAACTGCTAGGACTGTCTTAGGGAAGACAGCTTTTAGATGCGCAGCTCCTCTGTCTTGGAATAGTCTGCAGATTAAATGGAAACTGAACAATCTGGTGCCACTAAATGTTTTTAAAGCTCGATTGGATGCTACTCAATCGGAAGCTATTGGTACCTGCTTATGTGGATGATTTTGTAAATGATGCTGTATGATGTCCTTTTGTTGTTCTATTTATGTTTTTATGTTTCATGTGGAACTACTTGAGCAGGTCTCCCTTGAAAAAGAGATCAATGATCTCAATGGGATTTATCTGTATAAATAAAGGTTTTGTTGTTTTTTGCAACATATACACACAGCATCAAATAAGGAATATTTGTGTACATAAATGTAAGCTTTTTTTATTTATCAGTGTATTCGAGAACACATTAAATAAATGAATATCAATGCACATACATTGTATCCCTAAATACTTTTGCGGACAGTCAATAGAAGAAACATGAGATGTGGAAACTACAGCCTGTATAGCAATTTTGCTTGTGATTAAAAGTTAAATATATTCAACCAAAACAAAAACATAACTCAGATAAACCTTTTGACTTACTTGTGGCCTTTAAAGACCCTGGTGTTTGACACACTACTGGGAAGATTACATCTCCCACAAGAGAGAGCCACAGATTCCAAGAACTGCCTTATCAGCTGACTGCAGGGGATTGTGAGGGAAGTGATACAGCCAGCATTTGTTTGTAAACTGAACTACACATACAGGTGCCCATAAGCAAATTAAGATATATTTTAATTTCTTTTTTTTATCATTTTGTGAGTTATTTATTGGTCGAGTATCACAGCAACATTAATTTTGTCCGCTGAGTCGAAGAAACTTTTACCAGCAGGGAAATTAAACGTATTTGTCAAAAATGAGCAGATGCAAAACCTGCTGGGTTTTATTAAGGATTATTGTAAAGGTATCCTGCATCAGCTGATGACGTCTGTCAGGGCAGAACTTGAGCGCCTGCAGAGTTAAGATAAGCAGCAGCAACCTGCCGCACCCTGGAGGAGGCACCGTCTGCTCTGCGTAGCTAAACCCAAGCTCTCCAGGTCTTTCTGGCTCATCAGAACCATTTAACTCTGTGAAGTATGATGGGATTGTCACATCCAGTCATCATCATTTTACATTTTGGAGCAACAAGTAAATACAAAACGCTAGTCAAACCAAGCTTAGAAAACACCATTATTTAGGAAAGAAGACAGAAACCAAAATAGCTACATATAATACAGATACTACTTAACAAATAAACCATCCTGATGATTTCACCAAACTTCACAAACTAGGTGGCCAACGTATAAGCATTAAAGTCATAGTCAAAAGATTTTGAACTGACATTCCATTTCATATATTCCTCCCTCCTTATAATAAGGACAACACAGAACAAAGTGTGAATTTTCAGAGTCAAATGTTTTTGCCCAATTCAGATCTGCCATATGTCTTTGAGGTTGTGTAGAATAATAATTTCCTATCTTCTGTACTATCTCAGAGTAAGAACAGCTGCTTTACAATGGCCACCTTCCTTCATCACTGCCCCTTCCTGAAGTCTGCGAATAAGCCGGCTTTGAGGAGAACAGGAGCCGCCTTGCTCTCTCTGGCTTACCAATGCCCCATCATCGCCCGTCAGATCAGTTTGAGCGGCACAGACTACCTGGAGGCCGAGCTGAGCGTCTCACCCTCCAAACCGAAGCCCCTGCCCACTGTGGAGCAGAGGAGGCTGTTCGCTCAGACCGCTACTCAGGTGGCTGTGTCCGTATCCAAGGGCTGCCCCTTCGTCACCTCTCAGATCGGGGTGGTCCAAGCCAGGCCCGAGGTGCAGGAGGACGTACAAGAAGGTAAGAAGAACAAGCCAGCTGTAATAAGGCTAAAGTGAACGAACATAGCACCAGAAGGACATCATTCAAACTGTAGGAGAAGTCAGATATTCAATAGGAGACAAACTCTCACAGTGACACTCCTGCATTCCTCGTTCACAGGTTTGATGACTTCTCTGTTGAAGGGTTCAAAGGATTCAATCCTCCCAACATCAGCTCAAACCGCCACTGTCACCCACCTGCTCAAAGACAACATATGTTTAAAGTTGAAATAAACTCAAACCCTCTATAAGTACCAATTCCACCCTCATCCCAACGTAGCATAGAGCCCTGTCATCTGTCCATTTCAACCCAAGAGCTTTTGTATTTACTGTAGGATAAAATACATCTTAGTACGGTAAAAGTCTTTATTTGTCTGATTAGATTATTCGTTCATTGAGTGCTGTAACTGATTTAAAGTCCGAGCTGTCCCCCTGCAGTCGGCTCCAGCTACGACTACGACCACTTCTTCATGGAGAAGATTTCTGAGAAAAAGAAGGACCATACATACAGAGTCTTCAAGATGGTGAACAGGAGCGCTGAGGTGTTCCCCTTCGCTGAGGATTACTCCCTCTCTGGGCGGGGGGGCTCCCAGGTGTCCGTCTGGTGCAGCAACGACTATCTGGGAATGAGCCGGCACCCCGTCCTCGGTGCCATCAGGTAAAAGGAGAAGGGGAAAAAGTAAATGTTTGTTAATGCTTTAAAACTAGTATAAAATTCAAATTCATTTGTCCGACTGCCTTTTTCTCTCATAGCTCTACATATCTTTATGTATTACATGAGAGATACCCAAGATTAAGTCCTTATACACCTTACAATTCATTTTCAGAAAGGTTATATGTTCAAGGACCTGCATGTCACTGACTTCCTTTTCTAACAAGATTACTTCAGGTCAAAATTTGAGATGTGAAAGTTTTTTACTGGCAAGTTTCAAGTCAATTCAAGTCTTGTGGCATTCAAGTCACACTTTTTGATTTCTGTAACTAAGTCTTATTGATTCAGCTCTTGCAAAAAAGCAAAACTAAAGCAGAATCCAGCTATTATCATGTCCAAAGTCATCTATTTTTCACTTTCCTACCAAATGTATGTCACTTGTATTTATTTGCTACTTAGTGGGTTTTGCAGCTTCTGAAGATGGCCTTCAGATAATATGAAAGAAAACAACAGGACACCTTTAATATAACAGATTATGGGAGCTGAGTGTTTTATGATTCTGTTCTGGCTGTTCTCAGAGATGCTGTGGACAGACACGGGGCAGGCGCAGGCGGGACCAGGAACATCTCCGGCACCAGTAACTTCCATGTGTCTCTGGAGAAAGAGCTGGCTGAGCTTCACCAGAAAGACGCAGCGCTGGTCTTCTCCTCCTGCTTTGCGGCAAATGACTCCACCCTCTTCACTTTGGCTAAGATGCTGCCAGGTAAATACTGACCTCTGACCCTGACATTGTAGAGAAGTTGATTAAATCTCAGTATTATTCAAGGGAAGTCAGCTCCACTGGTCTCATGGATGTTGTGTTCATGGTGGCGTACAGGGTGCGAGATCTACTCTGATGCAGGGAACCACGCGTCGATGATTCAGGGCATCAGGAACAGCGGAGTCAAGCGCTTCATCTTCCGCCACAACGACAGCCGACACCTGGAGGAGCTGCTGCAGCACTCCGACCCCAAGACACCGAAAATAGTGGCATTCGAAACCGTGCACTCGATGGACGGTGAGTACAACAACAATTTAATTTTCACTTATAGATCAGATTATATAGATTTCATGTCTATTGTTGAGGGTAAACATACTTAAATGTTGCCTTTATTTGCAGAAATACTTGATATCAAATGATTTGAATCAAGATTTAAAAGATGTTAAATATACTGAACAGAGTTATAGGATGGGTTTGTTTACCTGCTACACAATGCCTTTCTGCTCACTGTTTTTATGTAAAAGATGTTCATAAATAAATGGTAAAAAAGTAAGATTATCATTTTTTACTTTACATTTGTGGCTGTGCGGTTATGGAAATAATCTGCTCACACTAAAGCCAATCTATTTTAATACTTTTAATGCAACAATGTTCCAAGATATCAAATTCACAATGGGCATGTCCAGGTTTTAAAAACCCTTCATGAGTAAAAATGCTACTTTTAAAGGTCCTAATTCTCTATGTGGATTATAAGTCAATTCCAGCAGTCATTTAGGATTCATAGCTAATCAATTCAGTCAATATTATTTGCCATTAATCACTGTCTCCCATGGGAGGAAGTAGTGTTCTCCTCTCAGCTCTGTCTTGGTGTGCTCTTACCCTGCTGACAGCTCCATAAACACAAACTGAAGTAGACTAAATGGATGACTGGAACCATATCGAGGAGTATTTTTTAAAAACAGAAACAGAAAGGTTGTGTTAATATAAACACTCGGAGAGGTATTCATTTTAATATTAAAACCTTACTCTCCTAACTCTGACACAGTGATGACATTTGCCAAGTGAATTTCTTACTGTTTGGCTATTTCACACAGTTGGATACACTGACACTTTTTGCCCTTGGCTTTCAGGTGGTATATGTCCTCTGGAGGAGCTGTGTGATGTTGCTCATCGCTACGGAGCGCTGACGTTTGTTGATGAAGTTCACGCAGTGGGCCTGTACGGAGCCCATGGAGCTGGAGTGGGAGAGAGGGACAATGTTATGCACAAGCTTGACATTGTTTCTGGAACCTTAGGTGAGTAACATTTACAGAAATAACCTTCTTGTCAATTTAATAGTAAGCCAACTGTTTTGTTTAATCTCCATTTCTGAAAAACTGTATACTATTACACCAAAAGTGCAAGGCCAACGGTTTTAAACTGTCTTAGATTAACTGCTTATTTTCTTGGCCAAACTCCCATTTACAGCTGCTTGCTCTAACTAACACTGTCATGTTGCCAACATGGCAGCAATACTCATCTACAGGCATGATATGTCTCTCATGTTGGTTAAATGAGGACAAGAGAGGAGTGCGCTCTCATTAGAGAAATCAAAGGTTTTATCAGCTGGGAGCCGGCTTTACTCCCTCTCTGGTCTTTCTGATAAAACCATCATGAGGGAGTCGGTGCTGCTGTGTGTAGCTTTATGATGACAACTATCTTGTGTGAATTTACCCTGGATTACAACACTTCACAATAGAATGGTTATAGTCAACTAGACCAGGCAAGTGTTTACCTGGTAATACATTTAAAAAACAAGCTCAAACTCAAATAACATATTACTGTTATGAATCAACACAGAAAACGTGTCTTCATTGAAAAAATAACAAATCAATTATGATCAATTAAATGTGTAAAAGTATATGATTTGGGACTTCAAAATGTAACAGTGAGTTAAGTGTCATTGTGCCGAGCATTATTATTTTAGGAAAAGTAGAAATAAATAAAATGCACAATCAAGTACACATTATGCAAGATAGCCATTTTCCAATTGTTATGTTATTGTTCAGGTTATATATCTATATTAATACTAGTTATTATAAGGAAAATAATATTTGAAGTACTTTATATACTGTTAGGTATAGTTTTATCTATAACAAAGCATGTTTGAAAAATGACAAGGTTTAGCTGTAAAAAAAAAAAGCATTGAGTAAAATGTGTCCCTGTGAAATGTAATAGTGTAGATAAAGTAATATAATGGAAATACTCAAGTCAAGTTTGTTAGATTCAATATAAGGACCCTGATTCCTCACTCCACACTACCTCTGTCCTTTGTCCCAGGCAAGGCCTTCGGCTGCGTTGGAGGCTACGTGGCCAGCAGCGCCGCCCTGGTGGACATTGTGCACTCCTTTGCAAACGGCTTCATCTTCACCACCGCCCTGCCCCCCATGGTCCTGGCTGGAGCCCTGGAGTCTGTCCGGGTCCTGAGGAGCCCCGAGGGCCAGGTGCTGCGCCGGTCCCACCAGAGGAACGTCAAACACATGAGGCAGCTGCTCATGGACAAGGGCCTTCCTGTGGTCAACTGTCCCAGCCACATCATCCCCATCCGGGTATGAAGGTTCACCGCTGCAACCTCCACCTCCACCTCACTCCACCTACTCCACCTACTCCTATCCTGACTATTCGAGTTGTTAGAATTTGTATTTAGAGCATCTTTTGGGGAACGCAATTTATCTTAAAATCGTCACAGATATAGGAACTGGATAACAGCATCCTGCCTGTTACATCAAAAGGATACAAATATTGCACTAATAACATATTTCTTCTGTATATACCCTTCACATTGTAGGTAGTATAATTACCTAATGTTATGATGTATAACATGCTTTTATGCACATCCCTGAATAGGTGTTTTATTGTTTGTGAAATGTCCCAGTTAGAAAGGCTGCATATGATAAATATTGAATTGAATGAGACCTGAATACATTTAGCTGCTTTAGTTTCAGGTTCCGGGTATTCTGCTATGGCTCACTGTCACACACTGTTAATGTTACATTTGTAATACTGTAAAATCTCAAAATGTCTGCAGTGAAAAAATCCTGAAGTCTACTCCACACAGAAAGTGTGCCACTGGAATGATTAGCCTTTTTCATTCACCAGTTATATTCAAACCAATGATCTTAAAAAGCGATTATAAGCCATTAAGATAATTACATTTGCATTGAAATTAAGGAAACTTAAATCTTTTCGTGATATCATCAGTCATGACCATGCATCATATATTGCTAATTGAATCATTATTCTAATAAATGTTTTCTGAAATGCATTATTATATTATTATTATTAACACAGAAAGTTATTAATATTATTTCCCGTGGCACGCTCTTGAACCCAGCAAGTCGATCGCATACATTCTGTGTATAATAATGAAGGCTTTAACTACATGGCTCACATCACTTTTCATGATCCATTTCCTAGGTGGGCAATGCTGAGCTGAACACCAAGGTGTGCGACACCCTGCTGGAAAGACACAACATCTACGTCCAGGCCATCAACTACCCCACAGTGCCTCGTGGGGAGGAGCTGCTGCGCCTGACTCCCTCTCTTCATCACAACCCCACCATGATGGAGTACTTTGTGGATGAGTGGGATCCAGAGTTGTTCTAGTGAATGTCCCAATCAAGTCAACAGGACACAAAAGCCAGTAAAAGTGATTCATGTTCATCCATTCGAGAGTGATTACCTTTTAAGATAGAGATTTAAAAGAGAAATACATTCTGGCATTTCATTTTTCATTCTAATGAGGGTTTATGTTTGATTGACAGATAAACTGTGTGAGGTATGGCAGGAGGCGGGGCTCCTGGTCAGCAGCCCGGCCACAGCTTCCTGCACCTTCTGTGCCCGCCCGCTGCACTTTGACCTGATGAGCGAGTGGGAGAAGTCCGTCTTCGGAAATATGGAGCCACAATACATTACTGTTATGGCATAATACCAAAGAACATGTAGCAAGCACCAGCAAAAAGGTGCACTGAGAAGAGTGCTGAACTTCTGACTTTGTTCTTGTGTTTAAACCTGCTTTATATAGACTAGTATATGTTTTCCTGTATTTATGCTTATTCAATTATATTTGCTGTTATGGATATGATTCAAAAGAATTGTGCCTTCTTTATCTCAAAAGCACAAAACCTGCACATTGGACACTTTCTTAAATATCTTATCTAGGTGTGATTGTTTGCATTAAGCAATATTTTTATTTCATTTTGCATGATTTCCTTTATATCATATAATGATCAAGACCATCATCTGTTGTTTATGTAACCACAATAATCATATTAGTGATATTTCAGACATCAAATGTATGAAGTGCCATAGTTAAATCTGTTCATAAAATACGGGATAATAAAATATTCAATAAAACGTGTGGTGTTATAATCCTCAACCATTCACATTCCTCTCAATTTCAACATTTGCTGCAATTAAGACAATGCTGAAAACTATAACACACTATTTTTTCAATGCTCCAAAATGAAGTTAAATTACATAAAGACATAATATGTACTTATCAAGCCTGCTATCAAACTGTGTTAAATCGACTTACACATGAAGATTTCATAAGGTTTAGGCACTGACATGTCTCCATTATGTGAATTTCGGACTATAAACACTAGTTGATATTGCAGGAGCTGGCCTCTTCTCTTTTGACCCTTGCCCTCAGTCTGCGGAGCTCTGCGTTCTCACCATCCACAAGGAGCCCACTTTCGATCAGTGTCCAGGCTTTACTGAGCTGCTGCTCCCCGTAGAGTTGAAGCGCCCCCCGCAGGAAGCACTCAGCCAGACGAAGCCTCCCCAGTCCAGCCTCCACACACTGAAGAGCCTGTTTCCTGTGAAGCTCCAAGGCCTGACAGAAGTCCTCCAGAGCTGCTGCCTCTCTGGAGCAGAGCACCATGCTGCGGCCCCGCCGACACAGATCCTCTGCCCTGACCCGGGGGTCATCTGAGCATCTGGCCTGGGACCCACTGTGTTTCTTGATAACTCGGTCCAGGTCGGATACGGCCCGCTCGTGTAGGCCCAGCTGAGCGAGGCAGGCGGCCCGCTGCCGGAGATACTGGAGTCTGTGATCTCCTGCTGCCTGTACGGCCACAGAGAGGAGAGAGAGGGCCCGGTCCCAACGGCCACCTGAAGACACACTGCTCGCCTCCTGAGCTGCTGCCTGTTACAATATACATACAGAACAATACCTTTATACACTTTATTTATACATAAATACTGCTAATTTACGATACCTTATCGAGATTCAGGAAATATGCTGTTGCCCTGTCTTATAAGCATTGTATTGATGTTCTCCATCATTGTAAACTACTTTGAAATATTTATCGTGATACCTTCAGAGAGAGAAACCTACATTGATGGAAGTGACATGGCAGTTTTGCACGGTTTTGTATAGTTTTAGCATTTTAAAATATATTTTAGCCAGCCCTGTGTCCAACCATAATAAGGGAAGTAAATAAGAATGATAGCGTGTGAAAAAAATCCGACAGATGAGATTAAATCTGGAAATGAGAAATTATCTTGAGAAAAGATTCGAGGAGCTTCACAGAATTAAAAAGAGACAGAAAAACAAAACCATGAAGACAGTTCAGTTGCTACATCTAAGACTCTTGAACACCAAACAACAAGCGATTTATATTTGAACATATCATAGATCTTTTTTCTATTTTATAAATATATATTTTTTCTCTAGCAACTATCTTTCCATATAGCCATCACACAAAAGTTCTGGCATGCAGCAAGCTGAATTCAGGATTCCTGCACGTACAGTAGGCTTACCTGTGCCATGCGTTTCCGCTGACTGAATGGGATCAGGGCCAGCAGGGGGGGAAGACTGGATGCGTGTTTCTCAGTCAGTTTGCTGAGCCGGCGAGCTGCGCTGTGGTAGTTCTGCTGCCAGGCCTCCACCACGCCCACCCGGGCCTGGGCCACTGCATCTCTTGGCTCCTGTCCAAACACCTGGCACAGATGAGCGGCTGCTGCCTTCACTTCACCTGAGCAGATGGACCAGAACAGCAGGAGGAAGGATTAGAGTCAACAAGGAGCCCAAGGTTCAATGGTCCACACAGGACAGCCTGAAAAATCTCCTATCCAAACTACATTCAGTGACATCAAAGATCCCCCTGGGAGTGTTAGGGCAGAGTTTGACAAAGTTCCCGGCTCACCTTTGGCTAGGAGTATGTCCACATAGAGGAGATGCCACCTGGGCTCTCTGCAGTCCGTCCTCATCAGAGCTCCGACAATTATAAAAGCCTCTTTGAGCTGCTCTTCATGGCAGGGGACAGTGTTAGTGAGCAGGAGATCTGACAGATTGCTCCGACAGAATTGATGCAGCCAATCACAGACGAGCTTCCGTGCCTTGTCATTAAGAGACAGGATGTCTTTGATACCCATGTCAGGGTTTATCTGAAGGGCTGCCAAGATATCATGAGTGCATTCCTGAGAGGGAGAGGCAGTATTAATGTTACAGTTTATGAATGACTTATCAGCCAAAATGTAAAAATGTTTGTAAAAATATAAAACGCCATTTCATCCCCTGAAATACTGCCGTTCTTTTGTGTCCAAATTATCCTTTTATTAGTTCTGTTATATTGACTATTGTATGCGGTAAGTATATTGTGGCAATTTTTTCCTATGGGCATGTTATGGCAGTATTATAGAAGATACTATTATGAGCTTCCTGAAATTCTAGTTTACCTTTCACTGCCATGCAGCTAATTATGTGTAAGCTCAAAAATCTAGAGGCCATGGGGAAATGTTTTATTATTTGAAGTACTGTATTAAAGAACGTTTTGACTTAAGAATACCTTTTGTTGGTTCAGCATGAGATAGGTGAAGCCTCTCCCACAGAGGGCCTGAGGATGTTTAGGGTGCTCTTTCAGAATAGCACTGAAATCAAAGATGGCCGTCTTTCGCTGGCCCAGCAGTGCGTAACACCTCGCTCTCTCCAGTAAAGATTCTGCTGCTTCACCACCTGGAAACATACAATTATATGGTTGGTCTTACCATATTCACACTGTAATCATTTTACATGTTATCGACTGATCCATATTTAAAGACGCACTAACAATAAATGAAGAAACACTGATCAAAAACACTCTTCATTAACTGCAGCCAAAAACAGAAAAAAATTTCAGTTTTGAGCCAGGCTTTCTCTTTATCTCTAAATGAAAGTTTAACCGACTTTTAATTATGTCAACAATCAGAAACAGAACAGTAGCAACTACATCAATATCTCATCAATCACATTCTAATCACCAGAGGCCATGATAGCGATGGAGAGGTATGCCACAGCCTCCCTCATGGCACTCTCCTCTTTAGTGCCCTCCAGGATGCGTTTGGCAACAGAGTGGCAGTGCGCCTGCAGCAGAGCCCGGTCCTTCTGTTGTGCCACAGCCAACAAGGGGCGCAAGCAGCTGGTATCACCACACTGAATGAGCTTTTTCAGCAGCTGCAGAGAAAAAGGACAGTAAAGGAATCTGTATCTCTTTCAATGAAACATTTGTAAAATAAGGAGCCCAAATGAATGCCTCTGGACCTCACTTGTTGACCCACATACCTGATTGGTGTCATAAAGAAAGCCTCTGTGCAGCTGCAGCAGGGCGAGACGAGCCAGGATAGGTGCCCGAGGGTTGGTGGGCCTGATGGAGAGTAGTAGCCGGTAGGCCTCCTCCACCCGGCCAAGCTGGTACAAGGCATCTGCTGCCAGAATCTGAGACCCATCAGCACCGGGCTGCAGCTCCACCAGCAGCACAGCCAGGGATTGGACACCAGCAGGAGTCCTGAAGCACAGAGCAGGCAAACGTGCAACACTAAGAACATGCATGTTGGTGAGAAAACTCAAATGAGGATTTCAATTAGAAAATTAATCATAAAATGAATGAGACTAATAAACATTTCCCCCCAAAAAGGCATATTCAGTACACTGTATGACAAACATTATACCCTGATCTGTGGTTGTCTTTCTTTGATTGTGGCTTATCCCCCTGCTGGGGCTGCTGGGAGTCTTCACTGGTCCTGGCTTTGTGCTCTGCTGCCCCCTCCAGCATGACCCGTCCCTGCTCCAGTAAAACAGTGAACAGCAGCCCCCGGTAGTTCCATGGCACCAAGCAGCGGACAGTCAGCGCTGTTTCCTGAGGGTGCAGCCCGCTGGCTGTCACATAGTCTAGAGCTGTGAGGTAGTTTGATCCCCCCATCATGCGCAGCAGCCCTCTGCCACAGAGGGCCCGCACACAGCTGGACGGGTGGGGGGCATCGTGTTCAATCACAGCCTGGAAGTCTTCTAACGCCCCCTTGTGGTCGTCTGAGAGAAGTCGTGTATATCCACGGAGAACCTGCACTGTGTTTTGATAGCTCTGCTGACCTTTGGCCGCCGCTAGCTGGCTGCAGATGGAGAGGGCCTCTTTGTGTTCCCCTCTGAGGAGAAGACAGTCGGCCAGCCGTACCCGCAGCTCCCTCCCTCCCCCGTCAGCCTCTAAGTGGCACAGGGTCCGTAACCGAGTGATGACAGGGTCCAGTAGTTCAACTCCTTCAGTGGACCGCAGGTCTGGGCGGAGGAGGACCCTCTCTCTGTACCCAGACAGGCCTCCCTCTGCCTGCTGACGGAGATGGTTACGAGCAGCCAACCCTGTGCCATTATCTGTGAATAGCTTTTGAAAATAAATCCGGGCATTGGCAGGGTGGGTCTCAAACGCCTCCCCCAGATCCCTGCAAGCCTCCGCAGTCCGTCCACCAGCTGACAAGCAGGCAGCTGCTCGACTGGTTAGGAGCCCAGCTCTTCTCTCAGGAGTGACCTGGAATGACCTTTCTGACAAGTTCTGACCATCATGATGCAAGAGAGCTGAGTAGACCTCTGCACTTTCAACAAACCTGCCACTCAAACACAAATATGCTGCTTGAAGCTCCTGCACTTCTCTGTTATCAGGTGAGATAGCCAATAACAACTCTAAAATTGTAGAAGTCTCCACATCTAGCTTCTCCTTGTCCTTTGTTGTAATTGCACATTCACTGTCAAATGTTAAAGAGGGATGTATGTGCAGTACTTGGTCTACAAAGGCCTTCACTATTTTGGGTACATGCTGAGCTTGTCTGCTTTTGACCATTGTGACAGTTTCAGATGTGTTACTCTTGTAAGCTTTGAGATAAAGCTTCAATCCCTTAACACTGTGAGGTTCCGAGAACAAGCAGGCCAGGGCACCAGTTAACATCAACACCATGCGAGAGGCATCTTTTGGGTAAGGGTCTCGCATCCCTTCAAGCAGAGCACTGCAGCGAGCAAACATCTCCTCACAGCCATGCCCCCCACTCTGAAGGAGAGACTCCATCTTGAAAATGGTTGCAGACAGATTGTTGGGGCAGAGTGTGGATAGAAACACAGCTGCAAGACCTTTATTAAGAGCCTCAGCGGGGAGGTTCTCCCCATGACTGTCGAGCCAACTTTCCAGAGTAGAGATCACCCCATCCAGGCCGGACTCTAGTTTCCGCATGTGGGACACGGTGGAGGCGGCGTGGGTCCTGAAGGCGGACATGTAGAAGGAGGTGGCCCTCCACAGATCTCCAGCCCCCAGGAGCCTGTCTCCATCCCCACAGAGCTTTGAGACACTGACCCCAGGTCGGACCACAGCTGTCATGGTCAGGCAGCAGAGCCCCTCAATCCGTTGTTGCAGCTGATCACAGTGATGACAACATTGATGTCACCTGAAAAATAAATATTCAAGTTATTTTTCCCTTTCAAGTTAGTATGTTTAATAGCAGAGTTATCATTAACAATAGATGTGTCATATTCAAGAATTATGACAGTGTGAACAATACCAGGACCCTGAAACTAAAGCATTCAAAGGAAACTCAGCCATCATTCATTCTTATAATTATCTGGTTCACGCTGCAGTATAATACTGATGAAACTTCCTCTTAAGCAACAATATTATGGTCTTAAGACTCACTTAATTACTTAGTGTCAAGCATGTTAGAAAGTCTTAACCAATTTAAAAATAGGTGAACATTATTCATACTGGAATTGTGTTGAAAATATATTATATTTATATATATATATAGGCCTATATTATATATACATATATATATATATATTACCCTATTACAATAACGTAAGCGATGTACAAAATATGACTGTGGTAAATTCAAGGACATACACTACCCTAAAGACAACAAAAACGAGTGCACTACTATTAGATTGACAAACAAGTTAGAAAAAGGTCAGAATTCATTAAATGATTCCTAGTTTCAACCTTTATATATACAGTCTATGGTTTCAACAGATGATGTGCATAATGAAAACGTAGCACCCTTGTGAGGGGCGGAATACTTTTTCTCTTTCTCTGGCCCACCTGCTTGCTGCTTTGCATTTTGTTGTAAACAGTAGCCTATATCAAAACAACTTAACAAACTTAATTGGTCATTGTTAAACGACTTACCAATACGGTCGTTGTCAGTTCATTTTCTGTGGTTGAAAATAGGTCCGGGCCCTATTTTTTGTAACTCAATAGCTCTTGACTCAGAGTTACCACGGCAACACGGTGTCCGCTCAAACAACAAAAGTGCAGCGAAGTTTTTTGGGGTTAAGAAAAAATTCTTTAGCAGGTGGAAAGACACATAAAAAGCAATAATATACAAACCAAGCAACTGAAATGTGCTTCTTATCGTGGTAAACTCCTCATGTCTCTGTCCTCTGTTGATGGGACGTTCCTCCACGCGTCCGGTTGCCAATGGAAACTCCTAACGCCTGTGCTCATTGGAAGAGACGCAGCTCGTAGATTCACTGCTTAAAGGCAGCGAAAAAATCTGCTCCTTTTCGTAAACAGAAAACGTAGACAGAAAAAGACAGTGAATGCTTATAGGAGTGCTGAACGCTGAAAGCATGAAAAAAAAGTCAAATCTCAGGCAGTTTCACAAAGAAAAAGCTCTAGGGTAAAGTTGTCTTATTATCTACATAAATAGCCCGTCCATATGAATGTGAAGCTATTTGTTTCATGTATAGTGTAAAATGGCCAATATTAAGAATTGACAAGCCATACATATAATTTACATTTATATCTCCTATGAAATATAAACCCATCAGTATTTTAAAAATTTAAAAATCGTATCACTTGCAACATATTAATGTGTATGAAGAACTAAATATTAATCTTACCCTTCTGTCAGAATTTTAAATGCGTTATTTGAATGTAAAAGCATAATGCCAATATTAAAATCTGTCTCTGTATCTCTACTTTATACCAAGAACAATGTGGACAGCTGTTCCTGCTGCTGAAGCGGAATTTGCAATTCATGAGATTGGTCTAATCCACCTCAAGAATAAAAGCTCCTCAACACCCTGCTACGTTTTCTTTGTATTGGGTCCTTTTCTCAAAACTGCGCACCAGCTGCCACTGTTCAAACACCACAATACCAATACTGCTACCTAGTGGCCACGACTTTTATTCATCACATCCTTCTTTTATGATAACGGTCTGGCTATTACTATACCACGGTACCACACATTTGTACCAGATGACTCCAGTGAGGACCCAATTACTAACCCTGACAGTCTCAGTATAATAATCCACTCATTAAGCGTTGTATTTATTGTACCAAATTAAAACACAATCATTTAAAAATGTGTAAACAATGCATATTTCAAAGATAAAAGCCAAAAACTACAGACCTAGATTCATATAAAAACATTATTACATGGATTTACTGGAAAGTGCATTACTGCCTGCAGTAACTGGAATGACACACATAAACTCTCAAAGTGAGATACCTTCAACCACACAACAGGAAACCATCGTTTAGATGGAATATGTGTGGTGAGGAAAAACCCAGTCTTCAGCGCCCTGACCCGTTTTATTTGCAGGAAACTGAAAAACTGACGTGAGCAGCGTTGTACCAATACACTTTCATTCTCAAATGAGATAAAAGGGATGTCTGGTGTGCTGCTTCAACATCAAAGATTGTTCACACAGTTTAAATACTCAAACTGAACAAGAGCCTAACCAAACAGTTGGCCTTTAAGAGCAGGGTCACGAGAAGCTGGAGATTAAGCTGTATAGAAAAAGAAGGGGATTCCCCTTTATTCATGTTGTTTTTCTTAAATCTCCACCTATATTACTAGAGTTCTGCCCTAAGTTGTTACAGGCCATGACACGGCTTTCTAAAATAGTTTAGTTGTTGTGACATGTATTTGAGGAAGCCGTTTCTTCAGATTACTTTGCACTGCAACCCACCTGGAACTGATATGTACAATATCAGCTGTCAACCAAATAAAGACTCAAAAAGGCACACATTTTACGCTTATCTGGAGGGCATTTGATGATGTTCAACCATTAAACATGTAGAAAACAAAACATCTGCATTACTCATTATGAGTCACTTTTGACGTCACTTCAGTTTCCTGGGGATGAACTATTGCTCCAGTTGGTGTCCTTTTTAGGAAGCACAGTTTCCTCTTATGGTTCTTGTGTTCCCAGGTGCTGAAGCCTCACGTGTCCTGCAGTGCCCCATTAAAACCATGGTCTTTGTAACTTCTGCAGACTGGGAAACATGGCTCCAGTTAAGGTTTCCACTGCAGCTTGTCCAGGTGTTCCTGCAGTAGCTGGGCACAGCCAGATAAATCCATGTAGTGCAGGGCCGAGAAGACATCATTCAGGCAGCCAGAGGAGCGCTGACTCCACAGCCTCAGCATCTGGTACTGCTTCTCCATGGAGCCCATACCCAGACCAGCCTCCAGCTCCACCCGCTCAATCTGCTGATCCGCCACCGAGAGCAGACGCAAGAACTCTTTCCACCTACGCAGGGGCACCTCCTTGATGATGGCATAGAGGACGATGGCTGGCCAGTGCTCAGTTTGCTCAATTTGTTTGATAACTAGAAAGAGGATCAGAGATAATCAGAGCAGATCAAAACTCTGCTGTGGAAAAGGTCACTTGCAAGAGTGTGCTGCAAACCAAGACTCAAGCTAAGCTGAAGGTCATCAAGATATAAAAAACGGTGCGGAGGCAGAAACAAGAGATCGTCATTGCACTCACTACATTCAATATGAAAAGGTTTTATTTCTGCATTATTAGAGTGAAGCATTGATCAACTGCTTTAAAGTGTTTTAAAGAGTGAGCAATTAAAAGGGAGGGTGCCATTTATGTTCACCTCCCACAGATAACAAAGTGTCTGTGTGTTTAACATTTACACTGCCATAAAAAGAAGCATTGGAAAATATGTGCTTTAATTAACATTTTACCCTCACTACGACTTATACACGTGCGGCTGTTGACCATTTCAAAGGGTTTAAAAGATGATGTACACGGATGCAAATCATTCATAGTTAGAGACATGCACTCACTATCTGATTTGCCATTTCCCCTAAGGTCGAACTGTTGACCCATGAGAAGAAGTGAGGGTGTCCTGTTTCCCAGTTACCGCCTCCACAATGCGGGCCACACGTTTGATCAATGATACATCGTGTGCTAAACATGCAGAGATGAAAGGACTGCTGCTTTGAGACTGAGAACACTGCAGTTGAAGATAGCACACAACATCGGTTATCAGATTTAGGGAAAGTGTCAAAATGACAAGTTGTGCGTAAAAGAAACGAAACCTCCTTAATGTTTTCCTCTTTCTGCAAAGTAGGTGTGAGGTGACACTTGAACCCATGTTAAATAGTTGTCTTTGCAAATACTCTTACAAAGCATGTACACCTAGCAAGAGATCGATATGGATGCAGAGAAAGTTTACACATTGTGAGAATTTACCACTTGGTGACAAGAGTTGTTGTTTTTACAATACATTGCACCAGTATGAAAAAAAACAATTTCAAAGAGCCAAATGAGACGGACGTCTTCACATGTTGTTGTTTTGTTTGAACCAAAGGTTTGAATAGCAATAGTTTAGTTTACAATGTTATATAACAGAGGAATGCAAGACATGTTTTTATTTGAGAAGTTGGAATTAGTGAATATTGGAATCATTGGAACATTAAATTACTGAAACGCTTCGCTCATTAGCAAAATAGTTGCTTATATTAGCTTGACATTGTTTAGAGACAACATTTTGACTTTCAGTAATGACATACATGTAGCTTTGCGTAAAAGATGATCTTAGATCAAAGATCAAATTAATCTATCAATCACACACAATTTATCTTTTCTTCTAGCGTAGTTCCAACTCAAAAAAGCAATTTTATAAACACTCACAAAAAGTCTTGATTTTACTCTTTTTCAGGCAAATTTTACAAATGTTTCTTTACAAATGTTGAGAAAGTAGTTTCATACTCTCATGAAGAAAAATGCCGCTTTGATAATATGTGTCTATTCTATTTCTCATCACAGTGCTGAAACGGATCACAACAACCCATAACTGTGTTTGCTTCCTGTGACTATATAAACAATATTGTTAGTAGCAGTAGCAGCAGTTGTAAGATCATGAGATGACCTCTGACCTTCTTGTATAAAGGGTGAAGGGAGACTCAAGTAGAGCAGATCAATGCACTGCCAACATCTTACAGTACTTTTAATTTATTACTTTACTAAACTAAATGTTGATTGTAAAAAATAGCTGCAGCCCATTAAGTCTGTAAAAACATGCAGTATTATAATTCAAGTGTATTTTATACTCAAAGGTAAGGCAAGGCAAAGCAGATTAAGTTTATTTGAATAAGACGTTTAAAACACAAGGTAATGGTAAAGGCTCTTTTTTCTAAGTCCTACTAAAACGTTAGACCTCTAATTCTTGATATACTCTTTTGGGCATAGAAGGCTGGTTTGTCTTAATGTAGATGTTAAAATGTAGGCCTGAGAAAATGATTACCCTACAATTTTGGTCATGGTTTGTGGTCATTTACGGTGGCGACTAAAGGCGATAACAGACTTGTATTGTTCTACTTTGGATCCAAAGACAATTATTTATTATATTTATGTTTAACAAACATTTTGGCACATACAAGTACTGATTTGTTTAATGCTTAAAACAAATCTTTGAATACATCTTTGTGTCCTCTTCACAATAATGGTAAGAGGCTTGGGGAACTCCTCGTCATTTTAATATGCTCAGATGTGATGTTTCGGATTGACAAACGTCTGTGGATGTAATTTAAGAGCTTAGCAAGAGCAGTCTTTAACATGTTTGTGCTACAGTGTACCGTCAAAATCCAGATTATTAATTATTGAATAATTGATTGGGGCCGAGAAGGTCGTTTCAAAGATGTTACTTAACAGAAGAGGTCTCATCTGGGCCTGTAATTGTAATTTATTTTGAGGGGTAGCTTAAGGGCCTGTTGGGAAAAGCCTGAGAGTAGAGAAATGCTTATTTTTGGAAGATGTATTGCCAATGCCATGCGTTAAAAAACATTTATTTTTAAAAGCTTGTAGGTAGATTATCAATGCAACATGAGGGGGGTTTCAGAAACACCCCCTGAACCAGTAGACAAACAATGATCTCAACCAACACAGTAAATTGACACCACGAGACCACAACATTCTTCACAGGCTGTGATGCTGAATCTTACCTTTGTGTTCACCCTCTGGTAGGAGAGGCCTGATGTGGGCAGGATGTTCTGGTGTGGCTGCACTCTGACTGAGAGTCATCATGGGAGTTTCCTCAGATATGTGTAATGTCTTCAAAGTACAAAGAAGAACAAATAAATTCAAATCACTCCAATTCAATTCAGTCAAACCTCCTCTTTTTAATGTGAATGTGATTCTAAAAATGTTCACAGCTGATAGCTTAAGTTAAATTTGACAATAAATTGTGGTCAACATGTCCACCAATAGTGCCATTCTAGATCTCAATATGAACACAAAATGTATGAAACGAGCACAAACCAGTGTGTGTGGGCTGCTATCTTGATGACTGCCTTGTTCTGTTAGGAGGAAAGCAGATATTATCAGTAAGCTTCCTGCTTGTTAAGAAAGCACATTTGAAACTCGGTTATATTTTTGTGAAAAACACTTTCTGTTTAACACTTGATATACTTTCTGTGGCAATAAATGTCTTCTGAAGTTGCATTATATACACATCATTCTATTAAGTAAGGATTTCTAAATGAGGTATCTTTATTTGTGTGACAACATCTGCTGCACATCTACAAATTACACATGTTTTAATACATTTTAACTTTTTGTTCACTGTGTGTAAATCTTCTCAGTAGATAATTATCAAACGCCCCAAAAAACGGTATATATCTGTTCACAATACCACAAGTAAAAGCCCTCCATTCAAAAAGTAATTAAAAGGACAGTGGTATAAACAGAAAAATATACTATTTTATACTCAGAAAGGCACATGGATGTGTTAAATTATTATATTGGATGTTCATTACAGGTGAATTGAATTGTAAGAAGCATTTTATGTGTCAATTATTTAAAAAATATTTCATTAGTTTAATATAAAACACTTAAATATTCAGTTTTGGGAAAAGTTATTCTGAAAAACATTACAATATTTTGATTAATGACCAATTAAAAAATATAATAGAATAAAACAGTGAAGTATGCCTCTGAAGCATAGTGAAGTAGAGGTAGAAGTTGCTGGACTTTTTTACTGTACAAAATTAAACACGCTAATAAATAATCCACCAGTAGTTACCGTTCAATATGGCATCTTCGACAGGGGGCACCAGGTCATTTTTCGCTCTCCAGCAGAGACATTTGAATGGATTCTTAATGAAAAGCACGAACCACAGTAAGCCCAGAAACGGCACCAAAACCCCAGTGAGCAAAAGCCACTGAAATTCCTTCACTGGTGAAGACACAGAGAAACACTGTTATTTCGGACATTCTGTAGTTCTTTCTAATCAACAGGACCGCTTAAACAAAGAGGAATCAATCAGACTCTGTTTTACTTACTAAAATATCCAAAGCTAATAAAGTATGTTAGGGCATATGAGTATGCAACTACAAACAATAGACCAGAGTTATTTTGTCATTTCACATGTTAAAGTACCACAGATATTTAGCACTAACAGGGATTCGGTGGAACTCGGTTCACACCAGGATTTGGAGCGTCATTTGAAAGTGAAGTTGTAGATGCTGTTGTGGCTGCAGTTGTAGTTGAAGATTGATTTGCAATTATAGGAAATTGTTTACATATCCTCTTGCATTTTGGGAGATGCAAACACTTCTCGCTGAAAAAAAAGAAGAGACTAAATGAAGACAACAGTGGAATCTGACAACTTGTCTTATCCATACATAAAGGGATGAGTTTTATGACATCACAAAATCACCTCTTTAGGGCAGGTGTGTCAAACTCAAGGCCCGTGGGCCAAATCCGGCCCGTGACCTCATTTTATCTTGCAAAGAATATAATATACAATACAATTGCCGTAATTGTTGAATATTTGCTTTCAATTATGTGCCCTAGACTTCTGCTTTCAGATGTTTTATTTATGGAGTTATTACCAGAACTGATCAAAATCCAAGGCAGAGCCAATAGTGTAATATAATACATTATTTTATATGTATTATATATTTATATATGTATATTTATATAGTCTTAAAGTTACAACCGGCCCTTTGAGTGCAACCATAATGCTGATGGCCATAATAGCTTTTTGCATAGTTTATAATGAAAAAAAGTCTTCAAATGTTTTTGAACACATAATTTCAAATAACATAAACGAGGTAAAGCTAATTATAACAGTTGAGAAGCTGTCAGAAAAAGTTGACATTGTTGCTTGATGAAACAATAGATTATCAAAATTGTTAGAGATTCATCTTCCGTCAGTCTAATTGAATTTTTTTGATTGGCTATTTGTCACATTTTTTGTTTGCGACCAAACAGACGTTTTTGTCAGGCTAGGTGACAGAAACCTTATGGAGGATGAGACACTAACAAACTCTGGTTGCAATCTTCAAAATGAATCGTCAACAGAAATTGAAAGTATTATAGGATGATAATAAAAAAAATACGAAAATTAACTCTAAATGTATAAATATGATAGAATGTTTAATACATAGCAACTAAGAAAAGTTAAAAAATAAAGAGATAGTGATGATGATAACATATCTGAGAAACAATGTATTGAATGGCAGAAAATGTCAATGTGCGTAAAGGAGCCATCACTACAGTACACTGATTTTTTGTTCTGATTTCTGCCCTCACTTGATATTGCAGTTCTATCTGCGCTCTCAAAAATGTCACAAAAGATCAAATCTAAACATGTCTTTTCCCACAACTGTCACATTGCAAGATATCCCACCTTTGGCAGGACTTGCACTCCCTGTGGTTGTTGGGTCCTGAAAAACACAAGATTGTGAGAGTCAAACATACTATACATTTTCCTAGGAGAGTGTTGGTTTTATATTGAATACGCCAGGATATGGATCAAAAGAGCAGATGTGAATGCTAGTTTGGGGCTTCAATTCCCTTCGGTTTCACTTACCTTTGCATTGTTTACAACTGCAATCCTTGCACAGCCTATCACTAGTAAAGTTGCATGGATTAGCTTCAAACTGATGATCTGGGTAAAAAACAAAAACCAGTCTGTCTCAATCCACAGCATTAACACATTCATGACACAATGGATTCAGGGTTTTTCAAAGGACAATATAAACCAGAAAACAAGATTTGGGGATTATTTAGATTATTGTTTTTAACATTCAGTTTATTTCTTCGATCTAATTCAACTTTTGGAATAAAGAATAACTTTAAAGACAAGATGTTATTTAACCTGGAATTTAAATAAATTTCGTTTTTTTATTCAACCCATATTTAACAAGGTGAGACCTGTTGACATCAACCATAGTTTTCTATGACATCAACCATAGAAAACTCAGAAGAAATGCAATAACAAGTTGACATGTTCAAATAGATATGCAAAATGATAAGTACCTATCGATTTGTACTTATAAGAGATTTAAAATCAAGCAAAGGGAACAATATAATCAGTTTCGAGGTGTTTTTCAGGCTATCCTACGTAAGAGAAGAAAAGCATATTTCTTTCCAGGTTCAGTCTGTGTGGTTGGAACAGACAATAAGACAAACTCTTATGATCTAATACTATGACTACTAAAATAGAAATGTCACTCAGCGTATGAATTCACAAAGTCTCTAATCTTAGATATAGCCTCAACCAGCTATGTTGAATACCTTTCCTCTACTACTCAACAACAATAGATATGATATGCTAATGTTATCATATTTTCCAGTTTCAAAGTCATTTTCATCAGAATGATGTAGCAGAAATTATAATTAATCTCATAGTTAGAAGGAAAAATGTGGACTGCAACAAAAAGCATTCATTTAAATAACCAGAAAATGTCAATCAAATTCATTATCTTCGTCAAAAGCTGACACAAATATATATATCCCACAGGTGGACAGCATGTGTTTCTATGGGTCTATAATTGGGTTTGAATAAGGTACTTACATCCACAACTCTCACAACGCTTACATTCGCCTACGGAGTTTTCTATTGCTGTGTATGTGCCATCAACACACTTTTCACATCTGTACCCTTCAGCTTTCCCTTCGCATGGACCAACTTTATGATATCCTGGGAAACAAAAGGGAAAAAAGAAAGGGGAAGAGATCATATGCGATTATTCCTCTATAACTGTAAAAGACAAGGCCAAGGTCCTACAGCTCGCTTTTCACAACTTACCGGCTGGGCATAGTTTAAAACATGAATCTGAATTTTGGGTTTTAACCTCAGTGTAACTCTGTCCGATGAATAGGAAGATGAGTATCAGTGGGAACACCTACAAAAAAAAAAGGTTTACAGGTCTGCGTGGAAAGAAGATTCTCACAAAGGTAACTGACTTTCACGCTACTACAAACTGCCATATATAATTACAGCTGTAGTAGAAACATGACACAATAAAACTCATCATGTTATTGCTCGGGCATCTTTTGTGTTATTCTCATGAACCTTTTTATACATCATTCAGGTCTTCTTGTGTATATTCAAATATTTAACAAATATATTTATATTTAAAAACACACTACCAAGGGATAGTAAACAGAACATTATCGCAGTCACTTTATCACTGCAACTATTTCATAGTGCAGCAGCTAAGCTTCCTACTGGTGTTCACAGACAACATCAAATCTTATTATTTAAATGCAAATGCAAAAGATTCAGTGGATTCAGTCGCATAAAGTAGTTATTGTTATTTGATGACAGTCAGCGGAATATCTACACAGCCATATCGTTCAGAAAACCATCCACATATGAGCCTTCCCATCAACAGTACAGCCATGGTGTTTTGAATCAAAGGGTAAGAAGCAACATGTGAAGTCTGAACGCTAACTTAACACTTAAACCACACAAGAGAATACTGTATATTTCTCTCAGAGCGACATCACCTACAGTCACCTATGCTCTACCATGATTCAGTCACTGCAGTATATACAAATGACAACACATATAACAATTTCCCTCACTTTAACCAACCTTCAATAAGCAGAATAGACATAATGTGTGAGGTTGGTCATTTTTATGGTACTTGCATTACTGTAACTGTATAAATGATGATCTATAATCCACATATAGCAGCTAAATTATCAGGAAAATGATAAAAAATAAAACTTAT
This sequence comes from Pseudochaenichthys georgianus, assembly GCF_902827115.2. NCBI lineage: Eukaryota > Metazoa > Chordata > Actinopteri > Perciformes > Channichthyidae > Pseudochaenichthys > Pseudochaenichthys georgianus. The sequence goes on from NC_047509.1 coordinate 24,754,357, forward strand.
GATTTGGATTACTTACCAAAACAAAGTTCATGTTGGTAGAGCAGAACATCAGGAAGTTAAGCAACCAACTTTAGAGCAATGTTACTTTCAGTCATTTAAAAAAAAAAATGGTCATCACCATGTGAGGACACTGCTAAATTCTGCAGAAGGATGAGGCTTTCTCACTTCAAGCCATCTTTAGATTGACTCGTAAATTGAGTCAGATAAAGTTCTAAAGGAAGCCTGTGTATGTACAGTATGTGTGTGGATGTGTGTGTGTGCATGTGGGTCAGAGATGTCAGTTCTCTGGTGTTTTCAGAGAAGTGTTGCGAGAAACAGGAAACAATATGAGATCATGTTAACTCCCCACACACACTCAGACTGACACAACTATCAGTGGCAACGTCAATGGGCTCCTGATCGTTTCCTATGATTCACGGCACCTCTTATTATTTCAGGAACTGGTGACAAACATGATAATAATTTCTGTGTAAGATAAAGCGTAGGCACGGAGCATATATTGGGCACAGTAGTGAAGCTCGATTTTCCTTCTGTTCATAAACAAGAAAGAACATTTAAGTTCAACTTTAAATCAAATATAGACAGATTTCAGATCAATAAAGTGCTGTAAACTCAATCCCTGATCAGAGGAAATCAATTTAAAGTATATCAAATCAAACGTGAAAGTTCAATTGACTGTAAAGCCTTTAAACTAGGGCTGTCAGTCGATTAAAATATTTAATCGCGATTAATCGCATGATTGTCCATAGTTAATCACGATTAATCGCACATTTTTTATCTGTTCTAAATGTACCTTAGAGGAATATTTTTCAAGTTTTTAATACTCTTATCAACATATGAGTGGACAAATATGCGTTATGCTAATGTTTATTATCATTTGAACAATGACAAATATTCTCATGAATATTAAACACAACAACCTGGAACCTCTCTCATTCAATACAAATGGTGTGTGTGTGTGTGTGTGTGTGTGTGTGTGTGTGTGTGTGTGTGTGTGTGTGTGTGTGTGTGTGTGTGTGTGTGTGTGTGTGTGTGTGTGTGTGTGTGTGTGTGTGTGTGTGTGTGTGTGTGTGTGTGTGTGTGTGTGTGTGTGTGTGTGTGTGTGTGTGTATTCAAGTACATTTTGATTATTAGTCATGATGTTTTGGCCATTTTCTCTTAAAACCTAAAGAATATTAAATCATACCATCTGAGTAAACAGCCCGGTGTGTGTGTGTGTGTGTGTGTGTGTGTGTGTGTGTGTGTGTGTGTGTGTGTGTGTGTGTGTGTGTGTGTGTGTGTGTGTGTGTGTGTGTGTGTGTGTGTGTGTGTGTGTGTGTGTGTGTGTGTGTGTGTGTGTGTGTGTGTGTGTGTGTGTGTGTGTGTGTGTGTGTGTGTGTGTGTGTGTGTGTGTGTGTGTGTGTGTGTGTGTGTGTGTGTGTGATCGTTGGAGCTATGTGCAACTCAAGGCATATGCTCGAACGGGAGCTGCCTGGGGGGTATACTGCGAAGCAGGATTTTCGCTTAGCCGGCTAAATTCAGGGAAAACTCCGGCTTTCCGGTCATCCGAAGCTGGTTCTCTTTTTAGCAGGCTAGATCTCCATGGTAATATATGCTAAGCAGCTAACCTGGTCGGGACCAGGTTAGGTTGCAGGCTAAGAGCTCAACTCAGTGAAAGCACCGCCTGCTGACCAATCAGAGCTCAGTGTGCGGAGTTTAAAGCGATCAAGTCATATTACAGGAGAAAGGAAATACAGAAAAACTGCCGTCGCAGGAAAGACGGCCGGCAAAAATCACCGACTGTGTGAACGTGAACATTAATAGAATATCACCTCCATCTTCAGAGCAATCTGACTATTATAACATTAGCGTTAAGAAAGCGTACTTAAATATCGGCCACAACATAAGTAACCGGATCAGAGTACATTAAGTACAGTCCGCGGCATATCACTTCATAATGTATCATATATCTCCTTATCTGAGTCAGCTGAGCCGTATCTGGCCGTGCAACAATCACAGTGTCACATACTGTATGCAGAAGTATTATTTTAAGCAACACATTAAGTTGACGAAACACTCGAGACAAATGTAATTGAAGTCAGATCGTGTTTTCGACGGGGCAGTGATATCATAAACCTGTTAATGTATGCATTCAAACACTTTTTCTTTTGCCAGCTGTATTCACCTTGCAGGTGCAGCTATGTGGCTTTTATCCTGGATAAAGTGTTTAAGTCATGGATGTTTAAAGTATAACTTCTTCATATTTGACAAGTATTAAAGTTCACTTTTCATTCAGGAAGTATGACGCTGTGCTGTCAGTACGCTTCTCCATGTTTGTGATTGGTCGAATGCTCCAAATACCACCCCTTTCATGTGAACGCGCACCTAACTAGATAGGACACGGCTGGCTTGAGCGATCCACTTGATAACCAGCGTCGTAGTACAGTTTAGCGAGAGCGCGTATGTTTTGGATTAGGCCAACCGGCTAACTCAAACATATCCAGGTTAGGTTGAACCAGGGGCCTATGCTACGAAGCTGGTTCAACCTAACCTGGATAGCCTCTCGTGGCCAAATTCCTACACTAGTACAGACCATGAACGCAACACTCCGCGTTGCTAGAAACCACCAAACCACAACGCAGCACGTTTTTTGAAAGTGCAACGATGGTCCTATGATAGCAACTCTAAAACATGTCTCTCTCAACTCTGAAGTGTAAACAAAGACAAAACGGTCATTGATCTTGTGGAGCAGATGCGCGAGTCATTGCCCAAGTCAAGCTGGACCTTTTCGCGACCGACTTGAGTACGGGTCGGATGCTGCATTTTCCGACGCTCCACAAACACATCACATCCCCGGCACAAATCACGGATGTGATGACAGATTTCATTGCGAGGTTGAAAGAGAACTTTGGTCAATTGGATGGACTTGCTCTGCCCACAGAGGTGATGGGCTTTGTCAGAGACCCCTCCACTGTTGCAATGGAGGGGGGCGTATCCACCAGAGCAAAGGAAGTGGTCCCCTCCATCGACGAGGGGAAATGTACACTGAAACTTATTGACATGCATTCATCCGTAACCGGATGCCCCAAGCGCAGCGCACTAACGGGCCAGCGAAGTTTTGGAGTGACGTCAACAAACGGCAGTTCCCTTCGTTCAGAAAGTAGCGATCTGTGTGCTCAATATGTTTGGATCAACATACAAATGTGAGTCAAGCTTTTCACACATGAACTCAATCAAAAGTAGCACTCGCTGCTCCCTGACTGACAGCACTCTTCACCAATGTCTTAGGATTGCATTGACATCCTATGAGCCAAAAATCACTGCTCTTGTTCAAAACTAAAAATGTCACTTCTCCCATTGAGAAAGTCAGCGATGACAAATCACACATGCGGTGATAGTAAGCACCTAGTTTACCATAGTAGACGTGTAGTGTAGTATTCATTCATGTTAGTTACCCTTATCCCTTGTTATGGGTTTGTGCACTGAAGGGTTTGACAGTTATTTTTGTATTTAAATGCACTTTGTAATGTGTCTGGGTCGAAAAAAATTACCTGAATATTTTACTTCTAAAGCGAACACATGTAATGCTACAACTGTGCACTTTTTTTTTTATGCACTGATGCCTCAGATTCTGTTAAATTAATGCTAATTTGTTGTGTTTATGCACTTTTGTTAGATGAACAATGAATACAAATGGCATGTTTTTCATCGCAGTAATATGTGTTGGTTTAAAATGTGTCATTACCCGCTTTTTACAGGCCGCTGAATGTCTGGCCCAGCTGAATTTTGTAGTTATAAAATCTGGCCCAATTGAATGTGTAATTGAATAGCCCTGGCTTAGACTGACCTGAGACCAGCACACCCAAACACAACGGCTCTTTTAAGAGCCACCTACAGTTTCAAAGAGTTGCAATCCTACGTTGTTATAATGATCAAACCGGTTCATGTGTCACTTAGTTTACTGAACCGTGATGAATGAAAGAAATTAGTGAGGTAGTGGTTTACTGAAGTTACAAAGACATTACTATATGAGTAACAGGTCAGTGTAAACACAAGCTTCTGTCAATTATGGATCATTCAAACTATATACAAATAATATGTAATAAAGTTCTAAAATAAGTATTCGGTATATTCCTTGATAGCTTTTGGAGAAGGTTGTTTTTAAGTTTACTAAAAATCTATCGTTTCAACTGTTTCACTTTATAAAAAGGAACAGGTGAGTAGAGCATTATTGAGTTTCTTATTCTGTCAGTAAATTATCCAAATGAAATGTTTATCATTATTTTAGTCAACCCTAAACAAATTGATTGTACCTTTTTAATAATGACCTTACATGGTCGGCAAAGTTAAATTAACTTCAATCAAATCTGTTCTGAGAAAAAACTAATAAATGTTTAAAGATAGGAACTTGCCATCCCACTGAAGAACAGTCCGTAGAGATTTAAAGGCGTAGTTGTAGTTCAGTCCAACGTTTCATTTGGATTCATTTCGCCAACAGGCAACTATTTTCATAAAGAATATATATATTTTTCAAAGTCAACTTTATTGTCAATCTTACTCAGTTTGTGTTTATAGACAGAGAGATCAAAAAGACGTTTCCAACAATCCCAAATACGAAAAATTAAATTATACAATTTACAGATATGTAATGTATACAAATATATATATCCTATATACACCATCATGTATAATGATGGTGTATGATGTAGAAGGAAGTGTGGTAGATAACAAGTAAATATAGAGTTGCATACAATGTATGTACAGCAAAAGATGGAATAACTAAGAAGCACGCAGTATAATAATAATTACATGCAACAATTAAATAACTGCTCAGCATCTCCACCACAATCCCAATCTACTGTGTCCTGTTTTCCTCCCCTCTGCATGACACCCATCGCACATACGGAACACAACGCAGAGTCTGAGGGTGTTAAGAGTATGTTTATTTAAATGTCCTCCTCTCTACTGGCCAACACAGGGAGCATATGCTGGGTGTGGAATTGTTCCAGGAGGAGGAGATTTCCATGCCATGCAGGGTCTTTGGGGATGAGGATGATGATCGCCTCCTTCGTGGTCCACACAACAAAGTAGCAGAGACTCCGGTCTGTGATGTGCAGCTGCCCTTGGACCTGGTGCCAGTATGGGTGATATATGACCCACCCTCCTCACGGAGACAGAAGGATGGTAACTGGACTGCCTCCGCGATGGTCATGTTCATGTCACCAAAATCCTTGAATCTACACACAGCAAATAAACTCAAATGACACATCGAGATGTAAAAGGAGATCACACATACAGTATAGAATATCCTGTATAGGCCGCTTCAATCTGAAGAGCAACTAAAACAAAACACGGGAGTTTACCTTGTTCTTGTGAACACTAATGTTATCCACAGCACACACAGACCACGAAGTTCTAAAGGAGAACACTAGTTACTGAAACAAAACACGTTAGTGTACCTTGTTAGCTAATGTTAGCTAGCTGACATTAACGTTACACATTGCACTCATATTACTCACCAACATCTTGTAAAGCCGGTCCCGCTGCTCTTACAGAACCGACTAACTCCCCTTTCGTGTATGTACAGCTCTCAACGTGTCCAGACTTGTAGTCACCTCGTTTTATACTTTTATTCTCATTCTGAAAGAAACAGGTGAAATTTGCTAACGTGACGGCCATCTTTGTGATGGTGACGCGTATTGTGCGAGACGAGAGACCTGTAGTTCACTCAGCGGTTTCACACAAAAAAATGTGTAACTTCACAGTTTTACGACACATTTTAATTTTTTTGACTTGCAAAATATTCTTTTAAATTGACAAACATCATATGTGTCATTCGTGGCACAATTCAAACGGGATCAAAAGATAACTTTTCTCTCTCCATTGACTTCAATGTATAATTTTACGCTTCCGGGGTCCCATGGAGGCTCCCGGAAAGGGAGGGACTTCGCCTCTCTATTTTAAACTCGATGCGCTCTGAAACTACGGGGCGGCCGAGGACAAAAAATACACATGCGTTAATCGCGTTAAAATAATTAGTGGCGTTAATTTTTTTTTGCGTTAACGCGTTATTAACGCGTTAACTTGACAGCCCTACTTTAAACACACAATACAACGTGTTGATATTTTTAGGACTATTAAAACAGCTGTGTATGGGTGCAAGTTAACAGAAATAAAATCATAGTCTTTGTCTTATTATATATATATATATGTGTCTTAAAGCTTATAAAATATAATGTATATGCAAGACATAACGTGTAACAGCAGGCTAAATGAATGACTATGGAAACTTGCACAAATATATTATTGGAGCCTCTTTTTTAACTGATGCCTAAAATAGTTGACAAAAATCTAGTTTTATTCAACCTTAAATAATATCTTCAAAAGAAAATCCTATTCATGTCATGGAACACTGAAATTGCACTGGACCTATGTCAACATCTGGGGGGGAAATGTAGTAGTACACTTGGATTCAGATGTATTAACATACAAATGAATCATATGAAACCATCCTCATAGAAGCGTGACTTTTGTTATATGGAGGTTTAGACGTAACACATGTCCAAGCTACATTAAACCTAATTATAACACTGTTATCAATCAATCAATGTTTATTTATATAGCCCAATATCACAAATGTTACATTTGTCTCAGTGGTCTTCACAGTGTGTACAGAATATCAGTATGACAATACGACACCCTCTGTCCTTAGACCCTCACATCGTACAAGGAAAAACTTCCGTTATATGACTAAATTGTCAAATGAAGCAAGTAACAACACATTAAAACAACTCTGTTTCAATCCTGTTTTGGTCAATAGTTTGTATTTAAAGTATTGTTTATTTGTTTTGTATGTAATTCATTGTTGTAACATTTTATTAATGATACGTCTGGTAATATCAAGTGAAATATCAAATCAACTTTTTCTATGGAGTCATGGCTTTGACTCAGATTGGGATACAGGTGCATTTAAGTTTTAAATACTTCTACTTTTTTTCACTTACATTTGAGAAACATTACATTCGTGTCTTCCCTGTATTTATCTGACTGGGAGTTTTATTTATAGCAGGCCTATAATAATATAGTAAAATGTCACATATAACACATAATGATGAAGATGGGTTTACAGTATATGTGATGCATTTTTTATGTGATGCATGTAACGCTCTGAAATGGGCCGTTATTTTATAAATGTTTCTTTTTTATCTTGCTACAATCAATAGTCGGTAACGTAGCTTGACTTGAGTGACGTTTTGGATACAGTACTTTTCTTTGGAATGGAGTATAGTACATTGTAGCGTTGCTATTTTAGGCTGTGCTACTTCCAGCCCTGCGGATGTGATCTGCTAAATCCGACACAAACATGCGCTGAAATAACGTTATTAAAATCATGCATGCACGCTGTCCGTTAAACGTGAACAAAGTAGGTCACCGTGTTAAAATCCACAGCAACATTAGCACAATATTCCCCTCTGTGTGTGTACTGTACGGAGCTCGCAGCAGCAGCACCCAGAAGTGAACAAAGCGACCCGGAAGCGGTGGTCCGACTGGAGGCAGGCAGAAAGAAGCTTTTATATTATAGCTGTACTCGCAAGACAATATCTGCAATCTGGACACAAGGTAATTGTGCATGTGTTTTTCGTGTATTCACTGCTGTGCATTCATCTCATAACCGATAGCCTCCTAAATGCGTGCATTTTGCACACATCGCAATTGCTGTCCTTTGATTCGTCCAAAAGTTGCAGAATGTAAAAAAAGCAGCCCTAAAAGTGAAATTTGGTTAGGATGGCACAGCGTCTTTCGGGAGGAAGGGCATTGTGCGCCGGTTACATTTTGACCTTAACGCGGTGCTACGGTTGTTTTTAATCGATGTGCTGTTTGGGTCGAGCTGCATCTTTCCCGTTTCCGTACTGTTTTTGCAGGGCATGGTTGTTGTAGGAAGTGTCAGTTTTTTTTAGGAGGTGGGGAGGCCGGGCTATTCAAACCTGCAATTCGCCGTAAACAATCATTCATGCCTTTGACATGATAAACACACCTTTGTGTCCGCCTCGCCTCGCTTATTCCCCCCAACAAACTCCTCGCGATCAGATGTTCACGATCCTACATTTTTGGGGTCTGCAGAATATGGCGTCCCGCCTTATAAAAATAAGGCTGCCATTTTTGTTTCTCTTTTGTCTGGAAATGTTTAAAGAAAACTGTCTGAGAATGTCTGAATCGCACCGGGAGGGTCGAACGGCAAAAAACCCTATTTCAGTCCGAGGGCTGAGATGCTTTCAGGCTGCAGCCATGTCCCAAAAGTCAAACAATGCTAAGTTGTTTCTTTAAAACATTGCGTTTATCTGCACATTTAAAGCGACGTTCACTTATTTTTAGGATTCCTCTCTCTGACAAAAGGAATAGAGGGGCAAAATGTCCACGTTAATCGGCTAGGCTGTGTCACACACACCGCTGTCTCTTTAAGTGACTTCATATTTCTAAGTGGCATTTTGATGTTTGACCTGTGTAAACTTAAAAGGTGAAAGTCTCGCACTGTAGGCCTAACTTACACACCGAGTTATTTACACAAATGTATCATAGCAACTTCCCACACTGTTATAATAAGTTTATAAATGAACATGGCTATATTAGGATTTTCTTTTTAATAAATACACTATCTTTAATGTCAAAACAGTTCCTTAACATCTTTTATAATCTATGAAATTACATTTGTGTCAAAGAAGTGTAAAGAGAGGTGGATTTATTACATTGAGCACTTTTCAAAGTCTCAAGGTCCTCCTCTGGGAATAAAGTTTGATCTTCTTAACTGTTGAGGGAGACTATGAGATGTCATGTCAGTAAAATAAAGAAACATCTAATTAGTGTACATTGAATTAAGACATTTATTTGTAGATTTATTTTCAAACTATAATTTTTTTTATAAAATATGTTAAATTGTCTTATGTTTTCACTTATAAAGTCTTTATTCAATGTATTTTTTACCAAATTATTTGATTTATTTAAGTTCTAAAAGTTCACAAAACCCATAGCTTACATAACAATTACAGCTGTGTGTTACCCACCCCACCCCTGTGACTAAAATACATTTGATTAATTTCAGGATGGCGGAGCCTCGATTTAACAACCCGTATTTCTGGCCGCCACCTCCATCCATGCCTGGCCAGGTAAGTCCATTCACATTTGTAAAAACTACATTTCATTTTCAACTGCAAACTGTTTCCATGTGTGAATGTTTTATCAGCCTTTCAGTGAAACACATTCTTAAAGTAAGGATCTGTCATTGTTTGTTTAACTTGTAGATATAAAAACAATAATTGAGCATGTACTATGGGCTACTGGTCAGTGTTTCCTAACCCCCGGATGTGTTTTTCGGGCTATGAATGACTTTCACACACGGTGGTTGTTCTATTGAGCATGACCCTTTAACCCTTTCAGCTGGATAACATGGTGCTCATTAACAAGATCAAGGAGCAACTGATGGCCGAGAAGATCAGACCCTTGCACCTGCCTCCTACCTCCAGCCCTTCCCAGCAGTCTCTGCTGCTGCAAAGCTCGTCCCCGGATGGCAGCGCTCAGCACATCATGTCACTGCAGAAGCTCCAGCAGGTGCCGGGCCACCACTCGCAGCAGCAGGGCTCCGGACAGCCGGACATCGCTCTGCATGCTCGCCCTACCTCCAGCTCCGGACAAGGTACAGTCTTTACTCTGCTGTTATTAGGACGGTTACTTTCCAATTGTGTTAGAATAAGTAACATAAACTGGCAAGCGTGAAAGTTGTCATGGTCAGATTTTCTGTCTTCTTTATGTTATTCTTGATCATACATTTTTGTTTTAAAAAAAATCGTATGTCCATGTAATGCTGGTTGTATCAAGACAGCATTATATCGTACATCATTTTTGGAATAATTGCTGTTATGTGACTATATTGGCCCAGGTATTAAAAAATGTCAAACCATATGGCCTGTGGTTTATTATTATTTATGAAATAATTTAGCATAAGGACCTCAGATTTTGCGTTGTTGACAATCTCTATTAGACAATTATTGTTCACTTCCCATTGTGTTGTATCTGCAGACCTTTATACAGTGTGTTGATCATGTCTGTCTATATCAAGAAACAATTTACTTTGGACCGATTAAAATGCCTTCACCTGACATCTTCCAGATGGCAATATGGACGACAAGTCAGGGGTGAAGGCCAAAGGATTGTGGGAGGACTGGCACATGAGGCAGCTCACCGAGCAACAGCTCCGGCTCAACCATCGCTCAGGTACTGCAGTCAGGTGGTCTCTGTGGTCTGTTGACAATAGGAAGTAACATCACTATCTGCTGTCGTTCAAATCAAACAGCAGCGTGTTCTGTCATTCTGTGAAACTGTCTCAGTAGACAAGGATACTCACATGTTGCTGGTAAATTACAATAGACTTACCATAAATAAGACGTAAAGTACGTTTACTGAACTAACATTAAGAGTGCATTAGATAGTCAGCATACATAAATGGTGAGATATTTTTGATTGTGTATTTAGTTTGTTAGAATAAAGGTGTGCAAACTCTCAAATAAGACTATTTATTAAATGGTTCCTGAGGTTTGAAGTGGGAAGATAAACACATAGTTTGTATCTCCAGCAGGCTGAGCATTGGCAATACTAAAAAATACAATTAAATACAAAGAATATATACCCATACATTTCAGGAAAACATACCATTAAACGGTATAACCATCAGTGAGTTTATGAGAATTAAAACAACCGAACATATCTCAGAATGAATGAATGGCAGGTGGATGGATATCATGTTACACCGCCATACCAGTGGTTTTGCAAGTTGTAGCACATTTGTTACAAACCATCATGCATTCTTGAATGAAGTATAACTACTGATGCATTAATGTATTCAACAATTAAGAAAATAAGAATGTTGTTATTTGATATATTTATTGCGGTATAGCTGGTGAATTTCAGCAGGGTTCAATAAAGTTTATCATAGCCTATAAAAATACAATCAATTAATTTAGTTTATCTTTTCTATTATTAATCTAAATCTTTAAAGTAACTAAAGCTGTCAAATGCTTCGTGCATCACTGTGGAAACAAATGGAAACCAATAGCTCTTTGGATTAGCTGCACATTAAAAAATTCAAACTGTTGCTTGCTTTCAAATGTCGTTAAAAATGTAGGTGTGATATAAAATGTTTATCTGAACAGCCAAATGTAGTGTGTTGCTAGGTGTTAAAACAGTTGTGGTTTCCATTTCCACAGGCCTGGCTCCATTATCCAGACAAGACAGCCACAGCACCTCCGAGGCTCTGACCCCCACGACCCCTACCTCCAGCAGCCAGAACCGTCTGGGTTGCTCTCCGTCGATCAACATCATCTCAGGGCTGGCTAGCGGTCCTGGCATGGAGCACATGAAGATAGGCGGCCTGGCTTGTCTGTTGGGCCCCCCACCCAAAACACCCCGGGGACGGAAGAAGATCAAAGCTGAAAATGCGACTGGTCCCCTGCTGGTGGTGCCCTACCCCATCCTCGCCGACCAAGGCTGTTTCACCATAGCGCCCAAAGAGGGAAAAATCTACAGGTAGGGCACAGGAAGTTGCTGCTGTTGTCTTTACGGTTTTACTGCATTACAGGGAGGAGGATATTTTTCTTTCAGCACTGGCCTTTTAAAGCAAATCGCCAAATTGAATTGTGGTCGACAATAGACCAATAGACATTTGCTTGAGACAAGTTTAGTCCTAAGTCAAATGTAGGTGATTGGGATGTGCTCCTTTGAGACATCATAACAAAACTATCTTTAACCTGATTGGATGAATGTTTCCCTCAGTGGACTGTAAACTGATCTTGAATATGCTATACTTGCTTACTATGATTGGGACAAAGTGCTAGTTTGGATTTCAATGATGATTCAGAATTGGTCATATTTTGGTTTTATTGTCTAGAAAAGGACTAAAGTGGTTTTGGTGTTGAGACAGCAGTGGTTTAATACATCAAAACATTAATGTTCTTACTCTTTGAACCTCTATTTCTATACGATGTTGACTAAATGAACCTGATCTGATCACGTTTCATGTGTCCTTGTTTCATCCCCAAGATGCAAAATATGCCCGCTCACCTTCCTCACCAAGTCGGATATGCAGATTCACTCCAAGACCCACACGGAGGCTAAACCACACAAGTGTCCCCACTGCTCCAAGACGTTCGCCAACGCCTCCTACCTGTCCCAGCACCTGCGCATCCACCTGGGCATCAAACCGTACCACTGCTCCTACTGCGAGAACTCCTTCCGTCAGCTGTCACACCTGCAGCAGCACACCAGGTCGGTGCTTCTGTGAACACAAAGCAGCAGAGGTCAAGCTAGTGTGAGGGAAAGTAATAGCCGTTTAGCAGCTACCGCTAACTTACTATGCTACACTCAGATACTATTCTACAACAGCATTTTGAAGTGGGTATTTTCTTGTGTTTTCACACTTCTTTTTATTTCTGTGGCTCTGGTTTTCTCTTACTGAGTATGAGATGTTTTAAAGGTCTCCTATCATGCAAAAATTACTTTTGTATGTCTTTTATACATAAATATGTGTCCCCGGTGTGTCAGGTAACTCACAAAGCGACAGAAAATAAAACCCTCTCTCTTTTCCTCCGTACCCAAATCTCTAAGAAACGTCGCTATCAGAAACAATGCGGTACGTGTTTTGGAAGTAATATGGTGTTTGTTTACATTAGCAACCATCGCTAACACTCAGAGCTCACCTGTACAGAAGAGAGTATGTGTAAAAAAGTAGGAAATAAAAAAAGGAACTCACCTTGTAGTAAACAGTTTGGTATTTTGAGCAAAACACATCATAGACATGTTTTTAATATATTTGTATATATCTGAGAAACGTAATATATGCCTAAAAATAGCATGATGGGAGATCTTTAAGTCGTGCCTTGGGATTTATAGAGTCTGTTGTGAAAGTCATTACAAATCTAAAATGTTTCTGCTTCTTCTGCCACAGAATCCACACTGGCGATAGGCCTTATAAATGTGCTCACCCCGGATGTGAAAAGGCTTTTACCCAGCTGTCTAACCTCCAGGTCAGTACATGGTCACACAGTTGATAATACAACAAGTAGAACGATGTTACAATTAACAGATTTTCTCTGTTTCCTCCCAACAGTCTCACCAGAGGCAGCACAATAAAGACAAGCCGTATAAATGTCCTAACTGCTACCGTGCCTACTCAGACTCAGCATCGTTGCAGATCCACTTGTCAGCGCACGCCATCAAAAACGCTAAGGCCTACTGCTGTAGCATGTGTGGCCGGGCATACACCTCAGTGAGTAGACCACAGGTTATGAGTTTGTTGATTTGATGTATGTCAGGGTATTCCAGTTGTGGCCTTCTGTCTAACTCTATATCAACTGAGGAGATGATGGCCTTTGATAACACTCGGCCTGACTTCGCCTGAAACTAGCTGCGTTTCCTGTTTGTCATAGTCAGCACTTCAACTTGTTCTTACTCAAAAAATCCAGCTAAATGCCAACAACGTGCTAGACCTAGCTTCTAAAATGATAAATGTTGCCTGTTTTCATCTTTTAGTAAGTAATATTAGTATCTGTGGGTTTAAAAAAAAAAAAGCTTTTGCTTATGCTCCTTACAGAGAGTGCTTCTCAACCATGTTACATTTATGCAGGACAGGTTTAATTTCAAACAAAACACAATAAAAGCTTATTTCGCCAATTCTAATGTGTTTACTTTAGCTCTCTCCAAGGTAGAAGTGTGCTACAGTTTGGACATCTTGATTTATTTACTGAGTGATGTCTTAGACTATAATATGTCTTAGTTTATGAGGAATTATAAGGGTCAAATGTCATTTACAGATGAAATGTTTGTACAATGCACTGTATCCTTTTTCTCCGGGAGGCTTAAAGACATTTCTATAGGTTTAGAATCCTGATTCTGAGAATCGAAAAGGTTTAAAGTCCAGATTCTGGGAATCAAAAATAGGTTGAAAGCCCTCGATCCTCGTTGTCTAAAAAGAAATTTGTTTAAAATACTAGATTCAGGGAATCTAAAAAAGAAAAGGAAGTTTCTGGGAAATGTAAAAAGGTCTCGGGAGGCTTTGATAGACAGGTTTATTCATGTATTATATATACCTGTGTTATTCATGTTTTATGTGTTTTTTTATTATCTTTGCTTTTTAATGACTGTTTTTAAATGTCATTTTATAACGTGTTTCTGCTGCACTATTTCTTAATGCTCTTAATGTCTTGTATTTTTGTAAAGCACTTTGAAATGCCTTCCGTTGAAAGGTGCTATATAAATAAACTTGCCTTGCCTAAGCAAAAATGTTTATTTTCATTAATGTCATTGACTTAACTTGGCCCATTTGGTGTGTTTTCTTGTGTTTTGTAGGAGACCTACCTTATGAAGCACATGTCCAAACACACGGTGGTGGAGCACCTAGTGAGCCACCAGTCGCCTCAGAGGACCGACTCCACCAACATCCCCATCCGCATCTCCCTCATCTGAGCCCCCCCGCTCGGCAGCAGGTCGGATTCAAAGTCTATGTTAGGCTGGAGCTTATGAGGCCATGCACCCACAGCCATCTACATAAGGCTTACATTAGCATTATGACAGCTGACATAAGCATTCAGTGCTAGATTCAGTAAACAGGCTGCCTCCATGATCCATCTCGACACAGGCTGTCTGTCAAAAATGAGCACAGCGTTATTTTGTGAATGTATAAAAAAAAATACAGCTAGATGTTGTCCGGAGGATCGAGAGGCAAAGAATGTCTTGCGTCAGATTTAATAAGCACTTTCGTAAGCGTCATGTAAACTGCCGGATGCATTGGCCATCAGAAATGTTTTAGTTTTAGGTTCCTTTACTTTTCTTTTTTCCTCTTCCATGAAATGGGTTTCCAAAATGTGCCAGATGATATTTGCCCTTTATAGAGAATTGAGAGAATAGAAAAACATGTTTGCTGGGTGTATTCTGGAGACATCCAAAGATAATCTTAAAGCACTTTTAGGCCTTGTGGTTTTTGCTCAAATTGTATCAATCTTGTTTGGATGGAAAAATGCCAAAGGGCATTACTTGTGGCAGCTAAGAGCACTGACTGTGTATAAAATACAGTCTTTTTTTTTACTTTCTTTGTTTTTTACTCACATATTTGTGCAAGTACACATTTACAGGGTCATCTAAATTTGAGGAAGGCAATCGGTAGATGACAATTATAACATTTAATGATTGTATTAAGAAGTTGCATTATTGACTTGGCGAGGCAAAAAGTAGAGCAACATGGAAGGGAAGAAGGATGAATGTTTTTTTTAAATTCCAAAATCTTTCACTCCATATTCATCTTTACGGCACCTTTATGATCATATAACGTATGATCAAACACTGCTTTTAAATTGTGTTTTCCTCGCGTCCAGTTAACTAGTGCCATATATGAACCTTGTTGAGGTTTTAAGAGAAAGCTATTCTTGTTATAGTGTGTCTGCTTTCTCTACTCCGTTAAGCTTTGACTATTATTTTTGTAGTTTTAAAAAGGTTGAATAAATTGCACATGTACCAGTGCCAGCTCTACTTTTAAACCCTCTTCAGGTGAAATCAAATTTTACTTGAGTGGTCAATTTTAAAACCCAAACATTGGACCAAAATGTGAAGTTATTGTACAGCTACTCTAACCCAGTTACATCCTTTTTTTTTTAAATCTTAAATAAGCTTTACCCATTTGGAATGAACTGCAGTATAAGTCATATTCCATAGGCCTATGTTATGAGTTCATGTGGAGCTGATACTTCTCCTTTTGAGGTTATTTTCTCCTTTAGTATTCTTTTTATTGTACACAGTATTGTTTGCTGTATTTTTACTGTAACTTTAACCTCTGGACGGTACTAATAGAGTACCCTGTATTCGTCAGGGCACTGCAGAAAAAGGTGCTACAGCTAGATGTTACGTCTGACATGGAACTGAGAATAATGTAAAATACATATACAGTATATAGTATGTTTTCAAAAGAATAAAAACGTATTACTCAAGCCACTGGCCTGAAAACAGACATTTACGCCAACAACAGACCCTGCCTCTTCAACTTACTCTCTCTTTTGAGATAATGGGAAAATGTACATGTTGCTGTACTGTAAAACATGTTACTCATTTATAGTACCTATTTTTTAGTTTTCATAAACATGCTCTTGTTTGGGTTTTGTAAAAGTTTATGTATTAACTGTAATTATTTTAGTCTACCCATATGTTATTAATATTCATGTTTTATATCAGTTATTTACATGTAAGCCTTAACTGTTTTATCATCCCATTTCCATTACTCTGTATTGTGTTCTGCAGTATTCAGTCGTGTAAGCATTTTCATTTTTTTCCTTCCGCATGGAGTTCCTGAGCTGTAACCTGTATGATAACTGTTTAACCCATGTTCTCTATGAAAAGATATTGCGTAGATTTATTACACTTTTTCCTGTCTTGCATTGTGGTTTCATATACAGTTTCTAGACAACTAAATATGCACAGCCAAGATTGAGGAGTTAAACTAAGGTTATCAATGTTTAAAAAAGGAAAAAAAGCTTTGTATCTTTACCTTGTTTAATAAACAGACTGTTATAAATTCATCAGATTGGTTGGTTTTTACTAAGATGTGTTTTGAATCTGTGTTTTTAAGAGAGCAGGATGGAATGGAGGGGGAAAAAAATCAAACATTACAGTTTTTATGCATTTTTTTTTATTTATGAAAATATTTGTATGTTTAAAAAAGTATTTACAAAGATACAACAAAAGTGAAAGATGTATACTGATTAGATTTCAGTTTACATGTCAGTCGCAAAAAGGCTTTTCTTGTTCAGGCAGCAGCAAGATAAAGATAAACACTTCATAATTTCAGGCACATTTTCATCGTGTACAATTCTATTAGTGACAAAAAATGGTGTATTTTATTCCCATGACACACGTCTCTTTAGTACAAGAGTACTTTATGATTGAATGTCCCTGGAGGAAACCACTGAGGTTGACCAATGTATAAAAAAAAACACAGCTTTCGGTGCATGAAATCTAAAGCGGTGTAAAGATCTACACAGGCAAAGCTGCATATTGTAAATACTGGAGTGTCAGCAGCTGAGAAGCTATATTATGAGGGAGGGATTTGGGAGAGGACCCCAATGTTTGGACTCTGTTACCACACAGTCTTTTATTATACATAAAGTAGATCGCAATATTATCAATGTTGTTTACAATATAGGTACGACTTTGTAAACTTGTAAGAATGTTGATGTGACTTAAAATGTTTTGACACCTTAAAAACTCAAAAAACAACACTTAAGGCATTTCTTCATTGAAAACACTGCAAGAAGTAGCTGGAGGAAATATATTCTATTGATATACCGTTAGTATCCACTGCTACATTTTCCACACAAAAAAAGTAAACTTCATATAAAGTGCTCATTTTAAAACTCAAACAAATATTCGTTGTTAAATGTCTTTTTGACATTCGCTGTCTCATGTGAATTACATTGTCTTATTTTGTACCTCGACATTGTAAAAAATGTATACTTTTCGTGAAAGCAAACTAAAACTAAACAACCTCCAGGCGTATGCACACATTGGGGCAAACGTACTGTATAAGGTTGTGCCGCCCAAATCAAAGCTCTCATTACACCCTGTTTGTCATTCAAATGTTTTGACACTTGCACATGCCTTTTTAAAATCCCTCACATTATCACTTTGGACTACAAAAAATAAGCCAAACAAGCTTCTGCTTTTCAATACAAAACAGATATCACCCTGAGCAGAGCCGCAGTGCCAGCTCCCATTCATTATTACTGCCTTTCAACAAGGATTATTTATTATTTTGAGATATTGAGTCTCTAATGGAAGTGGCGGATTACTTGACCTTTAGTGCTTTTTCAAGAGGCATTTCCAAGGCGGGTTTAGAGTTGGAGCCACATTTTGAATCCACTTTTACTGAAAATTGGTTCAACTCGAGCACCGACTTTTTGCACCGACTTTTTGCTCCGCCTGCACCAAGAGCCCAGAGCCGTATTCGTCAGAGGCTGGAGCGAGAATACTTGGAGCAACAGTTCATTGTGTGTACGAAGCGCAGTAGAGAGTTGCTGGAGACAAGGAGAAAATGGTCTTGCAATTCAATGTTGCTTCATAAGAGTAAGTGCAAAAGGTGCTCAGCTCTGATGCATTCTTTCATTGTTCTTATTGTGAGAAAAATGTGCACTGACGTAAAAGCTGTGACATACATGATGTCGTCATGACGGGGCTCCTCTCGGGATCTAGTCAGTGGAAAAGCAAACGGGTTCTTAGGAAGTTTGCAAGCTGAACTAAATCCGACACTAGCCCCGGCACAGAACTTGAACAGAACTCATTTTAGTAGAGTCAGATCTGATCCTCCCTGATCGCTGTCTGTCGCAAACACAGACAACGTCCCTACGTAAACCTCCCACCTCTCATACCTGCTCACTGTTATTAGAACTCCCCTCCGGGCCTCTGATGTCTGGAGGAACCAATGGAGAGGTGAGATTCAGGTAGCTCTGCTCCGATGGTTGGTGGCTGGACACCCGGGGGCCGCCCACCTTCACACGGCAGATTGCATCCAGGATGTCCAGAGTGTCACACGAGCCTGACGTCAGACTGGAAATACAGACGTCGTGAGAAATGGCCGACAATGCACAACAAGCATTCACCTATACAGTATGTTAGCATATCAATGTGTGGTGTAGCAGACCATTTATGTTAGGAATTCTTATGAGGATTATTAAAGCGATATTCTTTTGCTCCAACAACAGCATTGTAAGTATACCAAAAAAAGGAAAATATCAATCAAATAGTTTTAATAAAACAATTTCCCTTCATAAAAACCCCCTCACCTTAGCGCAGATGTATGTGGGAAGCCATCACTGAGATTTTCAGAGGGGATCACTTTCTTGGCATTCTGTTGAGCATTTGAAACACTTTTGAGTAAACCGGCAATTGCTAATGCTAATGCTTGATGAGCTTTTTTAAAACAACAAATGAAACCTGAGAAATTGGGGTGAAATTTCCCATTTAGGCTTGCAGATCTGAATGGCGTTACCTCCAGGCTGTAGTAAGACTGGACGTTCCTCAGGGCTCGCTCTAAGGAACCGACTTGGTTGGAGAGCTTCAGGGATCGATCCTGAAGTTGTCTGTTTTCTACTTCTAACACGTTGACCCTAGAACGCAGATTCATGTTAGCAGTCACTCACAAAACTATTTACCCTGTGTGTCACTTACCAACACATGTTTCTATAGTATTCATTCTATTTTTTTTTTACACATAAAAGTTCATAAAATACAGATAATAAGAACATTGGCTTGTAAGGCAGACCAATATGAAAAGCAAAAAAGAGAAAACTAGGTTAACATAATATAGAAAAATATAACAAATATAATGACGATAGTAATCACACACAATTAGCATTAAAATGTGCCTATCAGTAGACAACAATCCATTAAAAACAACAGGGGTTCTGATCAATGAACCAAATCCCATTTGAGATATTTCAGACAAGTTAACATACGCATTTTTTATAATAACACTTAATTTCCACTCGGAATAAAAGTATACTGATACCCAGATACTCATGTTGCCACTTCAAAACACAGAGCAGAAGGTACGATTGTAAAAAATAAATATAAAATATGTAGGATTCATTAAAGGAAGGCTCCAGTCATTAGATAGTTAATCAAAACTTCAGTATTTAGTGAAACATTATGTTTAAACCATACCCTGAAGAAATCAGCGATATTCGCCGGTAAATAATGATTTTATAGCTCTTTTTTATCAAAACCTGTATATTCCGTCAGGCAGCTGCCATTTTGGCCATTTTCAGTAGTCACATGATCCGAAAAACTAGGTCGTGACGTCATCTATGCGTTCACTTTGTAAATACACGAAAACATGGCGTAGTATTTGAGTTCGGACTCGTCAGCCGAGGAAGAAGTTTAGAAAAATAAAGTCCAGGCGGACTCACCTCTGGGTAATTTGGGAACCATCAGTTCCATTTGACCTTTTTCACTGTAAAAATCATTTTATTACTTTGAATTATCACTATAGGTATTCATTCCATCCAAATACAACTGTAAAAAAAATAAAACACATAGTCTGTTATCCTCTTAGGCCCTACGGACCCGGTTCCGGGGCCGAAATCGCGTCATTTGCAGGAAATGACGTCTAAGGAACCTTAATATTTAATAAACTATGAATATTTTATATCCATATAACGGGAAAAAAACTAATTTAACTGATCTTTTTCATTTTTTTCTTCAAAAAAAACACACAATGCTAACAGTGAGCCTCTGAATTAGCCCCGAGCGAAAAATGCTAACCTATTACTGCACCGAAAATCACTCCTAGCTCCCTTATTACTTATCCTAGCTGCACATCCAACACATCGTTTATGATCGTAAAGACACAGAATCTAACGGTGCTCACCTCAACACTGAAAGATACAAACTCGCGACGTTATCAACAAAAACGTACATCAAAACAAGTGGCGCTAGGTACTAACATGCGCTAGGCTAACATGGCTTACCTTCGTCTTTGCCTGGTCTAAACTGGTCTTCAATAGCATTACAACGATAAAAACGATGATGTAGTTAATCCATAGGTTAATATCCAATGTGACTGTGTCCCCTTTGAAATGTTCTGATAATCCATAAGCAATAAAACTGCAATTCCGTTATCTGCTGTTCGCTCTGTGCTCCGTGCGCTCTGGGTCCTGCAATTCCTGCTTCCTTACGTAGTAAACAATAAGTAAAGTCTGCTGCATAATGTGCTTACGCTGGCTGGCATTGGCAGTGCACTGCATCCCCATTAAGTAATGGTTGATTAATAAATCCCATTTTATGTTTCATCATACTCTGAGTAGTCGTCCGGAAACTTGAAATGTTCGCTGCATACATGCGCCTGTGGATCTTTCGGTTCGGGCCGAGCACATTTCGCTAGCCACTGCCTCCGAACGTACTTCCTACGCTTACCCGTTGGCAATAGATGGAACCGAGCATTCCGTGGATTGTTCCTATCCGAATTGTGGCAATGTTTCGCGATACAATGAGGCATATTTCAATAGAATTGTGAGAGTAATTAGAGAAAACAACATGAACAAAGCACATACGTCAATTTGTCCTCGACACCAAACGCATAGTTCACGTCACTTCCGGTAACATAAGTCATGTGACTCGTCAAAATAGCGCCGCCCACAGGGTTGATGTTATTTCGGTAGTTAATCAGCTTAAAATCACTGATAATGTCATCGGATTAAAAAAGAAAGAAAGAAGACTGGCAGAGACTGGTCTGTTTTATCGGATGATAATTATTTAAAAATGCGTGTCATGAGGATTGCCTCCCTTTAAGATACCTGTGTTGGATAGTGGAGGCGGTCCGCATGCCGTTGCTGCCCATTTCCTCTGCCTCGCTTATCTTCCTCGACAAATCCCTCTTCTCCCCCAAAAGCTTCTCATTCTCCTCCGTCACTGTGTGGATCCGCTCCTTCTCCTGAAAACCACCAGGGAGAAATATACAAAAACAGAGATACTTTAGAAAACATTTGTCTCTCACAAACATCTCTTGTAGAGCTAAAAGAACACAGACAGCTCTCTGCATTGTGTGTGTGTGTGTGTGTGTGTGTGTGTGTGTGTGTGTGTGTGTGTGTGTGTGTGTGTGTGTGTGTGTGTGTGTGTGTGTGTGTGTGTGTGTGTGTGTGTGTGTGTGTGTGTGTGTGTGTGTGTGTGTGTGTGTGTGTGTGTGTGACCTTGTGAGAGAGGCTGGAGGCCAGCATCAGGTCGTTCTCCAGTGTCTGGATGATGCGATCCCTCTGCGCTGTCTCCTTGAGGAACACCTGCTTGGCCTGACGCAGCTTGCTCTTGTGTTGACTCTGCTTCTCGTTGTACTTCCTGGTTGGCAGAGCAGAGGGAATTAACCTCAGGGGCTCCACGTGTCATTATTACTAATGATGCTATAACCCCATCCAGTTGATCTGAAATGCGTAGTTATTTGTTTGCCAAAGAACATGAGTTAGTTTTATTTCCAAATAAATATCTATATCAATGTGAGTGTGTCCCCCACCTGATGTGTGTGTCCAGTTGGAGGAGGAGTTGCTGCAGCTCCCCGTGCAGCCTGTCACTCTCCTGCTGACTGGCCATCAGCTCCTCCTGCAGTCTGTTAACTGATTTCTGGCTGTCTCTCGCCTGAAGACATATACAACACTTCTTGATTCAAAATGCATTTTCAGCTAATACACAAATGTAAAATATAAACAATGAATATGGCTAGCCAGTTATTGTGAGGACTGTGTAGACTATTTGGTGAAGTGTCAGTCAAATTAAAGTAGAACTAAATAAAAAAACGATTTCTAACATATGAATAGTTGAATGAAAATATTTGATCACCCCACTTTATGGAAGAAGTGACAGTACACAACACGGTAGAATGAATAAAAAGCAGTAAAAACAAACAATACCAAATAAAAAAAGGGTAGTAATGTAACTGAACTTTCACTGAAAAGCTAAGTACAGGCTAAGAATAAAAGTTCTGAATCACATTTGGTCTAAAATGATGTTAAAAAGACATTAAAGGTCACCTAAAATCCACTTTTTCATGTCTTCAATACAAAAACATGTGTCCCATCTGCATTAAGAGATTCTGAAAGTTTCAGGAAAAAAGATTCTCTCTTTTTGATCCATTTATATAAAAACCTGTCTGGAAATGAGCTGATCAGATTTTGGCCACTTTGTGATGTCATAATGTTTTTTTGGGTTGTGTAACCATTAGCCAATCACCTACCAAGGAAACACCCGCCCACCTTATCACCTGAATCTCCTCTAGAGCACCATTGAGTTCTTTTTAACCAAATATCTAACAGAGGGGCATTGGGCCTTAATTTCATCTAAAGTAACAGACAGAGAATCAGCACTTTGGAAACAGGGCTGAAACAGAGGGGATTATGGGATGCTCCAATGCATGATCTATTTTGTATTTCGAGCCAAACACTTTAGAGACATGTTTTGTATATAACTAGAACTAAATATATTGATCAAAAACAGTATAATAGGGGACCTTTAAAAGTATGAGTGGTGCCTTGTGTGTCTGAAACCCTGCAGCACCAATACATCCCGTTACATTTCATTCAGCTGACCCTTTCATCCAAAGACACTGCCAATAAAGACAATAACCTGAGACCAGTGGCTGGACCCTGCTCTTACCTCCTCTCTGGCCTTGCTGAGCTCAGCCTCTAACACAGCCAGGCGTGTGTCCAGCTGCTGCACGCGGTGGCTGAGCTCTGCGTTTGTCCGTGTCATGGAGGCCTCCTTCAGCCTCAGGGAGCGCACCTGCTGCTGCAGCTCCTCCTCACGCTGCTCTACCAGCTTCCTGAGACAGGGATGGCGGAAAGGAATGGTGGTTAACAAAAACACTGTCAGAATTGTGTGGTATATGTTGGTTATGCCACTATTGCTGCAAGTTTAGCGTAGCAGCTCTGCAGTGACCTGGTGATGTGCTCCTCCTGCTGCTGGGCTCTCAGGGCTGACAGGGTGTCGGACAGATCTCTGCTGTCCCTCTCCAGGCGGCTGCTCTCCCCCGCCCGGGCTTCCTCCACACGCAGCTGGTGCTGGGCGCTCTTTAGCTGCTGCTGTAGCTCCAATACCTGCCAACAAACAGAGCCACAGGCTTCACTCAGAGTGACATACAGATAACATGAGCTCCTGAACCCCAGAATCCCTGAAGGTGTCGGCCAGAAATAGACAATAATGTTGGGGAATAACCCTGAGAAAGAGCTATGCCAGATGAGGAAGAACAAATGCTACATCTCTACAAAAGCACACACAGATCCCAAGGATCTTCTCATGGGGCAAATGCTTCTAATGTGCACCTATTTATTAACTTTAATAAAACTCAAAGTGCAAACTACAGTAGGACATTGAAGTCATTGAAAATCCCATCGGGTCTTTTCTGCCTGACACCAGGTTACCAATCGAACGAAGAGAGTTTATGTATCACCAGATGTAATATGAAGTTGGAATGAAAGCACTGAAGTCTGTCTAGCATGTGCGCGTACTGACCTTCTTGTCAGTAACAATGAGCCGGGTCCTCTCGTTCTGCAGGTCCTCCTGCAGGCTGGTGGTGGCGCTGCGGTTTGTGGAGTTACGCGCCAGTTCTATCTCCAGTTCCCTGATTCTCTGCTGCTGACGTTCACACTCAGCCGCCTGAGAGTGAACGCACTGCTCCAACTGCACCAGCTTGGTCTGGAGCTGCTTCAGCTCTGCACAAAGCTGAAGGCATAAAAGAGCATAAACACAAAAACACCAAAGTAACAAGTATTCGGACAATTACAGCTTTTTGTACAGCACCTTTCTTCCAAGTTTATTCTTCAGATTGCCGTTGTAAAAGACTGACCTTGAGTTTCTCCTGGTCCAGCAGGGTGTTGTGTCTCTTGGTGTCCATGTTCTTCTCCTTCTCGTAGCGCAGCTCCCTCTCTGCGGAGGTGAACAGGCTCTGGGCCCTCTGCAGGTCCTGCTTCATCTGCTTCGCCTCCTCTGCCTTCTGGCTCAGCACCGAGTCCTGGGACTGAAGAGGGGAATGAGAGACAAGGTTGGGATGTGTTTGCACTGAAGGGGAAGTACAGATCATGTCCAGGTAGCACATCATAGATGTTCTTGTGGCTGCTGTGAATCATCAACCAAACACACTAGCCGTGAATAAAGAGTCAGAAACCGTAAAGGCATGATTCACAACTGGAGTTTTTATACTTAACATTGGCATATATTATAATTATAAAAGAGAGAAAGATTGCCAGAAATGCAACTAGCTAGAATAGTTTTGAAAATGTGTTTTTTATCGTAACTTAAATTCATATAAGGGATGTTACTCAATCAAATAATATGTATTACAGTTGATTGCCTAAAGAAGGGGACTTACTGCAGCTGCTGTGTAAGCTGAAGTCAACCAGTACAAATACAATGATGTTATTAACCCAAACTCAAGAATACTGAATATCTGTGCATGTTAAGGGTTTATTATGATCCTGCACACCTTGATGTGTGCCAGCGCCTCACTGACTTGAGCCTGCAGGGCCAGTTGGTGCTGAGCGGCCAGCTGCTGCTTCTCCTCCAGCTGGTTCTGCAGATGATTCAGCTCCTGCGTCAAACATGAAAACTATCACACACACACACATGAATCACACATTATTCTAGCAGAGGAAATTCCCTTTCTGGTCACCTTCCCCTACAGGAAGGTAAAAACTGGTGGCGGGATATATGCCTTAATCAAGGACAGTTGTGGAATGTACCCAAGTACATTTACTCAAGTACACATATGCCCCTTTCACACCAGCGCTTTTTCAGCTCCGGCTCGGAGCTGGAGCCTGAAAAGCGCCGTTTTTTCCTGTTCACACCGCAGCGGCGCCGGCTCTTAGCTCCGGAATCGGGTTCACTTCCAGCTCCAAAAAATTGTCGGTCCAGAGGCAAGAGCTTCGGAGCTAAGAGGTGGCGTCGCTTACGTCTCTCTTACGTCGAGGCGTGCAGGAAACTAAACCCACTGAACATGGGTCGACTGTTATGCCTGCCTACAAGCAGTAGTGCTTATAAACACACTTTATAAAGTCAGGCAACACTAACCAGGCTTTGTGTGATTCTGTTTATTTGTACCTTACTTTGACCATCCGTTCACTGTTATCGATCATTGTGGAGAGAGGCAGACGTGTTGTTTTGTATTATTGCAGCTATCGGATGCAAGTAGTCAGTTTAGCTTCGGTTGCTATGCCAACATCACCCGTTTTATACCAGAGAAACTTTCATAACAGCGTTGTGATACCAAACAGTGTCAATTCAGACTGACACACATTCACTTAGGCTAAGGGGAACTGGGGATATGCATCAGCTGCTTGTGTGAGTCGGACAGTGAATACTTTAGAGCGGCCGCTGCAGTGTGAGCTAACCGGGAGCTAACGGGAGAATAAACTCCCGTGGAAGAGCAGCCAATACTGCAGCGGTCGGTAAATGCTGCAGAAACACATTAATAAACAATGAACCACGGCACTCTGGAGAAAAGTATAAGGTTGGAGAAGTCGTTATTCAATTTATTCTGGCTTCGTGTGATTAAAAGCAACACGATCATCGACCCGACGCAGTTCCCCGTTGTTGTTGTTGTGAGCGCCGTAATGGCTGCCGTTGGGGGGCAAATCAGCGATGTAAACGGTGAGGTCATGACGCAGCAGGGGCAGCTCTGGGGCGCCAGTGGGCGGTGTGCACAGAGCGGGAGCTGAAAAGGGAAACCGGAGCTGAACCAGAAAAGCTCCCGCTCGGAGCTAGAAACTGAAAAGCGCTGGTGTGAAAGCCGCAATAGAAGTACTTTAACTTT
The DNA here is from genome assembly GCF_902827115.2 of Pseudochaenichthys georgianus. NCBI lineage: Eukaryota > Metazoa > Chordata > Actinopteri > Perciformes > Channichthyidae > Pseudochaenichthys > Pseudochaenichthys georgianus. The sequence goes on from NC_047509.1 coordinate 24,780,707, forward strand.
ACTTATTCCAGAGATTCATAGCCACTATATTCCTTTTATGTAACATTGTACTTCGCCCCTACGAGTGAAAGTTTCCACATTTTACTCTGATATAATCAAAGACAGCATTAGTAACTCTTCTGTTACAGTTTGTAATACCTATTTAGTGTTCCTATTGGGGTTAAGAAAATCCTCCAGTGTTTAGGATAAAACACCTCTTTGATCAGCTGAAAAATGTCTCATTAAAATACTTAAATCTTGCTTTCAATACTCACACACTTTTACTTACATTAGATTTTGAAAGCAGCAGTTTTATTTGTAAGAGAGTGCATTCACAGGGAAGTGTTAGTGTTTACACTTAGGTAAGGATGTTAGTCATTCAGCACTTTGAAGGGCAGAATTAAGTTGAATTGAGTGAAGTTGTAGGACATTCTCTCTACTTCACCCTGTAAACCACATTACTAAACTTCTATATATCTCAACAGTCTTACTGAGATGATTTCACATAATGGACTTTTCTACAAACCGAATGACCTTACCAATGTATTGCTGTTACCTGATCATCATCCTTGGTTCTCTCCACTGGATTTAGCCTAGATTCGATATGAGCTGTGTGCAGTTCAGGCTCCTGACTGCTAAGAAGTGCTTCCTTTGTTGAGGAGAGCCGCTCTTGATGCCACTTGAGCTGCTCTTTGAGGCACTGCATCTGGATCTCCAGTCTCTCTCTTTCCCCCTTTGCTGTCAGCTTCTCCTGGACAGTGGAGCTAAGCTTGGCCTGGAGCTCGGCAGTCTGCAGCCGCTCGGAAACCATCTCCTCCCTGGAACATATGCAAATTTGTGCAAACTAGTCAGCTTGGGTGTATTAGAGAGACAAGATAGGCCCAGCCATGATACATGATAGCAGTACCGGTTGTGACAGTGCTATAATCCCAACTCTGATCTATTTTTAAAATACCTCTGCATGCACCAATACTTTTTGTACGGCGAATTGAGGACTGATAACAACCTGAGTGCGCTGTGTGCTGTCTGCAGGCTGCTCAGTTCAGCAGTGAGCCGGTCAGCCTGCTCCTTCAGCTGGTCAACATGAAGCCTGCTTTCTCTTCTGTCCTCCTGGGTCCGGTGAATGTCTTTATAGCGCTCCAACTCGCTCTGGAGGCGGCTGTGGGCTCGCTCCATCTGAGCCACCTGGCCGGCAGAGAGGCAAGGAAATCAAGATGGAGAGAAACTGACTTCTTTTTATCAGTCAACCTGGTTAGTTAGCTCTTCATGTATCTATTTTTAACTGGTTATATGCATTATTTGTTTTGTAAATAATGTAATAAGTACATTTTGATATTATAGAATTGTGGCTTGAATGTGTTCAAATTAAGAATACATTAATAATATGATTTCATTTAAATTCTTCTGATATTTCCCTAATTATTTGTTATTTAAATATTTCCTTGCTCTTAGATAACAATGATAGCGAAACTAATATTCAAAGTGTAATGGCGTGTCTGATGTAGGAGCTAAATACAAAACCACCCAAACACTAATGTCACATCATTATCATTTTCATCCCTCTATATATTTCCTTCGTTAATATTCTTTGGAACTCAAACACAGATACGTGTTATCTTATTAAAATTCTGATTTACCAGTCTAGTTTTCCACTATACATTCAGGCAGGAAGGTCGTTTCTTTATATATATATATTTTTTACAACAGCAACAATCTAACCCTGAAGAAAGAATGCTTTGTTTCACCATGTCTGACCTGAAAAAAGGCACATACCTTTTCCTCCAGAACTGCTTTCTCCCCCTTGACTTGTGTGAGGCTCTTGATGAGTGTTTTCCCTTGTTGGCATTCTGTCTGACGGCTGTTCACCTCCAGCCTCAGCTTCTTCAGCTCTCGCTCACCTATCTGCAAAGCCTTTGGTGTAGAGATGAATTAGAGTTCCTGTGTTGTTTGTGACTCTTTTTAATATTGTACTTTAAAACAAATACAACCAGAACTCTTATTTTCAAGATAAAATCTCTTTAATTCAAAATAGATTTTTAGCTGTGATGTTATTGTTTTTTTTTTACCTCCTTGTCTTTTTTGAGTGCGGCCTGGGCAGCACTGAGGTCCACCTCCAGCTGCTTCCTCCAGTCCTTCTCCTCCGTCAGACGGGCCTCTAGAAGAGCCAATCTCTCCAGGCTGCTGTCCCTTAGGTGCTTCATACATAATGTACAGAGAGCATTAATAGGGAATCATAATAATAATAATAATAATAATAGGGAATTTGAAGCATTTAAACTCTCTTTATGGGCCATCATCTAATCTACGCAGGCTGATTGTTAAAGTTATAGTTGGGTCATTAAAGTGTATTCTTATTTTTTACATTAACCATCATATGAATGGAAATGTGATAAGGAACTATTGCAAGAACTTGATGATACAATAAAACCTGTTTCTATGTTATTCTGTTAAAATCCAAAGGAGATTTCTTATTCCTTAATCGCTATACCTCTTTCAGCTACATTTATTGACCTGTTGAAGCTAATAGACAAAATAACTTTATTTCAAATGATAAGCATTAGTAACTGTAGGAGCCACATATGAAGCCATTTCTGTGTTTGTTACGATACATGTTTTTTGAGTCACTATAGGTGGTGGGCGTGTCATTGGATTTGTGTGGGGACGTTTGTGCTTATATCCGGTAGCTTTTACCTGCGCACTTGGTAATAGATGGGGGAGTGAGCTAGAGAAGGACAATTTGTGTTGACCGCACGCACGCATACAAGGATATACGTATATGGATATGGAATATTGCATTTTTGCTTTGGAAATAAAAGGTCAAACGCATACTGTGTTGGAAAGACTGAGTTTTTGCGCGTCCACAGTGTTTTTTCTCTTGTTTAGTCCCTCGCGGCACTTTGTTTAAGATTACTGCCGCAATAGTAACAACTCGTTGTGCTTTATTTGAACCTGTGGATTGTCACAAGTCTAAGTGTTTTTTCTGTGTTGTCACCCCACTGTAAAATGAGCACAGTGATATTGAGTGATTGAGGTTTTACCAGCTGTAAGAAGGACTCGGTGGCTTCTTCTCCATTCTTTAACATTTTGTCTTGGACATCCTGCTTCTTCAGCTCTGCCTCCAGCCCTTTGATCTGCAGAGACAAGTTAAGATGATTACTCACTCAGCCATTAGAGAGATGATGGTTCACACAACACTGTTTGAGTAATTCTAGTCAACAACTGGCATTAATGAATGTCAAATCAATGATGATGCCAGGCAACGGGGCTAGATCTACAGGAAAAACTCAAACTTTCAGAGGATGACTCATACATTTCAGAGTAATAAAATCAGGTTCTCTCAGAAATTAGAGTAGTAAAATAAACTCCAAGATTTATGAGAAAATACTTGAAGAAAAGGACGTGGTAGTGGGATGAGGTTGATCCTTTTCTGGAAGTGAAACATTCTCTTCGAACACATCTGTAATTTCATATATAGAATTCTGAGCTTTTACTTGCAATTTTACGATTTTGTAATCTCAGGGAATATCCCAGATTTCTATTAGGAATATTACCCCCTTCCAAAAGCTCTGTGGTACAATTTGTTCCACCCTACAATGGCACGCTATCAAACACGCCATCATACTTTCCACAAGTAAAATACTTCTAAGATTCCTTTAATTTATTAAGTAATCCATACAACCCTCCTGCAGTTAAGAAAACGTTTTTTAGGAAGTGTGTGCGCTTTTCATTACCCTCCTGTGCAGTCCCTCCAGCTCCCCCTCGTGCCGGTGCCTCTCCCCCTTGCTGGCGTTCTGGGCCTCCCCCAGCAGCGCCTCCAGCTCCTCGTTCCTCTCCTCCAGCTCTTCCTGTTCCTTGCGTATCCTCTGGAGCTGCCGTTTCAGCTCCTTCATCTGAACAAGCCTGTCTTCCATCGCCTCATGACACCTGACAGAGAATAACAATGGTTCAAGTCAAAGCAGTATAAACAGTCTAAACGAACGTCAACATTATTTAATCGCTCCGTTTCCCAGGCGGCAGTTATGTGTACCGTTTGTGCATGTTATCCTTTTCTTCGGTTGGCGAGCCGGATAGATTGTTTTGTGGTTCACTACTGATGCTCCTGTTCTTTTCATCCTCTTTGGTAACATCTACGTCTGTGTCATGTTTTGCCGACTGGACAAACACAACACCAAATAATGTCAAACTTCTGCGACAACATAATAAGTTATTTGAACAAAAATAATGATTCAAATACCTGGTCCAAGAGATTTCTCTTCTCTGACTCTAAAGTGTGGACTCTCTCCCTCAGAGCTCTGTTCTCAACATCTAGTTTGTCATTTTGCTCTTTGGATCGCTGCAGCTTCATCATATCTGTGAAGGGAAAAACCATTTCAGTCTAGTTTTGCTATATACTATGTGAAGTTATGACTTCACAGTGTTTTATTTGTCCATCATTTGCTTAGAAATTAGTTTGAGATGCAGGTTTAAAATGATTCTTCAGTCCTTAAAGCGAACTGTACGAAACATTTAAGCTTACATTTGCAATTCTTAGAAGGGTGAGGAATAAATTCAGAACTTTGTGCATTTGTCAAAGTGAGATTGTTTACTTATATCTTAAAAACCAACATGATCCAAGTTCATAATTCAAGAACAAGTAAGAATATTAAGTAAATCAGGTAGTTTCTACATCAGTAACTCAGTGGCGAACCGTCAGGGCCTTCAAGGTATTCAGAGAATACCCTGGAACACTCAGATAAAACAAACAAAAAATCGATTTAATTATATAAAATGTATATAAAATGAATAAATGAGAATCGTATCTGTGTTGTTGATCTAATATTACAGTGTTACGTTGATTTGTTTGTCCTTCTCGGACCATGCACTACGCATTTCAGTGGTTTTGTGTTGAAAAGAAAGCAACCAATCAGATCTTGTTCTGGGTCTCTGGGTAGAATATCCTTCAACCAAGGTATTCTACATCCTTGATCGAATGCCCTGGCCGTTGCACTGAATGAGAGTGTACGTTTGGACTGACAGTTTGATCAACCAATCATATATTGATTTGTAGCCAATGGGCGTATTCTTTCAGAGTTCCCCTCGGTTCCACGGTACTCGTCTAGAAGGCCCACTAGTTAACTGGCTCGAGACAGAGGATCTAATGCGACGAAGCAATTCACGTTTTATTGTTTCTAACGTTGAAATGACAAGTGCAACAGGTGAAGATGAAGTTGTTGCGGAATTGTTGTGAGTACCCTATTCAAGACGACAATTCAGTGAAAAGACGGACATTATAATGCCGCGGGGGGTAGGGGGGGGGGGGGGCGGCCGCGGGGGGGTGTGTGTGTCTACAGAAGGTCCAGTTGTGATAGACACGGTTCGCCACTGCAGTAACTGGTATCTAAAATAATTGTAATAAATGTGTGTGAAGAATTGAAATCAACCTAAATAAATAAAATAAAAATGTTATATTTCGTCATTTTTTTTGCAGAAATCTGTAATATCCAAACTATTTGTTCAACCCTACAGAGTCCTATAAACCCACCAATTTGAACAACTCTCCTCCAACAGGAATTTTCAAGCAGAAAATAAAAACTCCAGAAAACCTCAACTAAATGGACATTTTCAAGATCACACCCAAGTCTATCTCACCACAGTGTTTCAGTTTGTCCACTTCCTTCCTCAGGTTCTCTACTTCTTCGAGTGTTCCCTGGAGCTCAGAACCTGAGGTTAGAAGCATATTTTTTGTTGTGATGTAATGCCTTTCAAAACATGTATTTTTACAAGCTCCTAATGAAATCCTGTACCTAGCTATTACAATTTAAAAAAGGTATGCATTAGAAAAGGAGGTTGTTATCTTGCATAACCAAAACATGTTGAAAAGTATTCGAGGCAGACATTCAAGCTACTGTATGTGTGATTTACACATTATAAAAAAATATGACAAGTCAATGCCATCATTTGTATGTTTATAACAATAATGTGCACAGAACTTTCAATAGTGTTTAACATAGGCTTGTTCGTGTTTGCACCATACCACTTGGGTCCAGGTTGTTGTTCTTTGCAGCATCCAGCTCATTGGTGAGTCTGCGGATGTCCTGATGAGCCATGGCCAGCCTCCTAGACGCCTCCTCAAGGTCCCGCTCCAGCCGATGGCGCTCATTTCGCTCCTGTGAAACCTGCTCACTGTGGGCCTGACGCAAAAGAATAAAAGTGTGGAGGGTAAGAGTGGGAGGAGTGTGGCAGCAGCGAAGATTAATAGGTTGACGGGAGAAGCAAATGGCCCAACATGCTGATGTGAGAGACATGCATTCAGACGTTTCAGATTCGTCATCATCATCATCATCATCGCTGGCCTGGAGAGAAGCAATAGTGTCAACATTCACCTGCATAGAGACACCAGTGGGACAAAAAGTACACATGCTGTCCCGTGACATGCCGTAATTTTTCAAACCACTTCGAGCACACATAGGTTGTTAGAAACAAATATTGACAGTCGTGCTTCTGAGATAAGCAGTGTCCTCTGCATCATAGTGGTCATGCGGATATCAAGGCACATTATCAGCATGGAACATTTCATAATGTGAAACAGGCCAGTGATGTCCTCTTTATCATTACACCAGTGTTAGTTACTCAGTTAGTATATGCCTTAAGGTGGAAACCTACAGGGGTAATATTGTGTTTGCTCTGACCAGACCTGCGCAGCCCAAACAGCTTCTTCCATGGACTCTGGGATGAACACTGCTGAGAGGAAAGACCCATGTGTGCAGAATCACATTAGACATTACTATCACCTGGTATCCCTGTCTTTTAAAGGATTCAAGATTCAAGGCTTTATTGTCCTTTGCACATGAGCTACAGTGTAGATATGGCAATGAAAAACATAGGTCACAGGCTCCTCCAACAGTGCAACATATATATATATATATATATATATATATACACACACACACACACATTAATATATATATATATATATATATATATAGGACATAGAACAAATAAAACAGATAAAATAGTGCAAGAGAATGTTTTGAGATGTGCAAGTAAATACAAATAAAATAGAAATAGTAAAAGGGACAGTTCACCCAAATGATCAAAAGTACACATTCTTCCTATATCCTGCAGTCTAGATTGTTGGGATGTAAGATGCCCAGTGCTGAACATAACGGTCGTCTGCCTTCTCTTGAATATAAAGGAACTACATTGTATTAAGCTTACTCAAGAAAATAGTTACTATATTTAACCATTCATGATTTCTGGAACGAGACCATTCTGTATGAACTGTCCCTTTAACTGGAAATATAAGGGATGTTCTTTTTTGTTCTCAGACTTAATTCAACCTGATGTTATACAGACCTGTAACTCAGCAACAAGCACAATGACCTCACCTTTGTCATGTTATCTACGGCTTTCTGCATATCCACCCTGTGCTGCCTTAGCTCCTCCCCCATCGTCTGGCGAATATGCTCCTGTCCAGTCAGAGAGACGATAACATCATTCATCCACGTTTATACGGTCTCTGTATTTGCCTTGGATAGTCAAATATTACATTCCACTAAAACAAGCAAGCCTAGGGATAGGTTTACTAAACATGTCAATATGACTGAAGAAGACTAATTATTTCAGATAATAGAGGCTGTGCACTTTCGCAGGATACCTTACATTTACAGTATTTTCCAATTGGACTAGTATGGTTCCTTTCCTACATGTCCATACGAAATGTTAACAGTCCTTTAGAAATTCAAACAGTCCCCCCCCTTACAAAAGCCAGTCCTGTACCTGGTGCTGGACTTCCATGAAGCTGCCGGTGAGGCTCTGACTTTCCAGTCTCCTCTCAGCAGCCTCCAGCCTCTCCAGTAGTGTGGCCCTCTCCACCAGCAGGTACGCCACCTGCTCACTGGGGCTGCTCAAGCCCATCTCCCCGAGTTCCTCCTGAGCCAACATCTCTGCAAGCTCCTTGCTCTGACCCTCTGGAAGAAATGGGAGATTTGAATGGATTGTCAAAATCACAACAAAATGCTGCATGACAACTTCTATAGGGAAGCAGACCGATTGTGAACATAGCTTGTAGAAACGTATGCCTTGATATATTAACACAAAAGATTCTAAAGCATTCTTTGCAAATACAAATAATACGCTATGGTGTTTTAGAAATATACTGCTCAGGGGTAAGGTGAGCCAGGCTATGCCAACATTGCACTATATTTAAACTGAACTCACCCTGTTGTTGTCTGATTTGGTGTAGCTCTTCGCGCAGCTGTTCATTGTCTCTCTCATACTCCGAAGTAAGAGACTCGCGCTCTTCCAGCAGCCCACGAATATGTGAAACATAGCTCTCAACCTGACAGATGAAAAAAAGACAAAAATCCAATAGAAATTCAACCATGTCATTTAGACATCTCTTCTTCAGACAATAGCAGGACAGGTTGACTCTGCCAGGGACAGGACTTGCAGCATCTTCTAGTAAAATGTTGATTATTTTCTTAGGAGTGGTTAAGTATCAGGGACAGGGAAAGAGAACTTCTGAGTTGGTTTGACGAGAGGCTTTGCCACTACGATGTTTCAGCAAATGTCTTTGTCAATACTCTGAATGTTACTTCCAGTACATTTTCAGTGTCTTACATCAATGTCACACCCATCTTGATTATCCAGTTATTTGCTTCAAGAACTTCATCAAAATGGGCACAAAAACAGCACTTTTATTTGTCTATAGTTTTAATGAAAATAAGGAGCACACTTTGATGATTATGGTGATTTTCAGGCGACACAGATAAGATCACCAATAATATCAAATTGTTGTGGTTTTCAGTTCATTAAAGAAAGATTTAACGAGCAAATATGGATGACTTGTTATTACTCTGTAGCTCTGACAACCTAATCTTACTGATGTTTGTCAGTATTACTGGAAAAAAAGCAGTTCAGACTCTTGTATCCTATTCTTGTATTAAACATAACATTCTTTTATGGAAAACGTCCACACAACTAATCAGTTAGGGTGCCGAACTTGTTCTCTTGGTTTATTGGTGAACTGCAAACCAACTTTAAAAAAGGTGCAAACTGACCCCTACTTCCATCGTACATAATCAGAACAAGAGGACTGACAGTGTTACAGTTTGCGAACCCCAAAGTATTGAAAATAATCACCTCCTTCATCTCGCAGGCCTGCTGGGTACGTAAAGTCTGCAGCTCCTGGGTGGCTGACTGAAGGTGTGCCTCCCTGGCGAGCAGCTGCTGCCACAGGTGGCGCTGCCGCTCCTCCACACCGGCCCCTGGAGGCAGGCCATCCTCCTGAAGACGCAGGGAAATCTTGTCCAGCTCCGTCTGCACCTGAGAACCCAGAGGAGGAGATTCATGTTTTGTAAACCCAATATCACATTGATCATCTAAGTGTTAAACTGTTATGTAAAGCTTGTAAGATATTATAAAATAAAACCTCTCAGTTATGTAGTGAATCAAGAAGCATCCACATAGTAAGCTTGTCTGTGAATGGGTAGCCTTGGGTTCACTGCTTTTCAAAGCTTTGCCTATTATAGCAAAACCTGTATTGTCATTAAACTAAAAACCTGATACAATTCCAAGGATACTTTTGCTCAAATGCCTTTAACTTACTTCTAATAGTACTATGTGGTTATATGTGACATGCTACTACACCTGCAACACAAATAACTAAATTATCTATCCTTCGTCCTTTAAATTACTTACTTTTACTAAATGATCAGGTAAACTATCCTGCAAACTAAAGTGTTAACAACAGTTTTCAACATCAAGGTTGTCAGTCTCACTGACAACGGATCTCTTTGCGGGACCCATAGGAGAGAGACACAACATTATAGTGTCATGCCAGCACTAAACACCTGTTGCTGAATTCAATACTGTACATGGTTGGGCTTGTAATCTGAGCAGCCCCCCTGTGCAGCATTTCAACTACTCCGACAACATGCAGCATATTGCTAGGTATCAGGTCTCATGTGCCTGTTGTACTTAAACACCACGCCAACTGGTATATGAGCCTGCCTTTGTGGAACTATTTGCCAAAAGATTAGATGTAAAACAAGGACCATTTGCATACTCATAAAGTACTTCTGGTGTTGAACACTGGGACAAAGCATCTTCACAGTGAATGTCACTATGTTATTTCTAAGTAAATGAACAGATGTGATTGATACCTCTTCATGATCCATGGCCATACATTAAGCAGGAGGAAGCTGCATCTGTTGATGATGGCCTTTTCCCTTAGTGTTAAAAGTATTGATCCAAAACAAAAGGCTAGCCTACATGGTATCCCATAGAAGCCAAGTCAGTTTGCACTGATGTAGTGAAGATCAGCATATCCTCAAACTTCCTCTCTTCCATTGTTGTTGCAATCCATTCATGACAACATGTCTTGTCCTCGAGTTCCCCTGCAAAAGATGAGAAAATTAATATTCAATGCATTCAAGTCATGTTAGGACCTGCAGTTGCATGCTTAGAGATCAGACTAGCTACCTTAGTTTGGATAGGCAGACTGCAGTTTAACAGCTGAGGAACACTGCATCACCTGAGGCTATGCAAAGCTTCAGGATGATTAGCTATGTTATCATGAGGATTTTACACGGACAGCAATAACAGTAATAATGTTATCTCTATCATTGAAGTAGGCACTTTTCTGTCCTGCATTTGGGAACATTGCACGTAAGCAACAATATGTATACACTACAAAATAAATCCCTGCAGTTTGCACAGCAGTGGTTATAACGTGACGACCTTCCTCTCATGTGCCATTAAAAAAAAAATGCAGCCAACTGTTCTTCCCAAAATGTCTGACGAGGAGCAAATGAGGGATTTTGTGGGACAACTTGCACTCCATTTGTCAACGCAAGCTCACTGGTCAGAAATATGTCATTAAGTAAATATATTTGTATGCTAAAGTAAATTACTAAATAACCCACACTGGCAACTGGGACGTCACGCTGCGCTAGCTAGTTAGCAAACTTCGCTCATAAGTTACCGTAGTATACTTCACACACACACAGCTAAAGCTAGCTCGCTAACGGTAGCCATAGCTTTCTCCGATGACCGCTTGGCAGCCACTTGTTAGCGCCGTAAGGGAATTGTTACGATAACCGAAGGCTACTGTTGAATAGCTACATTATTTGAAATGATTTAGCAGGGTATGCAATGTGCCGTTAAAGTTTTACTCACCTTTCAAAGGGTAAAAGCAACAAGAAAGCTAAGTGCTGAGGACAGGCGTGGCGGAGCGGATTGGCTTCTACAAGCACCTAGGCAACGGACTGTACCATTAAATGATGCAGGGAGAATCCATCAGCACAGTTGCAGCCATGAAACCGCACGAAACCAACTACTTTACGCTGTTTGTTTCAGTTTAGAAAAAAAATATCCCAGGGAATATCATATTAGTAAATGACAGCTTCGAGATGTGGTAAAAGTTGTACTTTTGACGAGTTTGACAAAATCTAGATAATTAAGTTGAATGCAATTAAACGGTCTTTTAATTGGTTTCGTCTTTTGTTACCAGGTAAACAAAAGTGATAGGAATGTTTCTGTGTCTGTATGTAACGTGGTGTAATCTGTATCAATATAGTATGTACTTCACTGTTATTGATAGTTAATGGACTTTTGATGATATCTCATAAATGTATGGATTTAAACACCAGGTGTCGACAAAGAAACATTAGTATTTCCTGAGATGTGAAATATCAGAATCATTTGTATAATTGTAGCGTACCATTTATTTAGCTCAATCTAGCAATAGTAGGCTATTTATACAATGTTTGATTCCTAAATTAATGAAGGGGTACAGGTATTCATAATCAATAATACAAAAACAAGTTAAATAATGTTTATTCTTGCCTATTCTATTGAACCATGTACATATGTGTATGTGTACATATGTTTTGAAACCTTATAATTCAGGCCTGTCTTGTTTTGCTTTGACCTCCACTAAAATGACTACATGATCAAAGATGAAGGCCTACACGGTGAGTCCCACCCTGATGTTTCCTGTGTGACCAGTACACAATAATCATGATGCCTGGGTGTTGAAATGTGAGTTATTTTGCAGTTGTGTGTTTATTCTTCACATCTGCCCTATAACAAAACTGGGATCACGAATGCATAGTAGAATGGTCATTATGCCAAAAAAGCATCCAAAGTGTAGTGTTTACCGAGGAGTTATTTTCATGTGGTCTTATGTGCCTCAACTTCCCATGGGTGGATCCCATTTTAGATGGGTGGAACACTTATTTTGGATGGTGATGTTGTACTGAAAGAGAGCTCTGTTCGGCACAGAGGAAATGGGCGTGCTACTTGGAAAGTTTGGATGGAGTTGCTGTAAAAATAAGGGGGGTGTGGTAAGTCTGAAAATAGAGGACCACCAGAAGGGACACAACTGTAGAGTGGTGAAGCTGCGTTTAAGCTGCTCCTAAAATCCGATTGAGAGGGACTGGCAATACTCAGTGTGAGTACATCATTCCTTGACATTTCATATGACTTCTATATATTATTAGTTAAATCATGGTTCCAGTTGTTTAAAAAAAAGTAGGGATTCTTGCATCACATTCCCTAATGGACTCTAGAGTGGTGCGTAGCAAAAGACTCATGCTTTTATTATAACAGATTTGGTTTGCCATACAATATAACGTTTTTTAACAAACCGTTACTCATCACATCTTTGTAACAGTACACAATGTTTTTTTTTTCATAACCATTACTAAATATGTAAACGTTTTGACTCTCATGTGATGGATGGAATCAAGTGTAATGAGATAATTTGACTGTACGACTCCACCGCCCACCCAAACAGACATAGAGATAAAGGTCTACAGAGTCAATTTATGTCCGTCTGTTTATTTTTCTGTCTTTTTTCTTTTCCATTGCATGTCTCCTTAATATGAAGTAAAATGTTGTTACTAAAGCTTTGGTAGCCAATTTAGTGTTTGCTCGTGCACTACCATACACTAATAGAAAATAGCTTTCTTAAATCCCTGTTTTTTCCTCAGACTTTAATTTCCTCTTAATTAACAAGTAGTGCCTCTTTATTAAATCCAAATCTAAGTCAATCACATACTGTTTACCCTATACAAAATATATATATTTTGAAAAGGTTTAGCTTGCAACAGGCCCTCCCAGGTTCTCTGAGGTTAGCTGTATGATGGCAACACAGAGGCCAGTCAAAGTTACATTTTAGAAATAACTCATTGCCCCCTGTTTTGAAGCGTGGGCTTTAAAAAACACAGTATACTCTGTTCAGTGACTGACATTTTCCATTTAACTCTTCGGGGCAAAACAGGAAAGTTCTCAATTACTGATTTTTATAGAGACCCAGTAAACAAGTTTAATTGGTCAAGCAAGTATTTCCACGCTTACTGTTGAATGCAGTCTTTCTGGAAGCCTACATTTAAACAGTTGTGTTTATTTTCGGCAGGGAGTTGAAAATGGCGTACCTGCTTATGTTTGTGACCCTGCTGCATCTTATCACATTGGCAATGCAGTTCATTGCTACCATGGAGAAGGTAGTATTCATATCTGGGGCTTGATTGTTGACTTTTATTGTATTACCTCATAAATGCAACATATCCAGCTGACAGTATCATCTCTAATCTCTCGTTAAAGTCCTGGTGGGAGTGGGATGGCCTGGAGAACTCAGACCTGTGGTACAACTGTAGGTTTGACAACTTCACAGGATCTTGGTTGTGTACATCCTCCAAAGAAACTGGTAACAAACAATGTCATTTTGTCTACCTCCACACACGATCATTTTTCTTCCACAAGTCAAATCTGAGAACTAACACTTTTGATGTGGTTTCCTTTCTCAGACTGGCTTCATGCAGTGCAGATCCTGATGGTTATCTCAGTGGTCTTCTCCTCAGTCTCCTTCTTGGTGTTCCTTGGTCAACTCTTCACCATGTCTAAAGGCGGGCTCTTCTACTTCACTGGGCTGTGTCAAGTCTTTGCAGGTAACACTGGAGTGAAACAATGTCCCTCTGACCGCTTTGTGCATCATGGGACAATTTTAAAGGGTTACACTTTCTCTTACAAATGTAAATTTCATGGTTGGGAAATAAGCTAAATATTATATAACATGTGTACGTTTATTTCAACAGTGTTACTTGAGTATTGTGACTGTGCATAACGTTTTTCTGATGGCTGCATTGGTTCAAGCTTTTTTTATTATGATAAAGTCCACAATTACTAGTTACTCCCCACTAGTTATGTAATTAAATAACAAAATACATTTCAATTTAATGAGAAAAAATGTGCCATTAGTATCAGCGCTTTGAGCACTGGAAAAGCGCTATAATAAATGTAAGGAATTATTATTATTAGTTATGCTACTGGTAGAAATGTTGGTGATTACAATAGGGGTTTCATCCAAATGTATTATTTTCGATAGTATTATATAAAAAGCTCATATGAAGAATGTGAAATGTATTCTGTTGTTTGCTTCCAATTTAAATCAAGGTAAACTGAGAAAGACTTGTCATAAATGTTTGACTGTAATAAGTGTTGAGTACTATTAGCCTTTTTAGCAAAAAAGCCCAGTTCAAAATATTTGATAAGTCATTAAAATGTTATAAGTTAAATAAAATAACCTTAATGAATTAATTGAAAAAATGTAATTACTACATTTATTACATTTGAACAAGGTTACTAGTAATGTGCAGCCTTATGGCTAACCTGCAATCAAATAAAACTATTTGGTGAACATATTTAATTATTATTTCAAACACTGCCACACATTTAGTCTCCTTTTGAAATATTACTGTTATTGCGACACAGTCAGAAGTAAAAGTTAATAGTGATGTATTCATTACTTTGCCACACTGTCCCCTGTCAACATTGCTATCACTATAATGCTTTGACATTGTTTACAAGAGGATGTTACAAACCAACACACTATTTAAAACATCCCATTCATAAACTAAACTTATTACGGTCTTTTCTTAGGGTTGACTGCCTTTTCTGCAGCTCTCATCTACACATTAAACAATAGGGAAATCCTTCAGGACTCCAGAGAGCTGACATCAGGACACTTTGGCTACTGCTTCATCCTGGCCTGGGTGTGTGTCCCCTTGTTGCTGCTTAGTGGGGTCATATACATCCACTTGCGTAAGAAAGAATGACCAGACAAATGAAAACAATGTCTAACACAACGTTTTTCTTCTTCTTTTGAAGTAACAAAACAATTGGTTTGACTTCTTGTTAATCAGAAATGTATTTTTTCAGGACTCACAAATCTTTGCTCAGGCTTCAACTAATGTGATGTTTTTTTTATTATAAATGACTAGGCCTACATGTATATTGTTTTTCCCTTGACGACATTTTGAATCCTCAACATTAAGTCAATATATAATGCCTATGACCAAGGAAAATAAATACCAAATCAGTTTAATGTATTTGTGTTAGTTTAAGGCATATACGGCATTTGAATTGCTTTTATATTTTTTTCTAGAGCAAACTGGAAATCTATTTTTGTACCTAAAGCTTATGTAAAATATATTTAGTAACATCTTTCAATAAATATCACTCCAAGAAACACAATGTGTGAAAGTCCACTGTTTTCATTTATGTGATAATACATTGCACACTTGAAACCAAATAAATCTGTAAAACACCTTTCAAACGGTATTTGAGCAAATGTAGGACATTTATTTTAATGAAAGTATCTACACCAGTTTTTTTTTTCAATTGTATTTATAAAGGTTTTCATGTTTTTAAGGTTTTTGTAACAGATTTACCAGCAGAGGGGAAACTAGGCCTACTGACGTCGTTGCCATAGCGACAGTAAACTTACAGTTTCTCAACAACTGCGTTAGCTTCATCAGCTAATTATATGTTGAAAACTAGCATAATACCGGTCGTGTGTTGTGTGTATCCTTTTTATAGCCATTTCTCGCTATAATGGAAGCTAGTCCTCGTGTTTTGGGGAAAACATCCAAGATCATTTCCCTTGCTTTACCCAAAGGAACGGAAAAATTGTGTGAACTTTGTCAAAAAACAGCGCACCTGCAATGCACCAAATGTCGGGTCACCTTTTACTGGTAAGTTTAAACTATCAACAAATACATATTTTATATTTAAACGTCTAAGGCTGTTCATGACTCTCTGGCCATATATTTCTAAATGCATCACATCATTTCCAAATGCCACAAAGTTTTAGTGTAAAGTAACCAAGTAGTATACTTTTACTCAAGTAGGCCTATTGTAGCCTACAAGCTAAGTAGCCTACACGTTTGAGGGATTTTTTACCTTACTTGAATATTTCAATTGTGTTGTTACTTTGTACTTCTAAAGCACTACTTAAACACAAACATGTGTTTATAATAATACACTTTATTTTCATAGCACCTTTCAAAACATTGTTACAAAGTGCTTAAATATACAAATACCTTTAGTATAGTTTTTTCAGATTTGGATTAATCATGTGAAATATAATCAAGACTAAAATAAGACTTTAGTTGCACCTGGAGTAACATTCACTAGCCTATCCTACAACAAACAAAGTATATACAATTAGCTACACCTTTACCAGCTTTGATAACACTTTAATGCATCAATAAATATAATAAAAACATATAATATATATTATTCTGAAATGGGTCAATCTACATAATGAGTACTTTGAATTGTGGTACTTGTATATTTTAATGCAAATACTTTGGTACTTTTACTTGAGTAACATTATGAATGCAGGACTTTTACATTTAACAGAGTATTCCTACACTTTGGTACTTTTACTTTACTAAAGTATAACATCTGAGTACTTCTTCCCCTTTTCCACAAAGTAAATATTGTGTTCATCGTTTGTCAGCTTGCTCAAACATGTCTCCGGTTTGAACGCTAGGTGGCAGTGTCAGCCATATTGTTTCACAGCACAAATCAACACGTAGGCATGAAGAGCGGTCACGTGACCGTGTCGTAAGGGGGGAGCGGATGAAGAGAGGAACAGCTGGAAATCAAATTACCAAATTCCTTTTTTTTCATGCGACGGGGGAAATGTTCCATGCGTCTGCTCGACTATTTGAGTTTGAGAACTTCAGCTTTTTATTTGATGCTTGTAAGCCAATATTACCTTTGGCGTAGGGGGACATCTCCTCATACTCTATTAGAGATCATAAGATGGTGATCGCTGAAATCCTCATTGGCACAGCATGGGGAGTGGAGAAGAGAACGTGCTGACATCCCTCCCTGCAGGGATGTATGTGGAGGGATGAGCCACTAAAGCCAGTGTCTTAAAGGGGGCTTACAGCCACTTATTGTGCTGCACATTTCTGAAATTGAATCAAACGTTATGCACATTACATTTGATATCAAAACAAAGGATGTAGTGGAGTAAACAAGAGTTTATATTCAAACTGATCAAATACAGTAGGCTACATGTTGTAAGAAACACGTTTGTATTTATAATTAATATGTTGGAGGCTTGGAGCAAGTCTCAAGATAATACTAAATCACGGCAAGGGGTCGATATAGAATTTCATGGCCCTTTAGTTTAGTTCCAGTCGTCTTAGCTATTGCCTCTCCTCTCACCACCCTGTCTAATGAAGGCTACAGCCTTGGAGCTTTAACATTCTGTCCCCACAGCTGTGAATTGGTATGACCCAGATAGTTGATTAGGCTTGCCCAAAACATTCATAAAACAATCTCTTCTTTTAGATAATAACAGGACAAGGCTGACATCCAGTAATCCATTTTATAGTGTGGCTCCCCAAAGCTAATCACTCCCAGCCAGGAGCAGAGCTTGCTTTGACTGGTTATCCAATGTTGATGATTATCTGAGAACTATAGCTAAATACTAGGGACTGGGTGATAGAGCTTCAGAATAGAATTGTTTGGTCAGGAGCTGTATCACTTTGTTGCTGCAGAAAACTATCTTTGTCAATTGATAACTTCCAATAAATCTTTAATGTCTGACATCAGTTCGAACTCTGTGTTTCGAGTCCTTGCTCCAAATGTTTCATACAGGGGTGAAACGGTTAATTGGAGGTCTAATGAGCCACATCTTATCATGCTGCTGGCACCTACTATAATAACTAATGTGTGTGTTAGGCAGATTGAGAAGTAGCCTATAGGAAATCAAAGCAGAGACTATAAAGTCGAGTAGCCCTGCCCCTGCGGCCTGAGAAGACCCCATGATTTGTGTTGGCTGCCAGTGCTACTGTCGATGTGACGTGGCCAGATCACTGCTTCCGTCTCAAGTTCAGAAAAACAGACTTGCTGGCATTAACACACATGCTCCTAAGTTAGAAAAACCAAGACAGTTTCCATACAGTGTGCAGGAGAGGGGAGTCAGATGAACACAATTACAGACCTGTTATGTAATGGCCTACAATTTAGTATGCCCTCTCTGCACTCAGATGTTATTTTCTAAATGGGATAGAAAGTCTGTTTTAAATCTTATCCCTTCAGCTAAGTCATGCACAGTATACCGTAGGGAAACATTTCACTGTCAGGGTTTTGTGTAGGAAAATTTTATGTTTTTCAATCAAAAGTATATTTTTTTCACATCATTCTGGAACAAGATCACTGCCAAATCTGTGTACAAAAAGTGAAGGAACATAATACATTAATACAGTAATGCTCTACCCATAGAGCTTACATTATTCATCTTAGGTGGGGACCAAAATAGCTAGAATGAAAGGGAAAACCCTGAAAGTGAATGGTACACATGACTGTGTCTGTCTAGTGATGTGTCAGTATGATGTACACTTTAAAACCATCCTTACTGAGGCTACTGTTCAACACTTCAACACAGTGAAAATCTCAGCTCAGTTGTAAGATCACAGGAGGTTTTTCTTCAATGGCTTGATGTGTGAGCCAATATAAGCCACATTGTACCCGGGGGGAGATGAAGACTGTGTAAGGTGGCTGACAGAAGACAACTGAAGCCACAAAGCCTCTTAAGGCATATGACATGATTGGGATACAATATTGAAATGACTTGATGTTGTAAGTCAGCGTGGGAACATAACAATGACTTGAAGTTTTGCAATCTGTTAAATAAATATATATCTCATTGCTCAGTGATGCAGAGCACCAGCAGGCTGACTGGGTGGGGATCCATGAGAGAATCTGTCAGATGCTTGTTACCATCCGCAGCCCGACAGTCTTAAGCCTCCAGCATGCAGGATGCATTCAATCACAGCTTGTAAAGGTGAGGATATATGCGTTGAATTTCGGTGTTCACACTCAGACTCATCTTGTTTTGAGTTTAAAGTGTACAGAGAAAGATTAAAGGTCCCCTATTATACTATTTTTTCAACAATATATTATAGGTCTCAGATGTATCCAAAACATGTCTCTGAAGTGTTTGGCTCGAAATACCAAACAGATCGTACATTGTAGCATCCCATAATCCCCTCTGTTTCAGCCCTGTTTCAAAGGTGTCTGTTACTTTAGATGAAAATAAGGTGCCACGCCCCTCTGTGAGATATTTGGTTAAAAAAAACAAACAATGGTGCTCTAGGAGGAGATTCAGGTGATAAGGTGGGTGGGGGGGGGTTACCTTGGTTGGTTATTGGCTAATGGTTACACAAGCCAAAAAAAAATCATTATGACATCACAAAGTGGCCAAAATCTGATCAGCTCATTTCCAGACAGGTTTTTATATAAATGGATCAGGATAAAAAGAGAGCGAATCTTTTTTTCCTGAAACGTTCAGAATCTCTTTACACAGAGGGGACACATGTTGATGTGTAAAAGACATGAAACTGTGGATTTTGCCTAATAGGTGACCTTTAAGTGATAATCCATCTTATATTGAATATACCTGTAGCTAACCTGAAGTGTACCTTGGTTTTGGTTCCCTACCTAGGCGGAGCTGATTGAGATGTGCAGGTTGGTGGCTCAGAGCAAGCTGTCTGAGAGGAAGCACCAGGAAGCTCTGCCCGCGGCCCAGTTCTGCCTGCGCTGCTCTAAAGATGTTCACGGCCCCAGATCTGTCCAAATGGTCCCAGCCTACCTGCTGCTGGCTGAGGCTAACATGGGTGATGAACACCACAGATTGCTTTCTCAAATTCCTCTTTCCAAAATAAAGTGTTTAACGCATGACTATGTGCATTTATCTTATATTGAAACATATGTGCTTTCCAGGTATGGGTAATCTAGCCTGGGCGGCGGAGCTCCTGTCCCAGGCGGAGTGGGCGGCGATGAAGAGTTCAGATCACGCGGTCCACCAACGTCTGCACAGGTGCCTGGGTCGCCTCCACACAGTCACTGGAAACCTGGAGGCGGCGCTGTTCAACTTTGCAAATGATGTCAGTGTCATAAGTAACACACTCACCACAATGGCTTATACACGCATATTGTTTGTCTCTCAGGATGTTGGAAATACTGACTATTTATGAATGCACCTTGTAAAAAAAGCTAATTTTCTTTTTTTTCAGATATACTTTGCCAGTGAGGAGTATGGCCTGGATAGCACAGTCACTCGTGGAGGATACTTTCTCATGGCTAATGTGTATGCCAAACTTGGGGGGTTGCCTATTGTTCGTTCCTTGTACTCTGAGGTAACATAAAACAAACATTATTATGACAAGGCAATTTGGCCAAGAAATGTGCTTATGCGTTTCATATTTTATCCTCTACTGTTCATATTGTAGGTGGCACAAACTTGGCACTGCCATCTGACCAAACTCCTCGACACCCACGTACAAAATGTCCAAAGTCCTTACACAGAGATGGAGCCATATGGTGAGTCTTGTCATCAAATAAGCTAAATCTAAATGTAATATAGAACTATTTAAATTAAAAAAACATACATTTAGATTTTGTCAATCGATCCAAATCCAACTCACTGTTCAAACGGTTTAGAATCAGAAAAGTATGTTCGCAATCCATCGCATCACTAAACAAATAGCGTCAACAAGGCCTAGGTTTATCTGAGCTGTCTTGCTGTGCAATCCAAAAGCTAAACCCCAGATTAACACAAGTATGCTCAGGGTTGACTAGAGACCATCTCTGGCTGTGCAGCATCCGCACCGCTACCCTCTACCGCAGCTGCTGCCCTACATATGATGCTAAGCCTGTTAGCTGCAATGTAATTTCCTAGGCTTTCTGGAAGGTTTACCAGGGAATATTGGGAATGGAAGGAAATATGCTCACACAATCTATACAAAAGATGCACAGAGATCAGAATGTATGTTGACCTATTGAATACTGTAAAAACAAAAGGACGTCTTTCTCTCTATCCATTGTTTTTAATCAGATGAAGCCCAGCGAGTTGAAGTGGATGAGATGTTAAGAACAATGCTGGAGTTTGAGCAGAATGACTCCAGAAAAGACTCAGCTCAGATTGCACTGGTGGCTCACTGCCTGGCCATGCTGTGGTTCCTAGCAGGTGACTCCCTAAAGGTAAGACCCCTGATGACGTCCAGGCATTAAAGGTTCAGTTTGACAGAGTGACACAGTCCCCCATTTCCTCTGTATGCTACTTCTTTGGATGGTCGTACTCAAGATGATATTAACTCTAATTGGTAAAGTAAAGATGAGGTGGGAATTAGCGGGAGTTTATTTCACCGCCTTGACACTCCGACATCCACCTAGAGTCTCTGTAAGGCCCTTGGAAAATGTTTGGGTGTGTGTTAACTGCATCTTAAATGTGGGGTGAATGAGTGTATGTCTTATGCGTCCAGTTCAGAGAACAAGGCAGCAATGGTGAAGTGAATGTGTAAGACTATAGGTTGGGTCTTGGGCAGGCAGAGATTAGAGATAGGGCAGGATCAAGCACATGCATACAAACGTAGTTAAAACACTATTAGTTACTTTGATTGTTTTACCGTCATTGTTTTATCTTACGGTGTCTTGGGTTAGTACGGCGGGAGTTCACCAACAGTTTTTCTATAAGGTCAAAACAAAATGTGAAATACACCCTGGTGGCAAGCAGAGCCGAAAAAGCAATGTTACCCCTACTTCAAGTGGCAAAATGGCAGCTGTAGGCACAAAGGATCCGGGTTCATTTTACCAGGACGGTGGTTAACTAGCCTAAGTACATTTGATTATTTTACAGTAACTGAAGAAACTATAATTTGTTGGAGTGGTGGTTCATCGAACATCCCATGTGGTGTGAACATTTAAATACTGGATCCAGCAGGCCGTTTAACGTTTTATTCTCAAATGATGGTTGACAACGGTTTCGCTGCTGTGGATGACTTTATTTAAATAAAAGGGATATTTACAAACTATTAGCAGTCTTACAATAACCACAATACTAATAATAATAATAATAATAATAAATAAGGTTCAGTATTCCACTTACATAATTTCATGCATCAGCAGTGGTTCCCAACCTTTTTTCCCAAGAGCCCCCCCAAATGACTCCTGTTGGAAGGGCCGCCCCCCCCCCACACACACACGTGCTGCAACTACTGTCACAAACTGGATGAATGTGAAGTATTTTGTTAAAGGAGGATGAAAGCGTAATCAAGGAGCACTATTGGAGTGATTTTGATGGTTATTGGACTCAAGATTAATTAATTTGGATTCCCGCTCTATGAAGAAATTAAAGGACGGCACAAGTGGAAACAATTCACAAAGGGATTAAACTGTTTAAAACACATGCTCAAAGTAAGCCGGATTTTGCTGATGTGTTTATGTGGATTAAAAAGTCGTAAATAATCTACAAAATGGAGGAGACCGATCTGATCGGAGCAACTGTGACAAATAATCCAACTGAAACCTGCATGGACAATGACTATGTTTTAAAAATGCGCTTATCCAGCAAAGCCTGGTTTGGACACTTTACGGGCAGAAGAAACATTTTTATCAAAGAAAAAATTATACATTTTTGTATTTGTATGCCTTTAATAGCTACTAACTTCAATTTTTATTCAAATGAATTAATCAATTATGTTGTATATTGTATTGTAATGAAGAGACAAGGCTTTTAGTGACAATCATGTATTGAGTTACAATTATATGTAAAAAAAAAAAAAAAATGTAAAAACAAAAGAAAAGTCTAAATATGATATTTGGCCTCAAATCATCTGAGGCCTGGAGCCCCCAAGGGGGGCGCGCCCCCCAGGTCGGGAACCACTGATCCACAGGATTCAACTATTTTCTTTAAACATAGGTGTGGGTCAAAGGGAATCTAGAAGGCGGATCTAACATAAACAAAACAGTCTGTTAAAGTTAAGCTAAACATTTCATCAACTGATTTAAGTACAAACAATTAGCAGCTCCATGTGCCAACTCACAGTTCCTATGTTCTTCAGTCTCTGGTGAGTCTCTGGGAGTGACCGGCCTGAAGGGCGGAGCTTTAAAGACTTTTGTGGGGGAGTGGTCTACACTTGATTGACAGAGGTGGTGATGCCGATTGAGAGGGGAGATACTTGTGATTGTTAACAGTAACATTTTCTGACACAAAGCACACAAAATGGTCAGTCCAACTTTTCTTGATGTTTATTGAACTCCAAAAAAAAGGCCGCACAGGAGCCTGGATATTTACAAATGAGAGAGCCGTAGATATAACATTGTTCAAACTTGAGCAATACATACACGATGATTAGTCCCAGCTGCATATCCATGGAAAGTGCAGGCATTCCAGAGATGCCACCGCAAAACTGCTGAATCCCACATTGCGATGGCATGTTTCCATCTGAGCATGGTCTTGTCAACAGTATCAAACAATTATTATTTATTGATATTTCTCCTTGTTCTAAACTGTAAAGGACAGTGTGACAGCCTATACATCAGGTGGTCGGAGGGTTGAAGTGGGATAAATTAAGCCGACTGGGTAGCAATCCAATTTTCAGTGATATTATTATATAAGTCAGCTTTACTTTCCCCTGTGAGTCTAACAGCTGCAGTGTTTTGTTTCCGTTTGTGTGCCAGGCACTGGGATTTGGCAACACTGCCCTGCAGGCCAGCCAGCTGATACCAAACCATGACCTGACGGAGCCCATCCAGGGCCTGCTGCAGCTGCTGCACACCGCCCGCTAGTCCCCATACCTGCCCTGCCCCGCCCTCTGCCTGGAGATCTACACCCCCGGGACATCTGTTTAGCCCCACACCACTTCCCACATGTATAAGTAGAAACCCCCCTGCATTGGTCACAAATAAAAAGTTTATGAGTACAGAGCTTATGATGTCATTTAGGGTTTATCCAGATGTTGTGTAAGCGGACAATGAAAAACAATGGGGGGAAGAAAAATACATTTGTGCTCAGTCGAATACCCCCAGGCAAATAAAAATGCCTAGAGAACATTTTATATTAACATAGCACAGGATATATGGAGGAATCCGGAAGTCAAATGTAGTAGCTACCTTTTAAGACCCTTTCCATACATTTGAACACCTCATCGCCACTTCGAGTTTTAACCGGTTACATTGGCGACACACTTTACCTCACATTATACAGTATTGATTGTCCTTCCTCCTTATCTTCCAACCATTTTGACGCAAACTTGCATTCCCCTATAACGAAGTTGTTTAACAACCGGCGTAAACGGACCGTTGCACGCTATCAAGCAATCAAAGTGCGATGTCCTGTTTAGATGACGTCAAATCCAACGGGATGCCATAAACTACACAGAATCACACTACACATCTACGCAATGATTACATTCAGGCAGACTTTAGAATACAACCTCTTTGCACAATTTATATACTTATTGAAAACAAGCTACAAAATGTAATACCTTGGAAAATGCCGTTTAATACTTTTTAATAGCCTTCATTTTCGCTAAATTGATTGATCAACTTTTAATACTTTTTAAGACCCCGCGGACACCCTGTAGAAACAAAAAAGGAGTAAACACTGGTTGGTTTTGAATGCTCATCTTTATTTGACTCTAAAAAAAAGAGGGATATATATTTACATCCTTTTGCACATTTGTGAATAACATGACTTTTCGATCCGTTTTGTAACACTGTTAGAATGATACAGAACAGAATCATGGCAAGGGCATTTGCTTCAACAGTTTTTCTTGCAAAGTTTTTGCTCACCTCGTACCTAGCAGACCATTACCATTCATCAATTCACCATATGCTATGCAGATGTAATTGAAGACATTTAATGTCTATATATCAACAGAGCATAAACATTGCATGTTCCTTCTGCAAATCAAAGAATGTTGTAAACTTTTAGCAAACCTCAGGTTCGTTTTAAAACACATTGACATAAAATGAACCTGGTGATTGCTGAGAAATCCTACATATTATATACAATTCTGAAAAATTAATTCATTATCAAAACAAAGTATCACTTTTAAAATCATCTCACTACTAGTGTTACTAGTACTAAGTTATACAACAAAATGTTTGTTTTTTGGCATTCAGATTCATTTTCATGTGTCGAGAGGCAGCAAAACATGGAAACACTTTGATTTCCGCATATTCCCTTTTTAATTTTGTAGCCAAATATACATTAGCAGCAGTTTGGAATGAAATAGTAACCTTGTGCTCTTTTGTGTTGTTGTACACAGTGACTAGTCCAAAGGTCCTTTCATATTTGTTCCAGGCTGGCCAAGCACCACAGGGCAATACACTTTCCATCATTTCATGATTAACACATTTTTCTTCCTTCCCTGTGTCACAACATGCCGTGCCCGTTTCTTCCAGTAGGTTCCATGCCGTGTATCATGGCCACTGGTCTACGAATACAAAGCAGAAGAAAGAAACCCACCTGAATTGGGATCTTGACCCGACTGATCCTCAAATCATTGCTCCCAGAGGAAGCCAGGCAATAAAAAGGCATTCCAACAGTTGTTGGGGCACAGTCAAATGAACCTGAAGAGGCTGAATGTGCACTGTGTGGATATGGATGATGTGTCAACTACAGATTTAAACAACAGGGCTTCAAGAGAGATACGCACATTCACTCTTTCTTATGGCTGGCTTGTTATGTCTTCAAAGGATATGTGATCTGACATTTTCACTGACATACACCATGTGGGATGACAAAGGCTTGAATGAAAAGACGAAGACTTGAAAAATAGGGGACAACAATTGGAGATACTCATATAAGCTTTTATTTTAGGATGGGACTTGTTGATAATCAAGCACCGGCCCCTTGCATGTCAGGACAGTGGACATCAGCGGATTTCCCAGTTTGTTTGTCAGATACTAGAGATAGCGGACACCATCAGCACAGTAGTGTAAACGGTGTAATTCTCTCAGTGGAGCCACTGTGATCACTTGATAGCAGACTTAGAGTGAAAGCTGCCTTTCCTGTTGTCTGGCGGTTTTAGATGTGGCACTCTCAAGCAGGCCCCTGTTAGAACCCAGGCAGTTAGTAAATTCGGCCCACAAAAGAGGAAAATATTATTAAGCTTCACAGCGGTTTCACTTTATTGAGACATTAGTGTACACAAACCACTTTTTCTTTAAAAAGACCATAAATTAGGAAGAAAACAAGGAACAGTATAAAACAAGCAGGGAGAAAAGGTGAATGGTAACCATGGTATACACCACATGTCTTATACTGTAGTTCACAACCTTTTATTTATTGTTGTTTGTGTATCTTTCTGTCTGCCTGTAGCTATGTGTAATGTTTTGCATGTCTCTAGCTCGAATGGATATGTCGTGCTTTTGGGGGTCGGGGGTGAGATCCAGGCTGCTTCCCTGAGATATGTTCAACAGGAAGGGTTATTATAAGTCTAAAAACATGGACATCACTATGGAGAACAACTAATGTTTGTGCTTTTGTCCCATTTGTCCTAATGAATGGCATTACGCCCATGCCCTACCTCTATTTTAGTAGATATTTCAGAAGGCCTACAGGAGGTAAATAAACAGAACACAAAAACCGTAAGCAATATGCTCTTGGCCGCTGAAATCCCTGGATTTTGTTTTTCCATATCTTCTCCAAGAAAAATAAAAAGTAACATTCTATTCAAAGATGCGGCAAAAATATAATTCCCATATTATTTGTACACTATGCCAACATATTCTAACGGTTAGGATACTTCATTGTTATAAAAAAAATCTACAACTCATACGACTGAGGAAACACATCTAATCAAATTCAGAAATGTTATCACCAAATTTCATTTGAAACCTTTAAAGATGGCAGGTCTATACAAAGAAGTTTTTCCACAATAGCTTATGTAAATGTCAATATTGGCAGTTATGTCAGCCGTTCCAGTTTCAGCAGCTGTATACTAGTATGCATCGAAGCTAAATCCCTATCTAAATATTTACAAAAAAAGCTGTAAAGCAATACAAAATAATACACACTTACAGCTCTTAGACATAAAGGAAGGAACACCTGGGTCAGGGGCCTTTTGAAAACCACAAGCATCCCGGCTGATATGTTCTGTATGTTTGAATATCTATGTCATGCTATGGCAGTGAGGAGTCACTGTTCTGAGGTATATTCTGTTTACAGGTGTGGACGCAGCTTTCAAACTCTGTCTCGTGTTTCCTAAATATGTCCGCTGAGCGAGAAAACAAATACATCAGTTTATCGTAAAGTGCTAGACATTTTATATTTTTAAAAAGCAACAAACTGCTGCTGGTAAGGCTTATCAAACAGGCTAGGAATATAAAATAAAAAAATGGAGTCATTGCACTCAATTCATTTTGATATTCCAGGTTGTGACTCAGACAGAAATGCTATTTGTTATTTCTACTACTTCACACCGGTTAGCGCAGTTCTGCTTACATTAATATCCTGCTTCATTCACAGTGAACAGAGGGTTGATAATATAACGCATGAACAAGGTAACCTCTTATTCAGTGTCAATGTAGCAACTTGGGCTACATTTTAATATTAGTTTTTAAAAATTGGCATTTCATGGATTTTAGTTGTAGAAAAGTTAAAACATTGTGTTGTAGTTGGATTTACAACATATGAAAGGTGTAGTGAATTTAACTCTCGTTATGAAAAGCAGTAAAATTGACATTTCATTTGCCTAGCTTCAGTTTCTGCCCCTCTAGTTCTGTGTCCTCGACAGGAGCACTAAATGGCTACATCAGAACTGTCAGGGTAATGTGCCCAGCATGAGGATGTATCGCTCTCCCAAGGAGCGAATGAACACTTCATCTCGACTTCAATCCATCTAACCGTACTACAGTCTCAGCAGGAAACCCCTCTTTTAAGACAACATACCATAGACTCTCCTTTAAATAATACGGTGTAGTAAGGAAACAATATGACAGGTGCATGCCTTTATTGGAATCCCACACCCACCCCAAAAAATGCCACCTTCACCCTCAGTATTTTTGCTAAATTGAAACTAGTAAACGTATGCACTATATCCCACTCCCGCCACCATGCTGCAGTGTAAGCTAAGTTTGAAAATTGGGGTTTGCAGTTTTGGAGAGCGCGGAGTCAGGGGAGCAGCCTCAGATCTTTTTTTTTTTTGTTCTTTTTTTTTTTAAGGGAGTTGGTAGGATAAGGCTCATGTGTTGGTGTTTGTATTCCCGTGGTTGTGTTTGAATGTGTTTTCACCGCTCATGTTTTGCATTAAACAACGTGTTTGAAGGGTTTTTGGATTGATATGTGTTTACAAAAGGAATGTCAGTTGCCATGCGTACAGGTGTGTGTGTGTGTGTGTGTGTGTGTGTGTGTGTGTGTGTGTGTGTGTGTGTGTGTGTGTGTGTGTGTGTGTGTGTGTGTGTGTGTGTGTGTGTGTGTGTGTGTGTGTGTGTGTGTTTGTGTATGCTCATTATTCATATGCATTTGTTGTGTTTGTGTGTGTGCATGAAGCTGCTTGCATCTTACTCAGTCAATAATTTGATCTCATTGGCAAGAAGAGTGTTGAAGTTGTAGGCTGGATCGGGGAGGTCGGGCAGGGGGGGGGCTGTGGACTGGCGGGGCGAGGACTGGGAGGGCTCCGCCAGCTCGGGGTCACTCTCGCTGGAGGTAGAACCCACGGACATGTTGCAGACGGCCTCGGGCAGCGAGCCCTCGCCCCCGGTGGGCACGGGGCACACCTCGGGCTCGCTGCTGGTCTCGCTGGTGTTCGACACCACGGACAGCAGGGACATTTTACGGGTGAGGCGGCTGGGGAGCAACGACAGGGCGTAGTCGGCGACGATGCCCGCCACGTCCATGCCGCAGGCCTGGTCGAAGGCAATGAAGCCAACGTTTGCGTTCGCTTCGCAGACCACAAAGGAGCCGTCGTTCATCTGCAGCAGGTCGATGCCGCACACGTCCATGCCGAGGATGTTGGACACTTCGATGGCCAGCTGCTTCCCCTGCTCGCTCAGTGGGCACATCATACCGACACCCCCTAACAGTCCAGACAGAGACATCGCGCTGGTTAATACCCACAACAACCAGGTTCATTCATTTCAACCTCCTGACTGTCACGAATAATCTACTATCAAACAAGAGCTATCATGCAGTGTTTGCGGAGGATTTAAGAAATATGTTCTAGGCCAGGAAAAGTAATGAAAGTGGTAAAAGCAAATATTAATAATATAAATATATATATATAATTTAATATTAATTAAATTGTGAAGAGATACATAATGATGTTGCGGCAATGTTTATTGTTAGACTTGCATCCAGAAAAGAGTCTTATCAAATGCATTTGAATACACTGATCGTACAGTGGGTTCTGTTTGGCCTCATGCTTAAAAGCCAGTGAAGACTGATAAGTGATGTAAACACAGTTTTTAAACACAGAACTATGTATGCACTGTGCCTTTAGTTTTAAGTATTGACGTAGTATATGAAGTTAATATGGGCATAACACACCTATAAGATATTGAAAAGGTTGCTGTTCCAACTGGAGTCACAGTTCTGTTTGTTTACTTCACCATGGACATTTTGTAGTGTGTCCTTGAAAGGTCATGGAAAATATGTGACATTTTGTTCATGAAAATATGTGAGAACTCTGATACATAATATAAATACAACACCAGATACACATACAGTGAGTGCAATTGTCTACACGATCTGTTTAATAAACGCAGAACAACCTGCTTACTAGCGTCCTAAATATGTCACAGCCAATAAGCAGCCTACACCAGCAGCACTGCTCATACTCTGTCACGCAAAATCAGTCTCATCAGCTGGAATGCTGTCTCACTCGATGTCTGCAGGGCACATTTGGGACAAGCTTGTTGACTTGGCCACGATTCCAAAAACTGGTTTATATAGCAGATGGACTGTTATTCTCGATAAACAATTTCAAAAATGCTATGACTGTTAAATATTACCCGCATACACAGGAATGATAAGAGCAGCCATGACACCTTAAATGTGGCACACGGCTCTTTTTTAAATAATTAAAGCCTGTCTTTAATTTATAACTGGACTTTTTTTAACACTGTATATTTCACATTTATATGTATTTAATATGCTATTCCTTGCACACTTATTGTTAATAATATCCTACTTTTAAAATGTGTTAGCTGTTATTTGGCCCTTAATAGTGTTTAGTTGACAGGTAGTCTACTGATGTTTGTCTTTCACAGTAGAAAGAGTATTTATTTTACTTTTTAGTTCAGTTTTATTTTCTATTTTGAGATGCTTCTATTCTATGTTGGTTAATTTGTTATTCTTTTTATTTATCAAATGATGTGCAATGCCTTGTTTTAGTATGCTGCTGTGAAAAACATTTCCCAATTTGGGATCATAAAAGATATCTTCAAAATGTCAGAGTAAAAAAAAACGCAATAAAAAAAAGTTCCAGTGTGGCAGTGCTGGTAACTGTAATGAGGGGAAGGGGGGGGCAGCTCAGTAATGTAATTAGTGTGTGACAGTGCTCAATAGTTTAGTAATTCAGTGTGTCATCATTGGCTCTCGGAGGCGTTTGCGTACCCAGAGAGCAGTTGCTCTGCATGCGACCGTCCGTGGAGCAACGTAGCATCGAGCCGATGACACGGCCGCCCACCAGGACCACCCGGACGTCACGGCCATGCGATTCTTTGACATACTCCTGAAACAAGTAGGGGGTGTCGTGGCGGATCAAGTGGCACAGGTCTGTCAGGTGGTGTTTGTCCCGGGCCAGGAACACAGCTTTGCCTAGGAAGAGACAAAAGATGAAGGAAGAAAAATCAATATGAGTTACTTTCAGGATAACAAAGATATTTGCATGCTTGCAGGGTCTGAGATGTGTGTTATAATGTCAATTTTTAACATGAAAATAAGTTGCATTGTCTTCGATTCTGCTGACAATTAGAAGCATCTGCTGACTAAGTCTGTTGCCAGTTCCTGTGTTTTGTATAATGGATCGGACACTCCTCTTAGCGGCCACAGAATTGCTTCTCACATAGAATAGAGAATGCCTGTTTTAATTAGTACCACTTGGCCTCGTCTCCTTGTTGTCAAGCCCTCATCCGGCACTGGGGGAAATCTTGTGATTGCTGTGCGTTTGTACATTGTGTGTAGGTGACGATCCAAATAAGATGACAAAGCAATCCCTGGGTAACATCATGAAGATGTGAAGAAGGACATTGTCAAGCTAGCATGCTTAGAAAAACACGAGTCATTGTTCAGGGTTCAGTGAGACACATGACTACTTTGTATCGATGGTACTAAAACATGCGGAGCTGCCCACAAATGCATACACTAGATTTTGACCCTTTAAAAACAAGGGTTGTTAAGATTTTAAACAACCCTTCAAATATGTTTAACAAGCCTTGTATTTGCTCAAGAGAAGGAATTGGACTTCGGCCAATGACAAAGGTTAACAACTGAGGGGAGGAAAGCAACCCTTGAGAGGAAGACCCCCATAAAAAGGTTCAAGTTAGTTGTTGACCAACGGCTGCATTCCCCATCAATGCCTTGTGCCGGCAGCCTGGGCTATCCATGGTGCATTGTTATTCCTTGGCACGCTAGCCAAGTGTCAATAATTTGAATAGGGAAAGGCTAATGGGTCAGCAGACACTTGGGGCTCATCTCCAACATTATTGGGAAAGCTAGAATGTTCCACAAGCCCCTTGTGAGTTCACTCAAAATGAGAAAACTATGGCCAATTTAGCAGGAACAGAGATGATTAGCCCAGCGGCCATGATGCAAGCATTACAGCTACATGCTTTTGTTGGGTTGTTGCAGCACCACAGTCCTAAATCATTTAACACTGACAATGAATTTCATGTCAAAGTGGACTGAGCTGCCAGTAGCTGCGTACTGATTTTTGGGGTGAGGTGTGTTGAACAGAGCTGGTGACAGGGAGAAACAGACTGACGCTCTTACCTCTGTGGCCCCGTGCATTCTTCACCACCACGGGGTAGCCGAGTGGCTCTGCCTCGTCAATCATCTTTCGGAAGTTGTCATGCCCTCCTGGTAAATGCCCATGCACACAAACACAGAAACATGAAGCCAATCAGAGGGGTGAAATATATATAAACAAAGCTCTTGTTTTGATAGCATGGTTCACACATTACCGCCATCTGAACAGGGTGAATAGCCTGTCGCTATGGCAACTGAAGTGACTCAATAAAGCAAGGCTGTAGGAGTGCTGTCCTGAGCTTATACTTATTTTGCGGCTTGATTCATGAGATTGGAACAAAGCGGTCACAGAGGGATGCATTAATGTGAAGCAGAAGAGAGAGAGGCAGCTTGCAGCAGCAGATGTGATCCAGCTTTCTCTACTTCGGCTCAAGAAGTGATTGAAAAATGTGTAAGAATCCATTTCCACTCCTCTCCCTCTCTCGATCATTGTTTGCCTGTCTGTTCTTATCTGGCATTCGGTCAACGGAACAGATGTGAACTGCTCTGACACACGGCTGTTTCCCCGTGCGCTGATTCACATGTGTTTTCAGTGAGCAGGAGAAACAGCAGAGGAAACAGGGGGAGTGGATAGCAAATGTGGGAACAGCCATTGGCTGCAGAGGTAGCAGGAGAGAGGCGTTGGCATCTTTTATTTTGAAAAACCATGGGGTGGGGCGATTAGAAGGGGCTCTCCATAGGCTCTCCAGCCGCTCTGCATGCATCGCCTGGCCCACTGTGCAGAGACGAAAGGAATGTAGGCCAAACACCCCCTCCTCTTTCTTTCTTTCTGTTTCTGTCTGTATCCTGCTCTGTCTGCTCTCACAAACACCACAGCACTGGGGATTTTTGGAAAGCAGAAACTACAACAAATGAAAACAGCAGTCTGGCTCATGTTGCCTCCCTTCATGTCTTTAGGTTGTGTCAATGGTTTGACCAGATATGTAAATGTAATCTTCTCTCTGTTGTTTGAGTCATTGCAGCAGAATAATGAGCTACTGATGGTTTATTAATCCTTTTATACAGACTAAAGCCTGTGATGCAACTAATGTGATTGAAATGTCAGAAAAACAACATACGTGACACAGCAGTGCTGCTGTTTATGCTCATATCCATTTCATTAAGGACGGTGCAGTTATATTACCTTAGAACTTGTTTATCGGTACTAACAGAGAATATCTATTTGTATTATAACAACAACTAGTGATACATTTCATAATGAATTCATCTGCAGAATATGCAACACTTGATGTACTCTGCTAAGGCAATAGCAGTCTGCATTCTAAAGCACTGAACACATCAGGTCAAATGCAGTGTGGACTCTTGGAAGTGGAAGCATTAATAAAGCTACATGCGTCCACATTCATTAACTGACTGCAGTGATGCTGTCCACAGGGGCGTGGCTTGGTTACGGGAGGGTAGCCGGATCAAGTCCAAATACAGAGTGTGGACTGGAAGCTGAAGATGTGGCAGTTTAACCCCCGGGCCTTCCTGATGTGCCCTAGAGCAAGGTACCAAACCTATCCTGCTAAGACCCATCATCCTGACTTCCTGTTTGTGTGTTTTTGTTAATTAGGTACAATTACATTTAAAAAAATTAATTTCCCAAAGGAGGCGTATAGAGTACATTCTTCTCTGGTGACCTATAACAACACATGTGAATGCTGTGAATGGAGATCTGATTGCTCAGGACACATCCAGAGGTGGTCTGCGCCACCTGTGGACCTTTTTTTTTTTTTGTGGGTGGAGTAATGCATCATGGGCCACATTAAAGAACTGTCTAATCAACCAATATCCTCTGCTTAATGCAGAGTAAGTAATCAGTCACTGGCTTTGACCAATAAGGTCTTTTCTATGGATAGCTTGGTGTATTCAAGCAGTTTCTATATTAAACATTAGTATTTTGAACGTTCTCATGTCACAGAAACCACCAAGAGTGAGTGTTGTGTTTGGATGTTGTTATCATACTGTCAGTGTTTTTGTTCCGGTGCTCTGCACAGATCTGAGGACCGACCACCTGCTCTTATCCTCGGCTCTCTGGAGCTTTGTGTGTCTCGGTTACCGCTGTTGGGTGGAGAACAGCGCACCAATAGGCAGACAAAGACTGTTGTGGCGCTTTTAAATTAGTCATTGCAGGTTTTTGTATTGTCAATGCATGTAATTTAGGTGAGTGTGAGAACTGAAATGTATACACACGCAGAAAACTAATAACAAAACGTTTTTTCATTGAAAAATGTGTTTTGTTGATATATGGAAACAAAAATGATGCCGCTCAAGATACTTTCCAATACCAGCTGTAAACTGATTTACTTAGAGATGACCACTCGTGTTTGGATCAACAAAGACGCATGTCAATGCCAGGTCTGAACAGAAACTTGGTTACAACAGCACAGTGCTACCACAACACACCAACACTGTGAAAAAAAGATGACAACTATTGATTTACCGTAAGAGAAGGTGTCAGGAAGAGGCACTCCGTGGCCGGCTAGCTCCTGAAAGGTCCAGAACTTGTTGACACAGTTAAGTATAGCCTGGGGACGGTTGATCAGCCGACAGCCCATCTTCTCCAGGTGGCGCAGCACGGTGATGTCACTATCTGACTGCACCCAGGGCGTGGGCACCCGCACCACCACCACC
Source organism: Pseudochaenichthys georgianus (assembly GCF_902827115.2). Classification (NCBI taxonomy): domain Eukaryota; kingdom Metazoa; phylum Chordata; class Actinopteri; order Perciformes; family Channichthyidae; genus Pseudochaenichthys; species Pseudochaenichthys georgianus. The sequence goes on from NC_047509.1 coordinate 24,815,406, forward strand.
TGTGGATAAGATGTCACTAGTTCCTGCTCCACTCGCAGACCTAGAGGCAGGAGGGGTAGAAGAAAGATTACTATAGTGAAACAAAAGTTAGCCACAAAAAAAGCTACAAATAACAAAACAACTTTAGATCCTGATAAATATAGTGAGTTCTTCAGAGTAGTTTCCTCTGAGGATATGAATAGCACTTAGATTACAAGTTTACATGCTGAATGACAAAGATCAAGAAGATGGATTTTTTGTTGAAAAGAATAAGCAAAACACCTTAAAACACTGACAAGAAGTAGGGCTGCTCAATTAATCGTATTTTAATCGCAATTACGATTTTGGCTTGCAACGATTATGAAAAAAACATAATCGAAATAAAACGATTATTTTTTGTATTGGTTTTTCAGTTGAATTATACTTAAAGTTCAGGGTAATCAACTGTTAAACACATACTGTTCACATTTTTTTTTCAATAAATGGATGTTTTCAAAGTAAATGGATAATCGTTTTTAATAATCGTGATATCAATTATTGACCCAAATAATCGAGATTATGATTTTTGCCATAATCGAGCAGCCCTAACAAGAAGTACAAACCAACCAGTATCTTTTAAAACGTTTTTCTCTGACCAACCAAAACAACTTTTTAGAGCAATACAATTCCGAGCCACTAATAAAGAAAACTTTCTCCCATCAATACTGTTTCTTGCACTCAAGGACCCACAGCCACGTTAAAAAGCAACATGTCATAGTTTATAGCTTCCATTATATCCTTAAGGTCATGTTTACAGGAACTGGAAACATTGTGAAATGGGTTGCTGGGATTTAGAAAACACCAACTCCTGCTGGAAAAGTTAACTCATCTCCTTATAGAGACTATTTGTGGAATATGCTCCGATCCTCCTCCCACAGAACACACAGATCTGACTGAGAGTTGGCAGAGTTATAGTGACTAGAAAGAGGCATCCAGTTCCAAGGATGATGGTGTTAAATTATGACTTACAAAACATTGCCAGCTGATACAATTATTTGCATGCTGCAGGCAAAGTCGACGGACAGCACTGCCAGCTCCACTACCTTTTTGGCCAATGTTCTTTGACTGAAAAAGAGATATCCTTGTTTCTGTACTGACACACTGTTGACTGTTTGTCTAAATGTAGGGCAGTGGGTTAGAGAAAGATGCTTTGAACCCCAAGGGTCTTGATGTTAATCACACAGCAAAACACATCAGGGTGGTAACCTGATATTTTATGGTAATCTTGTTTTGTCACAATGCAACATCATTGTCTTTTGGTGACTATTATCTAAACATAATGGTGTTTTGTTTCATTGAATGTTAAAATGACATTGGTTTTCAATGTCTCAGCCTGTGGCCACTTTATTATGCAAATGTGAGCAAAGTGAATACAACAGGCTAACAGAGCACATCTGAATAGGTCACTGATCAGCCATTTCAATTCAGCACAGCATGTACAAGCCATTGAAAACAGGGGAGACTTGAAAAAGAAGCCTGTATGGTAGAATGGCAGTATAAAAGTGGCATACACTAACTCTACTACAAGGCTAAATATCAGCTACATTTCAACATGTACTAGCATTGCCCAGTCTGTATCAACAGCCATCTTAATCTGCAGATTAGAACAAGATTCAAGCTGAATATTGGCTTGATAACTGCCAAACACAGATGGCAAACTCACCAGCCATTGCCATAGCTATAGATTGGCAGCATTTCCCTTGTGAATGGTGTTACTCTTTCCACCATGGATGAGAAAAGGAAACGGAGACAGACTGTGAGATTTTTTAGCAGGCAACGCGACCCATCAGCTCGACATCGGGAAGAACAGATTGGGTGACAACGAAACCTGTGTGCACGTATTTTAAAGTGTATTGTACAGGGGGACGGGAGGAGACGCATTGTCACTTGCACAGCACTTCACCTCTTCTGTGACCTGATTTTCAGCCATTTTAGAATCTGCAAGCTAACAATAGTGACAGCACCTCTGGCTGAGATCATCACAGGTCACCAGAAGCTCGGCGGTTGATTAGTAATAAGAACAGACAGCTAGATGTGTCTGCAGTTTACACTTTGGGTGTGGCCAACGTTCGCTTTTTAGCTCTTTCTGTGCAGAGACAGGTAGAGGAGGGAACAAAAGAGAGGCAGGATAGGTCAGGGATGTCTTCCAGACTCACCACAGAGGAAGGAAGGGAAGGGAGGGGCAAATGGGCGAATGAAAAAATAAGTATGGAGCCATGAAAAGACTGCCAACCCTCCCTTTTTACTCCTCCTCTTCCTTCTCACAATCTCAGTACAGAAGCAGGAGAATTGGCGGTCTCTGCAGCCACACTGCTCTGATTGTGCAGTCACTGAAAGCACTGCGAATGGTATTACAGTGGGAAGTGCCAGGGGATGTGGTCTCATGCTTTTTGACAGACAGTATTCACTGTTCATGGTGCTCGTCTCCATCTCCAGGGGAACCAAACAGAGAGCAATGAGGCAGCCAGATGAATCAGTCCTATTCATTTGAGCAAGTGTTCGTGTGCACTGTACGTCATGTGACCAGTGCGAAAACATTCAGACCCCCTCCTGACCATTTTGCTCTATAACAAAAGCAACATGGGCTTTTTAGTGTCTACACTTGGTGTGGTTGTGACCCGTTTGTAGTTACAATGTGTTCTTGACTTCTACAACAGACAATAATAATGTTCAATGGACTGTATATGTGCATCCCATTTTAAATATGCCAGACAAAGCAAACAAGCACGAGCATTCTATGCATACCGTTGCAACGTCACAAAGCAGGCAATGCCGACAAACGCTGTGCCAATGTTTGATTGGTGCCCTGAATGCAGTCTGTGTCTGGGGATACTGTCTAAATTAGCCTGATGGGGCAGCAGGTTCACCCATGGTTTTTCTGGTTTGATAGGGTTTTGCGAATAATGCCTTTAATGGTCAATTTGCACTAACCTCATCAGGCAAAAACATGTACTGCATTCCTACTGTGAGCCCAAGCTAAAAGATAATTTGATAATCAAACACAGAGGCCCTGTTATCCTGGACATCATCTGTTAGTTAGCCTGTGTACTGTTTAGCCGATAGTTAGCATACTTTAATTTAGCATTCACAGTACCTCAACTATCATTAGACAAAAAAACTAAAATATTTTATTCTTCTGGTTTGGCCATATGATGGAAACACAATTATGTACTGATAAAAGCTGCATGTTTTTGAAGGTACCAGCTTTCTTTGATATCACACTTTACAGCATCATGCACTTCAATTCGGAGCACATGCATAATTGCCTGAATCAATATTACAAGTCACTGGACTCTAACATATTTGTAATGTATATCGTAAAATATTAATCTATAAGCATACAATAGAGTCAATTGCTACCAACGCTTAATACAAATAATGTTTGCTATGTACAGGGTTCATACAGTTTTTCACCAATGATTTTCAATGACTTTTACCTAATTTTCCATGGCCAAAAACATTACTCTTTCACAGCGGTACCACTGAAAATGGTTTATTTTAACATGGAACAGGAAAATAAGGTATGCATATGAAACATGTTGTGCCTATCTAAAACAAATCAAATAGTAGGCTTACTAGCTTCTACTACACGCTAAAGCAACTAAAATCTCTCACCAGCAAAATACCTCATCAGTTAAATGCCATTTTACGTTTCATTACTATACGATACAGTATTTATTATCATTATAGTATTACTATTTTGGCGATTAGATAAAATATAAATTATATTTGATGCAACTTTAGTTACATTTCCATTACTTTTCCAAAACTTTGGGAAAAATATTGTTTTCCATAACTTTTCCAGGGCCTGGAATTAGCATTTTGAATTTCCATGACTTTTCCAGGTTTTTAATGACCGTAAAAACCCTGTATGTGGAATGGAGTAAGTGCTTGGGTGAGTCCGTACACTCTCGCCAAGCCTTACATAATGGCTATTTTTGTATTTTTGCCATAATCATGCATAGGAAATATTTTGAATCCCCTAGCCACAGCAACTGGTTTGAAAAAAAAACATTCAACAAGGCCATTTTAACTGATGTGTTTTCCAAATGATGCTTGACTGCCAGAGTGACCAGTATACATAGGAAATATTTTTGGCATGATGCCTGCTGTCAGATAGTGGGGTGCCATTTAGGCCATTTGCATGCAGAAGATCCTGATTCTTCAAATATTAACTGTGTGTTTGTGATAACTTTCAGCTTATTTTCACCACATTTTTCAACATCATTTCGGATCAGAAAGTGTGAAGTTCGACATTTTTAAGAGTCCATATGTAGACACTGCTATCTTTGGCTACTGCAACTATGCAAATGACAAAGTCTGATTGGTATGATGATATATAAAAAGTAAGGCTTGACATTCACAGATTCACAACAGTTATTAGTGATGGATTATTTTAGTAGGTTTGTGACCGATTTATGGATTAGATTTGTGTTGTGCAAGGTTCTTTACTTTCCACATGCTCTCTTGTTTAGTCATAAATCAACATCTCTGTGACATGCCAGAATAATATAAAAACAAGCACAGTAGTTGCTTGTGTGTACTAGCCTTCTTACAGTGCAGACGCTTTTCTGCTTGCTCTTGCCTCTGCTTACTTTTTTATGCTGTTTTTCTTTTCTGAAAACTTTGAGCAGCGGCTCCTGGACATTAACCTATCACTGGGACAGTTGTTCTTCGTAAATAGACGGAGGGTTTCAGCCATATTTCAATATTTTTACGACGACCTCAGTCTTACAGTAGCATGGCCTAGCAACAACTAAAGCCTGGTAGGCTACTGCATGCTATTTAGCTTAAGCTAGTTAGCAGCAAAATGCCTCCGTTCTCTACAGATGACTTCCACAAACTTCTACAGAAGATGGCCGTGTTGGAAATGAAAATGCAACGGTTGGAAGTTAATGTGGAAGTGAATGGACTAGGTTGGAATGACACCACTTTACCAGTGTTGCAAAAGAATGGACAAAGGCATGCTAACTCAAAGCTAGTTAGCAGCTACAAGGATTCCAAGGAACAGGAGGGCTGTGTACCGGGTAATAAATCTACAAGTGGTAGTCCTCCCTCGAACTCTCTGGGTGCAAAGCCGAAGAGTAAATCATTTCCATGGGATTTGGGAGGACGAACAACAGGCAGAGCCCAGCGCTCTGAAATCTGTGATGCGACCGGCTGGCCTGCATTGTTATCACCCAGGAAGAGCGCCTCTTCAACCCCTGTTCATACTAGGAAACAGCCGTGTACAGCTGCTAAAGGGAGAATTACAAACAATCCTCCTAAACCACCGAGTGTGCCAATCCAGAACAGATACGCTCCGCTGACACAGAACCGGAGATCTCTTTCTGATGACCTGGATAACCTGTCCTCTTCACACAGCAGGGTAAGGACCAATAGCTACTCCAAAAGTAAAAGGCTAGAGGGAAAGCTAACGACTGGGCCTGAAACTCTGTTTCCCAAGGATATGGTCTCTGACTTGGCTGAGAAGATCCTGCATATTGGGGCTGAACATCCGACTGTGAAGAATGTGGTACTGCACATTGGAACAAATGATGTTGTGAAACAACAGTCAGAAGTGCTGAAAAAAGACTTTAAATGTCTGTTGGAAACTGTCAGCTCTCTAAATACAGAGGTGTTCATCAGTGGCCCTCTACCGCCAGTCAAAAGAGGAGTGGAGAGATTCAGCAGATTGTTTGCACTGAACACCTGGCTTTCAACTGTCTGTATTGACCATTCTGTCCATTTTATTGACAACTTTAACTTTTTCTGGGACCGCAGACATCTTTTTAAGGCAAATGGAGTTTGTCTGAACAAGTCAGGAGTGAAATTGTTTATCTCTAACGTATTCAACTGCCTACGTCATCAATCTGTTCCCTCTGCCAAGGACTAGTGTTGCACGGTGTACCGATACTTGAAAGGTACCGCGATACCCTACCGTTAAAAACGGTACGATTCCTCCGTTTCATTAGTATCGGTACTTTAAGAATGAAACGGCCGTTTTATTAAGAGCCGTGTGTGTTCAGCGCTCTGCTTCCACTCCCTGCACTGCAGCCGTGCCTGCAGTCCCGCTCCTCTCAAGCACGTTCTAAGTCCCTCCCCTCTCTCGTGCACGCGGCCACGCGCTAGCTGCCAGAGCATGTGAGAAAACGAGAAGCATGGCTGCAAGTGGGAGTGCAACTGCCGCTGCGCCTCGGCTTGTTGACAAAAAAGACGCCAGAAGTCTGTGAACGGGCCGTTCAGGTGTTCAGAGCAGAGCTCCCTGTCGGAGCGGCAGAGCGTGATGTGCACTGAAAAGCACTGAAAAGTCGCAATATTATCGTTGAGCAAACTTAACTAGCAAACTAGCATAACTAACGGCTAACGTTAGCTTTAGCCTTCGTTTTCTATTAGTTTTTTTCATAGGCTATAAACGGAGGTGGTATAAGTATATATCTTGTACTTGAGTAAAAGTAGAAGTACCCAGGTCTTGTACTTGAGTTAAAGTAGAAGTACCAGAATGTAGGAACAATCCTGCAATCAAAATGTTCCTCAAATAAAAGTACCAAAGTATTATCATCAAAATATAGTTAAAGTAGCGACAGTAAAAGTAGAAGTACTCAGGTCTTGTACTAGAAGCACCAGAGTGTAGGAATACTCTGTTACAGTAAAAGTACTGCATTCAAAATGTTCCTCAAGTAAAAGTATTAAAGTAGCGACAGTAAAAGTAGTCATTGTGCAGATTGGTCCATTTCAGAATAATATATAGGATATGTTTTATAATGATTGATCATGAAAGTGTTCTCAAAGCTGGTAAAGGTGCAGCTAGTTTGAATGACTTTGTATACTGCAGCTGGTGAATTTACTCCAGGTGGAACTAAAGTCTGATTTAACACTTGGTTATATTTCACATCATTCCTCCACATCCGTGAAGTAACTAAAGGGATTAATACATGTAGTGGAGTAAAAGTACACCATGTACCTCTGAACTATAGTGGATTAGAAGTACAAAGTAGCAAAAGAAACATTGAAATACTTAAATAAAGTACAAGTATCTCAAAATTGTACCCAAGTAGTACTTGAGTTTATGAACTTAGTTACTTTACACCAGTGGCTATAAAGATAGAAAGACTAAGCCTTGCACAGAGGCATGAAAATACATTTTCAAAATGCTCAACAGTGCTGCCAAAATGTTAAACTCACTGCTACACAATTAAAATAAATGCTTTTATATATATTTATATTAGATGTGACTCTTTGGCGTTTCTGTTCTTAGTAACACTGCTGCTTTAGTTGTTCTGACTGCTAAAATCATCTGTTATTCCTAATTTTAAAGCCGATATTCCGTGGGGCTCGGATCCTTGTCACCTTTTTCATACCTGATGAGTTTGCATCCCTGATTATATTTAAGACTGTTTCCCTTTTTTTAAGAAAAGTATCGAAAAAGAATCGGAATCGCAATTCTTGACTTGGTATCGGTATCGAAACCAAAGTCTTGGTATCGTGACAACACTACCAAGGACAAGTGGCAAGAGGAATCAAAACAAGAGAAAGACACAACACATCGCTCAGAAAACCTTGAAAATCTATCACTGCACCCGCCTGAGGAATGTCTTGATTATGGGAGACAAATGGAGGAGTCTCCACCGCCCTTCACCCCCCCTATCACCTCTGAGGATACTCTTCCTTCACCCCACAGCTCTCTCTACTCTCCGTTCACCCTTTCACCCTCGCCCACCCTCCTGGAGATCGCTGAACACACGAAGGAGATACAGAGGGTTGGCACCGATTCCTTCCTGGAGTTCAAAGACCAAACTAAGGCGATACGCAGGGTTGGCAGCATGTCCTTTACCCCCGCTCCTCAACGACACCCACCAAAATCACTGCAGAGATGCGCACCATCTCCCCCGTCTCCATCACCGTGCCTACGTCAACCACCTCCCCTCCCTTTAAGAAAGCATCTGCAGTCTCCGAAGCCTGATAAGGATGTGTGTGTACAAAACGCAACAAACTCTTACTGATATGTGCTGGGTCCAGGCTCAAGGGCGTATGGCACTGCCTGCCAGTAGCTTTGCCGATATCTGTGTTGATAGGTAATAGATTAAGAGCGGTGAATCAGCTTAGAAACAAAGTGCTCAAACGTTTATGTGAGTTTATCTAATTTAGCAGTGATTCCATGTCAGCCACAGCTTGTCACAAAAAAATCTTACTGATAGTGTATCTAACAAACTTAAACTAGCTTTATTAAATGTCAGGTCTTTGGCAGGAAAAACATTTTTTATCACTGATTTTATCACTGAGTACAGTCTTGATTTTATGTTTTTAACGGAAACTTGGATTGAACAAAATAACAGTGCAGCTGTTCTTATTGAATCAACCCCTCCCAACTTTAGTTTTATGAGTCAGGAAATAATGCATAAGAAAGGGGGTGGAGTTGCTATTTCGTTCAATGATTCCATTCAATGCAGGAAGACATCTTATGGGAACTTTGCTTCTTTTGAATATGTGGCCCTTCAGCTGAAATGCTCCTCTCGAGCTCTGTTCCTAAATATCTATAGACCACCCAAATACTGTGCAAGCTTTTTTGATGACTTTACTGAACTGCTGTCTATAGTGTGTATTGACTTTGACCGTCTAGTCATTGTTGGTGATTTTAACATCCATGTTGACAACCTCCAGGACAGAGGGGCTAAAGAACTGTTTTGTGTTCTTGATAGCTATGGACTGACTCAGCATGTGACGGAGCCCACGCACAATAAGAGGCACACTCTGGACTTAATTATCTCAAAGGGTCTGAATATCTCTACGGTTGTGGTGACTGATGTTGCACTGTCTGACCATTCCTGTGTTTTCTTTGAGAGCTCTATTTCTGTTCACAACATTTTTCAAAAAGAGGTAACCACAAAGCGATATTTAACTGAAAATACTAGGGAAATGTTTACTCAGAATTTTTCTTCCACACTTGCCCTTGCTAACAACAGCTAGTAGATCATTTTAATTCAAAAATTAAAAATGTTATAGATGCCATTGCTCCAACTAAGGTAAAGGAAGTGACTGGGAAGAAAATATCTCCATGGAGAAAGGCCATGACCGTGAGAGCAGAAAAAAGAGAGTGTCGAAAAGCTGAACGAAGGTGGCGAAAAACAAATCTCCAGGTTCACTTTGAAATCTATAAAGACAGACTTGGCCTTTATAATTTGGAATTGACAGTCTTTCTTCTCTGACATCATTACCAAAAACAAAAACAATGCACGTGCCTTGCTTGCTACCGTCGACAGACTAACTAACCCCCCAGTGTCAGTAGCCTCTGAATTTCTATCCACCAGGGCATGCAATGATTTTGCCTCCTTCTTCACTGACAAAATTCAGAAAATCAGACAAGCAGTCAGTGCCTCTGCATCAGGTACAGCAAATGTGTTGTCCCTATGTCCACCTAATATCAATTCAAACACCATGACACAATTCCATCAGATTAATGATAAAAACCTAGAGGAAATTATTCAACTTCTGAAATCCTCCTCCTGCTGCCTTGATATTATTCCAACAGGATTTTTCAAAGATGTTTTTCGTTTCATTTCATTTCATTTCAAACCTTTATTTATACAGATAAAATCCCATTGAGATCATTGATCTCTTTTCTTTGCATGGCCTCAGATCTACTTCATATAGTAAACAAATCTTTTCACTCAGGTTTTTTTCCACAGGCCCTGAAAACTGCAGTCATTAAACCGCTCTTAAAAAAGAATAATCTAGATGCTTCAGTAATGAACAATTACAGGCCCATATCAAACCTGCCATTTCTAGGTAAAATCATTGAAAAAGTTATTTTTCAACATTTAAATAGTTGTTTCGATGTGTTCCAGTCAGGCTTTCGTCCAAACCACAGCACTGAGACTGCTCTTGTAAAGGTCTTCAATGACATCCACTTAAACACAGACAGTGGCAGAACTTCAGTGTTAGTATTATTAGATCTCAGTGCTGCGTTTGACACTGTTGACCACAACATATTACTAGACCGACTGGAAAACTGGGTGGGACTTTCGGAAACAGTTCTAAATTGGTTTGAATCCTACCTAAAGGATAGAAAAAACTTTGTTTCTATAGGTAAATAATACACATCTGAGTTGACAAATATGACATGTGGGGTACCTGAGGCTCCATCTTGGGGCCTCTTCTCTTTAACATCTACATGCTACCACTGGCTCAGATAATGAAAAACAACAAAATAAGTTACCATAGCTAATGCGGATGACACACAAATTTACACAACAATTTCACCAGGAGACTATGCTCCAATTCAAACACTGAGTAAGTGCATTGAACAAATCAATGACTGGATGTGTCAGAACTTTCTCCAATTAAACAAAGATAAAACTGAGGTAATGGTTTTTGGAGCCAAGACAGAACGTATAAAAGTTAGCGCTGAGCTTCAGTCTGCAATGTTCAAAACAACAGATAAAGCCAGAAATCTAGGTGTAGTCATGGACTCTGACCTGAGTTTCAACAGTCACATTAAAACAGTTACTAAATCAGGCTACTATCACCTAAAGAATCTAGGATTAAAAGACTAATGTCACAGCAGGATTTGGAAAAACTTGTCCATGCTTTTATCTTCAGTAGACTCGACTACTGTAATGGTGTCTTTACAGGTCTCACTAAAAAATATATTAGAAAGCTGCAGCTGATTCAGAACGCTGCTGCTCGAGTCCTCACTAACACTAAGGCTGCGGCCACACGAGGACGAAAACGGCTAAACGCATAGGATTAACGCAAAGGCAATCGCAAACAAGCTTCCGTCCACACGCAATAGTTATCCGGATAGTGTCTGTCCACACGAGACCGCTCCGTTTAGCTCCAACCGCTGGAGAAGCTGCAGTACATATGCAGGAGCCTGTACGTGGCGCTGTAACTTCCTCCACAAAAGCAGCGAAGAACCATGGTTGCCCTTCTGTTTATTCTCCGCGGTGGGGCCCGAGGGAACCGGGCAGAGTTTTTCGCCAGTCAACGTGTATTAAAGTTTAAATCTTCCGGACAAAATTATAAAAGTGCCGGTCAAAGGTCTTCTTTGTTATTTATTGAGCTTTAAAACAAATGAATAACGACTCTATATAATATAATAATAAAATAAACGGAGCCTCTCTTTTTCCTCCCTCTCTTCGGACAGCGCCAGTGTCTGTCTCATGCAGCAGCTGATCCAGTAATGAGTGACCCGGCCGACAGTAAAAATAAACATATTTATAACTAGTTTAGGTAGTTTGAGAGGTCATTAAAATAGCTAAGGGTGATGATCTGACTTGAAGTGTGTGTTTTGCTGCAGCGGGAGGAGCTGCAGGTGAGCAGAGCTGCGTGTCTCCGTCCTGTCAGATTAGACTTCACTCGCGTTTAGGTCCATATCGAGAGAAAGATAAATAATCTGAATTCAGTGTGCAGTTTACTTTGACGCGGGGGTGAGCAGCAGAGGTGGGGAGAGGCGTGGCTATTGCCATCATTATCAGAAAATGATCGTATAGGGCGTACACACGGAGCCGTTGGACCCCCCAGAGCGTTGCGTATGCCGTTCTATCCACCTTGGGACCCGTTATCGTTTCCTCAGTCGTTTAGTGCCGTATTCGGTCGTCCTCGTGTGGCCGAACGGTCTATATGACACTAAACAGTAACGCAAACGACCGTTTTCGTCCTCGTGTGGCCGCAGCCTAAGAAAGTGGATCACATCACTCCTGTTCTGAAGTCTTTACACTGGCTTCCTGTGTGTCAAAGAATAGATTTCAAAATACTGCAGCTGGTTTATAAAGCTTTGAATGGTTTAGGCCCAAAATAAATTTCTGACCTACTGCTAAATTATGAACCATCCAGATCTCTCAGGTCTTCAGGGACTGATCAGCTTTCTGTCCCCAGAGTCAGAACTAAACATGGAAAAGCAGCGTTCAGTTATTATGCTCCATATATCTGGAACAAACTCCCAGAAAACTGCAGATCTGCTGCAACTCTGACTACTTTTAAATCCAGACTAAAGACTTTTCTTTTTGCCGCTGCTTTTAATTGAACTATTTACATCTTAAACTGCACTGTAACTTTTATCTTTTAATGTTTATTTTATTATCTTTTCTTTTTAATGACTGATTTTAAATGCCATTTTCTTAATGTCTTTCGTTTTTTGTAAAGCACTTTGAATTGCCTTGTGTTGAAAGGTGCTATATAAATAAACTTGCCTTGCCTTGCCTTGCCTTGCCTTGCAGTTACAACACAAATGTTGTTGATGAGCAGCTGCTCTGGCTGGTTTTCAGATCAGTGGGTGCATGCCGACAAGAGTCTGGAGCAGCAGCTTGGGACGTTAACTGGACTCTGGCACAAGAACGATTTTAATGCAAATCTAACTTCACTACAGCTAATGAAGACAGTCAATATGTTCAGGGTTTATCAATCAGTCTTGTCCTCACTTGAATTATGAGCTCCCTTCATATATCATTTCTTTCTTCCTATATATAGAGAAGAAATCAAGTACTGTGAGAACCAAATGAGACACCCCTGGCTATATGACGAAGCACCCAAGCCACAGGCCCTTTAATCCTCTGGATTATCGAAATAGTATTTTCAGGAAGAACAATAACATTAAAACGAAAAAAAGTCCAGTGTTTGCCGTCACTAGAATGTGAGCTCCCTTTATATATTCTTCTTTCTATCTAGAGGAAAAAACAGGCACTGTGAGCCTCTTCGGTGATACCAATAAAATGCAAATATTTGTGGTCTGCACGTCAGAACCTGCAAATGAGATGAGCAAGCTCTTTTCCTCTGGGGGTGTGACATGAGCAAAGGGCATGCCCAATTATTATCTCTTATTATAATAACAATGTATTTGTAAGGTAAACATTTTGTATAATATAGCTTTGAATTTAAAGTGGGTTTCAGGTTATTACTATGATAAAGGCCTATCAAATCTTCCTAATTTATGGCATGAACTCAGTTTTTTAACCACCTGTAAAATAACGCACAACAGCTTGTGAATGTAAATCAGGTAAACAGCCATACTGCTGATCATCATAAAGTTCATTTCTCATCAAAGGGGATCTGTGCTACATAAATAAGTAGACAAGTATTGGCATTAGAGCTACAGTTTCTCAACTGCATGTAAAATTGCTGATACACACTCACATGTCTGGAGGTAAATTAAGATTCTGAGTCTTCCTTAGTGCTCCACCTTCTAATTTACTGACACAGGAGCGTTGCATTTATCATCTTCTGGGTATAAGTGTGCCCACTGGCATGTGCAGGGATCACAAAGCATTGCGACAGGCGTTCATATTCAGTCTCTGTTTAAACACCCCTCAGTGCAAATCATGGGATGTGAAATGCCACTAGCTAGCTGAATGCTGGGTTTGGCTGTCTTATGTGAGGGGCCATCATTGGTCATTAAAACATAACTGTGTGTGTGTGTGTGTGTGTGTGTGTGTGTGTGTGTGTGTGTGTGTGTGTGTGTGTGTGTGTGTGTGTGTGTGTGTGTGTGTGTGTGTGTGTGTGTGTGTGTGTGTGTGTGTGTGTGTGTGTGTGTGTGTGTGTGTGTGTGTGTGTGTGCGCGCACACTCATCTCTCCCCCATAGGGACTAGGGGTGCAACAACTAATCGACTTAATCGATTAAAATCGATTACCAAATTAGTTGGCAACTAATTCAGTCGTCGATTCGTTGGTGACGTCATCACGTGTTCTACACCCCGTTAAGCTCCAACGTTATCGCTGTTTTTTATTGGTACAGGAGACATTTAAAACATGTCATATGTATTATTGCTACATAAACATTATATCGCAGTCTTAGTGTCGCCAACTCCGTTTCTAATATGCAATATGACTACAAAATACGTCTATAATGTATTTTCGATCTTCCCAATTCAGACGAGAGATCTCTCCCCCGCCTGCTTGCGAGGGGGCGGGGCAGTTTACACACACACGCAGCTGCTACATGCAGCAACACACACACACGGAGGAGATGGCGGAGAGAACGCGCTCCGAGGTGTGGTTAAACTTTAGCCGTCTCGATGTGGACAATACTCGTTACCAAAAGTGCAATAACAGTTTATCATGTAAGGGCGGTAACACGAGCAGTTTGTCTAAACATTTAGCAAAAGTGCTCCAGATCCAGACGGAGAAATGCACCGGGTTCCACTGTCTTTCTAACAGCTCTGTAGCCCCGTCCACGAGTAACGTTTCCACATCAGGTGTTATGTATGCTAGCAGCAACACACAGAGTTAACTCAGTTATAAAAACATTTTAATGATTAGAGGTAACTGAGTTATTTATTTTGTTAAAGTTTCAGCTATTCTGTTTACAGTTCTGTCATCAGATTATTTAATATGATTTGTTAAAACATTGTTGTTTCTTTTGATGTGAAATATTATGTATTTAATTAAAATAAAAAGCGATGTTAGTTTTGTTCACAATTTGTTTAGTTAGTTTACCTTATTTCTTGTCAAAAGAACCGTTAATACTATCGTTAAAAGGACCGGATCGATAAGCAGTATCGATATAAGTAGTAGTACAGTTAAAACCTTAACGATCCGAATAATCGATTAATCGTTTCATTAATCGATAGATTAATCGATTATCAAATTAGTCGTTAGTTGCAGCCCTAATAGGGACACATTGAACCCATTAACTTCAGTGTGAAACCTGGACCTCAACCTGATTTGAGAATGCAGAGCCATTTGAAATAGCAAGCAGTAAGGGTGTTAGCCTATCAGTTTTAGGATTGCATTCTGACCTACCCTATCCTAAAGCAAATACTCATGCAACGCCTCAGCTTTAGTTGGTTGAGGTTGTCTAAAGGCATCTTTGAACCAGTTATGGTAGTAGGGCTGTGCAATTTAATCGATCCTGCGATATATATCGATATTTAGTTTTCCGAGAAAGTATCGATATTTCAGCCGCGGGTATCGATACATTAAGTCTGATAACTGTGTTCATTATTCTCGCGTCCAGGAGAGAAGCTTTAAAAAGGAGACTAATTGAGTCTCTGAGAATGTTCAAATGTATACTTTAAATAATAAAAAGTGCGGTAATGTTACAAGCAGAAGATGGTTCAGTCAGAAAAACAGCTGTGTTCTGGCTCTCGTGAGCGAAGAGAGCGAGCTCCACCTTTCCAGCTGTTAAATATCCTCTGCTGACTCCTCCCTGTGGGCCGGTTGGCGCTGCTGGGGATCGGCCCTCCACGTCACCAATGTTCGTTGTTGCGCATTACAGAGGATACAGACATTGTACATTAAATATATAACTAGACACGCCTTTTCTCCTCCTTATCTCTTTCATGACTTTTCATTTAATACATTTTAAACGCTGTAATCAATACTCCAAAAATACCTCACGGCTGGTATCATTTCCGGATGTTGTCTCATGCTACCCACGTCTGTAAACAAACGTATTCAAATAAACTGTACCTTCATTTAATATTCAGCAATAATAATATCTCGACGTCTATAGTTGTAGTGTTGAAATCAGTAGGTTTCGGTGTGCAACACTCCGTGTCATATCGCTACTAAATTCACCTCTATAGTAAATGGTATATTAGCCACATGCTAAATGCTAACCGGAGATTAAGGATTTTCAGAATAAAAGTTTAACAACTGGTTGTGCACAAGAACTTCTGGTTTTTCAGTATAAAACAGCATTTAAACTGACGGTATGTTTAGGGAACTTTATGCCATCAAAACATTGATTTTAATTTCTAACAAGTCCCATTCAAATCCCCCGTGTTCCGCCACCTGCTGCACCTTTTAATTCTCCATTGTCCATTGTGATACTGCACTTTATGTACTTACGTTTCAAAGGCTTGTAAGCTACAGTTTGCACTGTTTCAATAAATGAAAGTAATTTTCTCACCACATCTTTTGATTTATTTTGTCCAGCATTTGCAAGCTGTAGACTCTCTGTCAGAGCCATATATTGTATAATTGATGCTTTCAGTTTTCAGTTGAATTAATTCAATCGAAGTCAATGGAACACTCACAAGATATCATCAAAATCACACTGTCCCTTTAAAATCTTTCAGAAAATGATATGTGTATCGAATTATATCGAATCGTATCGAATCGTATCGTTGGCTGAATATCGTGATATATATCGTATTGTGAGCTGAATATCGTGTATCGTATCGTGAGATTAGTGTATCGCTACAGCCCTATGGTAGCATATCATTCTTAAGCTTGAAGTGCCCTGTATTGATACATATTTCTTGAGTCAAATGCATAGTTTTATTCAAATATAAATGCACTAAAGACAAAGAACCGTGTTGGTAAATAACTATTACCACTTAAAGAGTTGGTGATTTACCTTAAGTGCTTTTTCCAATCACAATCACTTATGTTTCTAGTGTAGAAACGTTGTAGAAACACTAATCTTATACTGTATGTATGTGAATCCACATTGAGATGTAAAAGCCTGGAAGAATATGCATTTAACAAAGGTTGCCATCTTTATCTAGATCAAGACGTTGCAGTTAGTTGGTCAATTCCTGTTTAGATGTTGCCCTCCAACTCTAATACAATACAATACATCTGTATTGTAGATGTAGAGTGGGTAATACAAAAAGCTGAATGTAATGCTAGATGTTCAGGGCAAGTATGCACATGAGCCCAGCCAGTCTGCAGTCTATGGCTCCCTGTGATGCAGGCCTACAGCGTGTCTAATCTGCCTACTGGCTGGTAATCTGTGGTGTCAAGCCAAGGCTCAGAAGATGCATGCAGACTAGGGTCCAGCATGGATTACAGACCCTGCTAACTGCCCTTCTAGACTTGCATGCTAAGCTAAAGATCTAGACAGCCCGCTTCCTATCTGTCTGTGTTGGCTAATATTGTCTAATTTCAGTATATTTCCTAGAAAATGTTTAGCATTTTTGATTACAGAGTAGCTTCGTCTTAAAATAAGATTATCTAGCCATGGTAGCAACAACTGCATTGAATTATCATTTGGTAGATATGTTGTATGAATGACACAAATAGCACCTCTAGGATTTGTTTATGTTCATAAATAGTCCTTTGGCCTTACTAGTGTATGTGACAGACAAGCAGTTTGTTAAAACTAGGGATGCACGATATTGTTTTTTTTACCGAAAACTTCCTGCTTCTCAAGACCGATACCGATAACCGATAATAATATAATATATATATATTAGGGCTGTCAAGTTAACGCGTTGGAGGTTGA
Source organism: Pseudochaenichthys georgianus (assembly GCF_902827115.2). NCBI lineage: Eukaryota > Metazoa > Chordata > Actinopteri > Perciformes > Channichthyidae > Pseudochaenichthys > Pseudochaenichthys georgianus. The sequence continues at coordinate 24,832,571 of NC_047509.1, forward strand.
TGCCTCGGTGAACGTGAGTTGTTTGGCTTTCTTGTCCGCAGCAGCAGAAAGTATTTTCGAATCTTTGAATGAATCAAAGTGGGTCGTCACCGTGGATGTTCTCTTATGCTCCAACACACAGTTGCACGGGGTGCAGAATAGTTTCCCCCCACTTTCATGCAAGACATCGGGGTACTGCTTTGCCCGGTCTTTAGCAGAAATGTTCGTCGGTAAATGAGATGGATTCGATTTTTTCATCGTGTGAGCTCCACACGTTCACTCTACGGTGTTGTTTACCTTCTGTGATGACGTCGCGCATCATCATCACTTCACGTCAAAATGAGTTAACTTTTTTTTTCAACTTTGTGTGGAAAAATGCGGGGATTATGCGGCCTTTTGATAAATATGCGGCTTTTTAAAAATATGCGCCATTTTGCTGATTATGCGGAAAATTCTGCGATCGCAGAATCGCGTTTTTCTGGAGGGTCTAGCTGTTTAAATGAAAACAGAGGAGCGACATTTCGCCACAACTGCGCCGAGCACTTGACTTTATGCAGGAAGCCAGACAGTGGGACATTGTAGGAGCTGTCAGCGCACACATGATTGCAGCGTCCAGGCAGCTCCCGTCCGAGCATAATATGCCTTGAGTTGCACATAGCTCCAACGATCCATCACACACACACACACACACACACACACACACACACACACACACACACACACACACACACACACACACACACACACACACACACACACACACACACACACACACACACACACACACACACACACACACACACACACACACACACACACACACACACACACACACACACACACACACACACACACACACACACACACACACACACACACACACACACACACACACACACACACACACACACACACACACACACACAACACACACACACACACACACACACACACACACACACACACACACACACACACACACACACACACACACACACACACCATTTGTATTGTATTATTGAATGAGAGAGGTTCCAGGTTTAATTGAGGCGAATATTTGTAATGTTCAGAGGTTGTTGTGTTTAATATTCATGAGGATATTTGTCATTGTTCAAATGATAATAAACATTAGCATAAAGCATATTTGTCCACTCATATGTTGATAAGAGTATTAAAAACTTGAAAAATATTCCTCTAAGGTACATTTAGAACAGATAAAAAATGTGCGATTAATTTGCGATTAACTATGGACAATCATGCGATTAATCGCGATTAAATATTTTAATCGACTGACAGCCCTAATATATTAAATGTACCTGTAGTTTTTGCACACCTGGTGGTAAAAAAAAGACTAGTAGTGAGCAAATGACATGAGCATTACTACTATGAACAAAACAAAGCCAAGAACAGTTTTGACCCATATTTATTTTCCCAAACTTCTTGCCTTTTTCAAAAGCCTCGCCGATAGGTAAAAGCCCCGGTGCCTTTGCAGCTGGCTTTGGATTCGACGCTAGTTTAGCAGCGCAGACGTCTTCGTACGCTTTTAACACACCATCGTAGCGATGCCGATGTTTCAGGTGACTAATCAGGTTGGAAGTATTATAGCTCGTTGCCTTTTTCCCTCCTCGTGGAACTTCTGCATTGCATTTGTAAATACAAATAGCAAGCGGACTATCTAACTCTGAAACTTTGAAATAGTCCCATACTACCGACGACATGTTTGTTTACTGTCCTGGCTTCACGGCCGCACACCATTTACGTCACAGCCAGGCATGAGTTAGGGAGCGCTGGATTTGTGAAGAACTCCCCTCTTCCTAAACCACTAATACCACAGTACTGGCAAAACGGGAGGAGCCGAGTGAAAAACAAGCGCCCCTCATCCCAATCCACCCACACCGCAGCATTTTTTTCTTTTTTTTTACCCAAAAAATATATTGTATATTATCGGGGCTATTAATACTTTTATCGGGTTTATCGGGATGACGTCATAATTCCTAATATCGGACCGATAATTATCGTGCACCACTAGTTAAAACACCTTAAATACTCCATTGTTGGCATTTCAGTTAAACCCATGTTGAGTTCAAAGCTCTGCCATGACTGGTCTGTACAGCTGACCTGATGTAACAGTCTGTGAAGGACGTGCTGCTCAATCTCACCCCTATCCATCCCCCATTGAAAATCAGGACAGCAGAAAGCCTGCACATCTTCCGGCGCAGACTGAAAACTCATCTCTTTCGACTCCACTTCGAGCAATAGAATTACTAACAAATAACTGCTAACAGAACACTTATATACTAAGGCCCCGGCCACACGAGGACGAAAACGGCTAAACGCATAGGATTAACGTAATCGCAAAAAAGCTTCCATCCACACGCAATATTCACCAGATAGTGTCTGTCCACACGAGACCGCTCCGTTTAGCTCCAACCGCTGGAGAAGCTGCAGTACATATGCAGGAGCCTGTACGTGGCACTGTAACTTCCTCCACAAAAGCAGCGAAGAAGCATGGTTGTCATGGTTGCCCTTCTGTTTATTCTCCGCGGTGGGGGCTGAGGGAACCGGGCAGAGTTTTTCGCCAGTCAACGTGTATTAAAGTTTAAATCTTCCGGACAAAATTATAAAAGTGCCGGTCAAAGGTCTTCTTTGTTATTTATTGAAACAAATGAATAACGAATCTATATATTATATAAAATACATGGAGCCTCTCTTTTCCCTCCCTCTCTTCGGACAGCGTCAGTGTCTGTTTCATGCAGCAGTTGATCCAGTAATGAGTGACCCGGCCGACAGTAAAAATAAACATATTTATAACTAGTTTCGGTAGTTTGAGAGGTGTCTCCGTCCAGTCAGATTAGACTTCACTCGCGTTTATGTCCATATCGAGAGAAAGATAAATAATCTGAATTCAGTGTGCCGTTTACTTTGACACCGGGGTGAGCAGCAGAGGTGGGGAGAGGCGGGGCTATTGCCTCATCATTATCAGAAAATGATCGTATAGGACGTACACACGGAGCCGTTGGACCCCCCAGAGCGTTGCATATGCCGTTCTATCCACCTTGGGACCTGTTATCTTTCCGCAGTCGTTTAGTGCCGTTATTCGGTCGTCCTCGTGTGGCCGAACGGTCTATATAACACTAAACAGTAACGCAAACGACCGTTTTCATCCTCGTGTGGCCGGGGCCTAATAAAGGACTGGCTTATCTAAAGCCAGTTGAGTAGCACGTGAAATGTTTGGCTCTATGAAACCTGATGTACTTATATGATTCTGTTTTCTTCAAGGTTGTGTCTTCCTGGTCGAATGTACTGTAAGTCGCTTTGGATAAAAGCGTCAGCTAAATGCAATGTAATGTAACATACTCTCCCAACTATTCAGCCTCTGCCAGGGGCAGCCTACACCGTTTATGTGTTAATTGCGACCTGCACGCCTCTCATCTGGTGACACCGGCCCCACTTCACACCGCCCTGATACATTCAATGTGTGTCTGTTTGTTGAGAGTTCTTACTGTTACCACCATATTATCAAGCCCCCCTGAGTCCATACTGGGAAACATTGTCATCTCATAATAAGCAGAACACACATTATGTCTTCTGGACATAGCAATGCCAAAATGACAACACGATGTTAGTAGCATAGATAAAGTAAAACAAAAACAGAAAATATGAAAGAGTGAGCTGAAGTTAATTTGTCTTTATACACAAGTGTGCTTTCTGTGGATCTGTCATAGTATTCCTACTAGGCCTTATACTCTAGCATTCATACAGTGTTTTGTTGTATTCAGTCCTGTGTTGTTGATTGTTAGTCTACATCTCGTTGCTACAAATAACAATACAAATCAGATCAAAACAAGTAAGTAATCAATAAATAGCAATAAACAGGTACAGATTATGGCTCTACAGATGCAATATGTGCTTACTTGTTTCATTTGTTTATTCTGAATACGTTTTAGGGGGGCTTTTGTTTCATATAAGAATACATTCTAAAATAGCCTCTTTGGTGCTGGTTACATCTGGTGTAGTATTATTCATAACCTTTAATCAATGAAGAGAACATTAAAGTAATCACCAGACTGGTCTACTGGCGGCCTTTTCTCTAACGTTATGTGAAACATGTGTGGCTTATTCGGCCTGGCGCCAGGTTACCACATGAAAACCCCACTTTAACACGTCAAATACTCATCGTATTGTTTCAGCTACTATGCTTCTGTAATATGAATATCCCCAGTGCGTTGATGCTTAAGTAAATAATCGACGGCATTGTTGGGATTGTACCGTATTCAGCGAAATGAAATCAAGCATCATCGCTCCCCTCTGGAGGCAGTCTAGCTGGAAAGTGGGTTAGGCGGTCACGTCTGTGGTTACCATCCGCTTCCTTGCTAGCAGGCAGACCGGGCTAGCCCTCTCCCCGCCTCACAGCAGCGAGCTACCCAAACAATACCCGCATGCCACTGACTTTGTGTACATCTGAATTAATTACACTGCACCACTTATGTGCACATTTTACGACAACACATCCAGTGCTTTGAGTAAGTGTGAGATACTTGCCTAATTGTCCATCGCTGATCGTTAGCACGATTTGATCCATGAGCAGCGAGCGGAATTCAACATCCTCGTCGGAGCAGCGCTCCTTCAGCGCCCGGAGGATCTGGACCTGCGGGTACTCCTGGCTGATCCGCCGGTCGGTCACGAACCAAATCCGAGAGCACATTTTGGATGGGTGGATTCAAAAAAGTTAAAAAATCCGGAGGATAACACACAGTTATAGCAGGTGTGTGGCGGCAGAGAGTGACTCGGGGGTCTGGCGGCAGAGCTGCTCACACAATGGAGAGGCTAGCAGCACGAGCAGGTTGCTATGTGGCTAAAAACAGGACCCCGGCTCAACCGTCGCGCGGACCGATGAATAACAGTCGTTATCACCTTTGTTTCCCCTCATCTGCAGGCGTTAGGTTTTCCCGGGGTGCAGTTAGTGGGCTCCAGACCGCGAAAAAATCGACACGAGCGAACCGAGAAAAACGGTATGTTCACCCGCTGAAACGTGTCTCTAACCGATATCCAGCTCGCGGCACGATCTGCCCGCCGGGGCGAACAAAGCACAGGCTGTGCCGCTGTGTGTCGTCCCTCCCCGACTCAGTGCCACCAGTGAAGGTTTCCCGCGATCGCAGCGGCAGTATGGCGTCGCAAACCGCTCGGTCTTGTGTTTATCACAATAAGCTAACCCTCAGCGTCACCCCCTTCTCCTCCGTTGGCTGCTGTCCACGAGTTTTTGGTGCTGAAAAGTGCACGAGCTTCGTTTACAACTCCATTTCTCCGCGTGCCCGTGCACAATAAACGGGGCTTGCCCCAAAATAAAAGTTTTGGAGGGGCATCAACCAATCACAACTGGGGAACTCACTCGTCGTCCAAACAGCACGCGGGAGATGTGGGTGGGTCGTGCACATCCTGACCAATGAGAGCGTTTCTGCACGGAGCGTGAAGAGGGCGCGGACTGCTGCGCGAATCAGTGCGTGCGTGGACTCTGCAGTGAGCACGAGACCGCGCACATCCCGAACCAGTTCAGACCAGATGGTGCGAGGAGGTTTGGCGAAAACCGACAGCGCTGTCTCCATGCCGAAGTGGCAGGAAATTAAACAAGGTCATCACAAACTAAAGACACTATCCTTCTTCCTTTTTTCTTTCTTCTGCTCTGCACTGATGTCTGAGAGGCGTTTATTCTACCAATGACTTGTATTTCCGCAGAGGCTACGGGTTTAGCACTGCCATCCAGGGAACACTGTGTCTGCGGAGGAGATGGAAAACACTCCCATGATATTGGTGCGAAATGTTTGCGAGTGACCCACTTTCTCTCTCTGTCCCTGCGCCAGCATTGTGGGTGGGGGTTAACCATGGATGTGGAGGGTTATCTCATTCCAATCTAAACACACATATTACACCTATTTTCCGATTCCCGAAACATTTCGCTCTTTAAACTCTGGAGTCACGTTTTTAAGTTTGTTGCTGTGTTAAAGTACTCCAGTGATAGTTTGATGTGTTTAGCCTACAGAGTGTTGTGTGCCCAGTTTGCAAACAGAAACTTCAAATTAATTCTTAAAGGTCTGCTTCAAGACCAACCTCTCCTCTTATTGTCATGTTGAACTCTTTAACATTTTGCATTTTGTTTCCAGATTAACAGATGCTACCATTTAGCAGCCTACAAGCAAAATACATGACTCTGGCATGACTGTTAAAGTTGAGATGAAGTGTGAAAAGTGGGGCGGTGGTGGCGAAGTCGATTGGGACTTGGCTTGGCAACTGGAAGGTCACCAGTTCAAGTCCCGGCAAGACCAAGTGCTACCGAGGTGTCCCTGAGCAAGGCACCGTTCCCCACACTGCTCCCCGGGCGCCGTTCAAAATGGCAGCACACTGCTCCTAACACTAGGATGGGTCAAATGCAGAGAAACAATTTCCCCACAGGGATTAATAAAGTATATCAAATAAAATAAAATGAACAGACTAATTTCCACCACTCATGGACCACACCCACCTTTTCTTTTGAAAAACTGGGTGACATACTGTCGCCCTTTAGTCCCTCTCTCTTGTCTTTCTCTCCTTTCTTTTCTTTTTTGAAAGCCTGACTTTGTGAGTCTTTGAGACATCGTACGCACGTAAGTACTAGCATCCATGATCCTTCCTCACATGCTCTCACTAGGCTTGTTTGAGACAAGTGAGACCTGCACAGACCTGCGCAATTTCGATCAACGTCTTGCTAGTGCGTTGCATGATGGTTAGTCATTTTGTCCGACTTGCTCTGGAGGCTCGCCTACATGAGACGTTGAAATCTCGCGGAAAAAAGACGCCCGCAGCCTTGAGAGCGAGGCGTGGCGAGGCTGTGCGCAGTTCCTCTCCACGGGCTGCGGAAGCGAAATGCTTGATGGGAAACGACATATTATATATGCGCATTAATATTACCGACCGTTATTAACTATAATAACAATAATTCTTTCATGCTAAATGAAGCTCTGTTGGATATCACTAGATCCTGTTACAGCATAATAGAAGTACATAACGATTGATGTACATTAGCATAATTACTAGCTAGCTGCTAACTGCATAATAACAAGCCATTACCATGCTGTCATGAACGCACGGTGCTGTTACGTGTACGCAAATTGACGTGCTTGATGTGAACGAGCATCTTGGTTAAAGTTGCGCATGCGCTATGAGCGCATATACGGGTACTTCTCAGGCATGCCAGGTAATCTGTGATTTTTCACTCTCTCAAAAGTTGAGACATTTTATCATCATGCGCTAATGAGCAACTCTCATAGGAATGAATGAGGCCCCGCCTCCCACGCTGTATCCAGTTCTTATTATACATCCATGACTCTGAGCTGTCCGACTTCAGGCAAGCTTTTTGAGACCTCCCCCGGCTGCGATCGGCTATTCTCGTCTACTTTTGAGGCGAGCCGCAACACGTCTCAAACAAGCCTAGGTTGCGTTCCAATAGTCCATTTAGTTTAGGAACCTTCATAACCAAGTGAAATTACCCGGAAGTACGTCAGTGGCAGCCATGTTAAGTGCCGTTACAATTCTCCAAATGAAAGGAAAGGAGGTTTCAAACTTCCTTTATAACCTCCTTTAGCTTAGGAACCACTGGACCTCCCTTGACGAAAGGAGAGGAGAAAATGCTGCCCCACAATGCATTGCAGCCGCAGCATTTGCCGTCACTCAAAAGTCGGCCGTTCACGGAAACAACCGATTATGACCGAGAAATTATATCATGAACGTTACGGTGCTTATTAAGCATTTTAAAACATAGGTGGTAAGTTGCCAAAGTGCTTTGTTCTGAACGTTCATCAGTATTATAATCAAAAAGAGAAATATGAACGTTAGTTTTTACTGAAATTATCAAATAAAGTCAACATTTCACAGTCTTTACTGAGCTGTGTGGAGTTTGTTCAACTTTTAAAAGATGTTTGAATGGTGATATACACAGTGATAGATGTTAAGGACTAACGTTTACAATAAATACATTTGTATTGGTTTTAAGATATTTTCATAGTTCATACAATCATACGTATTGGGATCATTTGTATTAATGTGGACCGGAGGGAGAGGGTGATGAGCATAAGTTTCACTTTCCTTTTTTATTTCAATTCCAACTTTGGTCATGAAGAATATGTTTCTCTGTTGTCCACGTTCATAAAGCATAAAACAACAGCATCAGAGCACGGTGCAGAGTCTCTAGATGAGTTTACAGTAGTCCCTCCTTCTTATTATACATCCATGTTGTAATCCGCTATAGAAAACTGTAGTTTCCATAGTTTCCCCAGAGCAGCAGACGCACATTCATGACGTCCGCTGGCGCATCATAAACACGTCGGATAGTGAAAGTGCATTCGGATTCTCTAAAGTACCGCAGTCTCTTCTCCTAAGTCATTTTGAATTCTCCTATCCACTATCCCTTAACCCCGTGACGTTTCACTCAGAGGTCAAGGAATAGGAGATAGGGTTAGAATTTAGGAGCTGATTTTTTGATTATCGGAACGCAACCCTACTCTCTACCAGAAAGAGTGGTGCCGCACAGCGTTTGGAGGCAGGACCAAACCATTACATGTAAATAGAGGGGGGTGTACAGAGGCTTTGGATAATTAACTTTTGGAAGATAAAAAGTGAAATGAATCGTAAGTTTAGTGAGTACATTATCAATGTAACGTTATATTAATGTTCATTATTGATGATTGATGAAAGGTTACTTACACATTAAGTTCTTAATGTTCTAAAATATTTTGGGGCCCCTGTCAGTCACGAGCCCTTAGAATCGTCCTAACTTTTCACCCCCTTACGGCGCCCCACAGGCCCAATCCCAAACCACTCCCTCGACCCTACCCCTCCGTGACGGAGTGAACTCCGTCTGTAGCCACACTCGCAGCTCAACGAGGCTCCCTCCTGTCAGATGGAGGGAGTAAATACAGCAGCAAGCTTTGGGACGGCCTCCCCTCGCCGTAACTGTATGTAACAACGGTTTCAAATCAGCATCTCTTAGACAAAAAGTTTAAATGAATAACTCAAATAAAACTCCAAACATCTTTCATTGTGTTTCAAAGCTCTTTTAGTTTTGTAAATATACACAACTTTATAATAAAATGCACACATTTACCGTTTTCTAGACTAAACACAGGTATGATCCTAAGTTAAAAACATATGAGGTTATCATGAGGTTGTTAACATCGCAATTTATCAGTGGATGTTTGCTGGAACTACTTGTAAACAGCGTGTTTCCTGACGGACACACACAGCGTGACTCCGGTCAGGTAGAGACCGGTCTCAAGTCAGCACCGCTGCAGACTCGGGCTGAAATCGAATAGTCCATTTAGCTTAGGAACCTTCCTAAAGGAGTGAAATGACCCGGAAGTCCCTCAGTGGCAGCCATGATAAGTGCCGTTCGAATTCTCTAGAATGATGAGAATGAAAGGAAAGGAGGTTTCAAACTTCCTTTATAACCTCCTTTAGCTTAGGAACCACTGGACCTCCCTTGACGAAAGGAGAGGAGAAAATGCTGCCCCACAATGCATTGCAGCCGCAGCATTTGCCGTCACTCAAAAGTCGGCCGTTCACGGAAACAACCGATTATGACCGAGAAATTATATCATGAACGTTACGGTGCTTATTAAGCATTTTAAAACATAGGTGGTAAGTTGCCAAAGTGCTTTGTTTTGAACGTTCATCAGTATTATAATCAAAAAGAGAAATATGAACGTTAGTTTTGACTGAAATGATCAAATAAAGTCAACATTTCAGTCTTTACTGAGCTGTGTGGGGGTTTTTTTAAAAGATGTTTGAATGGTGATATACACAGTGATAGATGGTAAGGACTAACGTTTATAATAAATACATTTGTATTGATTTTAAAATCTTTTCATAGTTCATACAATCTTTGGGATCATTAGTATTAATGTGGACCGGAGGGAGAGGCGATGAGCATAAGTTTCACTTTCCTTTTTTATTTCAATTCCAACTTTGGTCAAGAAGAATATGTTTCTCTGTTGTCCACGTTCATGAAGCAAAGCAGCAGCGTCAGAGCACGGTGCAGAGTCTCCAGATGAGTTTACAGTAGTCCTTCGTTCTTATTAAACATCCATGTTGTAGTCCGCTATAGAAAACTGTGGTTTCCATGGTTTCCCCACAGCAGCAGACGCACACAATGACGTCTGCTGGCGCATCATAAACACGTCGGATAGTGAAAGTGCATTCGGATTCTCTAAAGTACCGCAGTCTCTTCTCCTAAATCCCTTTGAATTCTCCTATCCACTATCCCTTAACCCCGTGACGTTTCACTCAGAGGTCAAGGAATAGATGATAGGGTTAGAATTTAGGAGCTGATTTTTGGACTATTCGACTGCAGCCTCGCTGTTTGAGGGCTTGATAGCCCACTCCCCCTCCACACCCGTTGCTTTGGAACAGCCCTCAATATGGCGGACCCTCCGCGTGAACGCGCAAACGGAGGGGTAAGGGTGTAGGGGTAGGGTGTAGGGGGCGGTTTGGGAATGGGCCACAGTCACATTTTCTCATCATGAGGTGAAAAGACATTTTCTCTTAATTAGCTGTGAGGTCACATATGGTTGCATTTTCAAAGACGAGACATGAAAGATGGTTAAATCATTTAACATAAAACATATTTTAATTTTTTATGTGATTAAAGACATTTTATTAATACAAGGTAAAACTCAGAGAAGGGTTTAACCCCCCCAAAAATAACCTACGTTAAGGCGATATTGTCTTAGTTTAGAGAGACCTCATGTGGTGGATTCACAGATTACAACCCATGGCCCGCAACACATGGTGCTGGAATTTTTCTTCATAGATATTTTATTATGGCTGAATAAAATTGGAAGACTGTAAACAAGAAGACTGCTCAAAACAATATGCGCAACAACCACACAAAGGACGCAACATGATGTTCAACATTTCTAAAGTGACTCATAACAAGTTGATAATATTATGGTTTTTCTCCACATGTATATTGCATTACTTTTTCTTTTAAGGACAAACACAATAACAAATAAATAAAAACTCATCTTGGAGTTTCTTTTTGTTGCTGCTTTGCAAATCATCTAATTCTATGATAAATGTTTCCAAATTCGAATACCTCCACCATCCAGAAGAGTGCAGCACTGAGTTGTGGGACTGGATCCATATGATCCAGAGACAAACAGACAGACATCATTTGTGTGACGAAGGCCCATTCCCAAACCACCCCCTACACCCTACCCCTCCGTTTGCGCGTTCACGCGGAGGGTCCGCCATATTGAGGGCTGTTCCAAAGCAACGAGTGTGGAGGGGGAGTGGGCTATCAATCCCTCAAACAGCGAGTCTGCAGCGGTGCTGACTTGAGACCGGTCTCTACCTGACCGGAGTCACGCTGTGTGTGTCCGTCAGGAAACACGCTGTTTACAAGTAGTTCCAGCAAACATCCACTGATAAATTGCGATGTTAACAACCTCTTGATAACCTCATATGTTTTTAACTTAGGATCATACCTGTGTTTAGTCTAGAAAAAGGTAAATGTGTGCATTTTATTATTCAATTCAATGATTCTCTCTTCTAATCCATCAACGTGCATGTTAGACCCAATTCCAACTAAGCTGTTGAAGGAAGTTTTTCCATTAATTAGCACTTCTTTATTAAATATTATGAATATGTCTTTATTATCAGGCTATGTTCCACAATCATTCAAAGTAGCAGTGATAAAACCGCTTCTTAAAAAGCACAACCTCGATCCAGAGGTTTTAGCCAACTATAGACCTATTTCTAATCTTCCGTTCCTCTCAAAAATTCTTGAGAAAGCGGTCGCAAAACAGTTGTGTGATTACTTAAAAAACAATGATTTATTTGAAGACTTTCAGTCTGGCTTTAGAACACATCATAGCACAGAGACAGCTCTGGTTAAAGTCACAAATGATATTCTAATAGCCTCAGACAAGGGACTCTATTCTTGTTTTGCTCGATCTCAGTGCTGCATTTGATACTATCGACCATGATATCCTATTGCAAAGACTAGAGCACTTAGTTGGCATACAGGGAACTGCTTTAGGCTGGTTTAGGTCCTATCTATCTGAACGCTCTCAGTTTGTACGTGTTAACGATGAATCTTCCACGCAAACCAAAGTTAGCCATGGAGTGCCACAGGGCTCAGTGCTCGGACCTATTTTGTTCACATTATATATGCTTCCGTTAGGCAATATTATAAGGAATCATTCTGTAAACTTTCATTGTTATGCGGATGATACTCAACTATATTTATCAATCAAGCCTGATGAAATTAATCATCTAAATAAAATTCAAGACTGCCTTAAGGACTTAAAAACGTGGATGACCTTAAACTTTTTGATGTTAAACACGACCAAAACTGAAGTTATTGTACTTGGCCCGAAGAATCTACGAAACAAATTATCTAAAGATATACTAACTATGGATGGCATTAATTTGGCCTCCAGTGAGACTGTAAGGAATCTTGGTGTTATATTTGATCAGGATTTATCCTTTAACGCCCACATAAAATCAATTTCAAGGACCGCCTACTTCCATCTACGTAACATTGCAAAAATCAGGCATATCTTGCCTCAAAACGATGCAGAGAAACTAGTCCATGCATTTGTTACTTCTAGGCTGGATTATTGTAACTCTTTATTATCAGGGAGTACCAAGAAGTCAATCAAGTTGCTTCAGCTGATTCAAAATGCTGCGGCTCGTGTACTAACCAGAGTTAGGAAAAGGGACCACATTACTCCTGTTCTGGCTGCCTTACACTGGCTCCCTATAGAACACAGGATAGAATTTAAATCCCACATTTTTCACAATTTGAACAGAGGCTTATTTCCACAAGGGACCGATTTAGACACTTTATCTGTAATGGAAAAGCTCTATCTTATTTTATAAAATGGCCTATTGCTCCTAAAGCAAAAGAAACTCATTTTAAAATTGTTCATAAAATCTACCCGGTTTCTACTTTTTAAAATTCAAGATTTAAATTTGAAGTGGAACCATGTTCCTTTTGTAATTTATCTGATGAATCGTTGGAACATTTATTTTTCTCATGCCCTGTTTCTAAATTGTTTTGGTCGAATGTGAGAGATTGCTTGTTACTTAAATTAACAAACATTCCGGCCTTCAAAATATATCACATTTGATATTATATTGATAATTTGGTAAATATAATTATTATTTTGGGTAAATACCATTTACATTGTAGTAAATGGAGAGGAGGCAAGCCCTCCTTTCCCTGTTTCATAAATGAGTTCAAGTCCTTTTTTCTGTCCCTTAGGAAAATACAATCTTGTAACATGTCTATAAAGATTTGTAATGACATTTCCAAATGGTTATTATTTTAAGTAAGCTTAATGCCTCTCAAATGTTTTTGTGCCTTTATGCTTTTTTCTCTTCCCCTGGCTCTTATTGGATGTATTATTTGTGTCTTATTGTGAATGAATGTCTTGCACTTATTATGTTGATAAGTTGATGATATCCTCACCGAGCTTTTGTATGTTTTAAAAATGTTCGATAAAACATTTATAATTTTTTTTAAAAGTATTTCCGTCGCATCCGTCATCCGTCATATTGTACGGCAACTCACCGCAACTCACCTCCCTCTGCTCCCAGCGCTCTGCTGCCACACACCGGCCGTCTACGGAACTGCAGCCGGAGGAACTCGGAACAGCTTGTTATGTGTGGGGTCCTATGGTGGGGTCCCAAAACTGACACGGGAAATAGATTTAAAAGAAAGAAATAATAATAATAATAATATTAATAATAGGAACAGTGAAATACAATAGAAATTAATACTAATTTAAGTATGACACATTTATGTACTAATTTTTATTTCTTGATCTGTAGCTATTTGTTTGTCAGTATATCTCATTTACTTTCCCTGTTAATTTATTTTTTCATATTTTGCATGTATTTATTTACACATTCACTGTTTATACTTATTCCCGCATTTGGACCTTTTTTATATGTATGTAGCCTACTTGTGCACATAAATAATGTTTCTAATTATTTACAATTAAAAAATATATTCTGCGTTACTTTAGCCAACACTTTTATAAGGCCACTAGATTAGATAATTACGAAATGTGTAGATAGAATACATCTTTCAGGTTGTTATTTTGTCATTATGTTTAATGTTTTATTTACCTTTTAGTATTTTTATATTGTATCTGAACTTTGGAGAGGAGTTGGGAGACACACGACACATCAAATCACATCTACAGATCAAGACGAAGCGAATGGAAGTATACTCCTAGCGTGAAAATGTTTGTGAAAAACGTGTGCAAAGTCTCCGAAAATCCTAAAAATAAGCTCATATTTGAATTCCCCATCAAAAATCACATCATTCAGTAAAAACAAGGCCCCACTGATCATCTACTCTCTGAGACGATTCCAGGGATGCCTGGCTTGAGTTTTGTTATCTATGTTCGTTATTCTCGCGTCCAGGAGAGAGGCTTTAAAAAGGAGACTAAATGGAGTCTCTGAGAAGGTTCAAATTGTACTTTAATTAAAAAATAGGTGTGGTAATGTTACAAGCAGGAGATTGTTCAGTCAGAAAAACAGCTGTGTTCTGGCTCTCATGAGCAAGGAAAGAGACCGCTCCACCTTTCCAGCTGTTATATATATATCCTCTGCTGGCTCCTCCCTGTGGGCCGGTTGGCGCTGCTGGGGGCCGGCCCTCCACGTATTTAATGTCCATTGTTACGCATATCAGAGGTTACAGACATTGTACATCCAATATATATCTAAACACGCCTTTTCTCCTCCTTAACTCTTTCATGACTTTTCATTTAACACATTCTAAACGCTGTAATCAATACTCCAAAAAATACAGGAAATACTTCACGGCAGTTTGGTTTCCGGTCGTTCCGGATGTTGTCACATGCTACCCACATCTGTAAACAATAACTTATTCAAATAAACTGTACCTTCATTTAATAATCAACAATAATAATATCTCGATGTCTATGGTCTGTAGTGTTAAAATCAGTAGGTTTCAGTGTGCAACACTCCGTGTCATATCGCTACTAAATTCACCTCTATAGTAAATGGTATATTAGCCACATGCTAAATGCTAACCGGTAGATGAAAGATTTTCAGAATAAAAGCTTAACAACTGGTTGTGCACAAGAACTTCTGGTTTTTCAGTATAAATCAGCATTTAAACTGACGGTATGTTTAAGGTACTTTATGCCATCAAAACGTTGATTTTAATTTCTAACAGTCCCTCCTTACACACACCTAAAAGGTGTGTATAATACTGAAATGAATGAGTTCTTCATCTGAACTTTGCATACATAACTGTTCAAACATAAAAGTGTTGTGCATAACTTCTAGTGTTAACATTCAATATCATTCTTCAAAATAGCAGCAATGGCTTGGTATCAGAACATTTCTTTCTCCCTCCTTTCACAGAAACCTTTCTCATACCACGCTCAGTGTTAAGGCACTTGTTTTTACAAAGTGAAAAGAAACAAACCATTTTAGAATAGCAATGATTTATAAAACACGAGATCTACCATATTAGAATAGTATAAAATAAGAATAAAATAAACTCTTGGAATCGTGTGAAGTAAATTGAAAAATAAACTATCTTGGAATAGTATAAAGTAAATTGAAATGGATTCACTC
Organism: Pseudochaenichthys georgianus; assembly: GCF_902827115.2. Taxonomy (NCBI): domain Eukaryota; kingdom Metazoa; phylum Chordata; class Actinopteri; order Perciformes; family Channichthyidae; genus Pseudochaenichthys; species Pseudochaenichthys georgianus. The sequence goes on from NC_047509.1 coordinate 24,848,201, forward strand.
CATTTTAGCATTTTAGTTTGCTCACTTCTTCACATGATTTCAGCTGGACATTCATTGAACAATCTCATCTTTGAACATCCATATCATTTAATCTAATTCATGATTTTCAACTATATCTATGGGTATGGTGGGTTGTCTTGTTCTGCTAGCATTTGTAACTGTCTCCTCATGAGAAATGTACCCTCCCTCCTTTAATACCATTTAAGGTATGAAAGTAATATGTTCTCGAGAAGAGGCCATCGTGATCAATTGGTACGTTAGGACATGGAATACAACTGCAACATATAGCCCTCCTCAGTGGACCCCTATGCTATCATTGTAGACTGTGGAGCCTAAACTCCCCCTGAGACTGGTCTCTTAGCCCTACTGGCTTTGGGGTGTTTCGCCATGTTGATTAACTGCATAAAAAAAATCACAGGCTGTGCTAGTGCACAGGTCCCAGTCCAATCCTGTGACAAGACTGAATACGAGGTTTTAGTTCCATGATACCACCAAACACCTACTCTGGGAAACGGCATTCTAGACTGTCATTTCTAGGAGAAGATTTTGGTCAGTTACAACAGTTGTAGAATTTGATCACTTAAAAGTTCCTACATCAGTACCTTTGGGTGGTCTGTTCTAATGATGTGATAATGTCCCTGAAATGGTGTGAAAACCAGTGGAATATCAATAATTCATTATACTAATTTATTTTCAATTCTGGTCTACTTAAATAACTATGCTAACCCCTTTAACAGTGTGTGGAATCTTGGGTGCCCGAGCATGTGATAATTACTCCCTCCTTTAACTACTACTAAGGACTTTAAAAACTGAAGTCATTTATTTAATGGTTTGTAGTTCAATTCAGGAATTTTCACTTATGGCAGGTATGTTTCTCCTTTAAATGACATCTCTAAATGTCAGGTCATCTGGTGTGTGGATGACCATTAGGAGCTGGTGGCGCTTGTCTTTTAAAACTCATAGTCTGGTGCCGTGCGCTCCCTGTGAAGCAGCAAGTACGATTTAAAACATCTGCAGGGTGGGTCGAGCGACCCCTTCTCCCTGAACGATATTGGTTGTCAAAAATATGCACCATCACAATAAGTGATCCAAGGCCCCGCATGTATTACTCCCAATTATATTAGTTTTTCAAAATTAAAATTTGCAATCGCTCTTTGCCTAGTGTCTTTAAAACTCTACATCTTTGACGACAAACAAATGTTATTTCCACCTTAACAGTTCTCCTATGGTAATAACCATGCTACAATAGAGAAATCAATACTCTAGATTGGAATACTTTCTTTGGCTTGGTTCTAGCTCTACCTTTAACATTTTCCATTCAAATAAAGATTTGTCTGCTTTTATAGAGTGGTTACTAAAACTATCCCTTTGAACTGTAGATCTATATTGTAACATATTACATTTTCCCCAAATGCACACATGAATAAGAATCTCTTAAAGAATAATTTGTTTATATGATCAAAAGATTGAATAATATGTTCTACCCTCAGTGTGTTTTATGTGTAAACTCACTCACTCCCGTTTTCCTTCTCTCCCCATGCGCACCTCCGCCAAAAAAAGAGCACCGGGTCATTTGAAAAAACGCGCATTTGCGTACCAACATAGAGAACCGCAGTGACGCGTCATAAAACCCGGAAGTAAGTTAGCATTTTTAGCACTTCCGGTTCCTTCGTCAAAAGCAATGCATTTTCTCCATAGGGTTTTGGAAAATAGCTCGAAATAAGGTCTGTGGTTGACACAAATTTAAGAGATAAATCACGTTTTGTTCTACGACATTAAATACATCAGCAGTGACCCCACTGGTGATTTTTGAAGAGTTTACGTGTCTGAAAAACGATGGTTGTTACCGAGTGGCTGAATAGGACTACAGAAATTGTCGAGGCCGTTGTACGTCATTACGCCTAACACGTAAACACTCCACCTAAGTTTGTTTTCCCCTGTGTTCTGATTGAAAGCAAGTACCTGCCTATCTTTAGTATCTGTATATCTATATCTGACCATTAGAATCTGTATTTTTGAAATGGTCATTTTTAACACCGTAGTTTTACAAATTATAGAATAATTAATTACCGGTGTTTTCCAATTTTACTCGGCAGTTCGTTTCGTTAGCTAACGTTAGCTAAAGCTAGCGCTACTAGTTAGCTACGCAATGGTTTGTTGCTTTGCTCCGGGTTGCAGCCACAGGTCTTCGCATGAAACGTGCTCGTTCTATCGTTTCCCGGCCAATTTTTTCCAAAGGAGAGTCTGGATTCGTGCTATGAGGTAAGCTGACGTTACATTTTTGTCCATGTCACGGTGAAATTTAAATGATGGGTAGTGACTGTATCGCCGTTTAAGAGATGGCGATGCTGAAAAGACCGCAACATAAGTAAAGATAATGAATACATCCTATTAAAACCTGTGTCGCTTATATGATAAGTCTAATTAGTACAAGCAGCATAACGTTTCACCATGTAACTAAAGATTGTAGTCAGGGAAATCAGTTTGACATATTGAACTAATAACAAATCACCTCTGGCTGGCAGAGAACTCTGCTCCATAGCTTCTCTTGGACGTAAAATCACATGTACATTTTACATTTATATTCAATTTAATATTCCATCCCTCACATACTTTTGTATATATAATAACTTATATTTTGTTTTTCTTGTTATGCTGCTGCAACACAAACATTTCCCAAATTGGGATCAATACAGTAATATCTTATCTTAATTAAGAAATATAACTATTATAATTAGTGTAGCAGCTGACACCTATTTTCAATATGCATTAATCTACCATTTATTTCTTTAGTTCAATTTTCATCTATAAAAATGTCAAAATAGTGAAAATGTTCACGAGACAAAGTGCAAGGTTATATCTTTAGATGTTTTGTTTTAGCTTATGTACTGTATGTCTTAATGCTCTTATATGTGACGGTGTGACTTCCATGAGACTAATATTTGATATCTTCCCAACAGACGAGCTGACAGGAAACCTAACACTCTAACAACCACAACATTGCAAAGGCGAGTAAATGTAAATTAAAAACGATTCACAATTTTTTAATTTCTTCTTCTTTCTTGCAGTGAGGTGAAGCTGACCTTGCACGTGGTGCCAGTAAGGATGTTCCTCACGCAGGCTGAATGTTTCTCCCTCCTTACTGACACAGAAGCCCTTGATTTGCAATGCTTCACTAATTGTCATTTCCCTGGCTCCGTAGGGACACTTTACCTCCAGCACAGCGGAAGACCCTACCAGACCATCTGGAGATGCCCCCAACAATCCTGATTGGGAGAGCCACAAACCTGACTCATGGACCTGACGCCCTCACATTCATTCATAGTCCCCCCACTGTACAGACAAAACACCATCAAGGGCCTATTGTTGCCCTAGCACCCTGGCAATAAGGGAAGCAGTCACACGCTTTGACCTCAGGACAGCTCCAAAGTTGCTGGCAGTCAACCTTCCTTTCCTGAACAAATGCCAGTTTGGGTTGGTTCGCTGACCAGTGGTAGCAACATGAATTTCCCTCTGTTGCTCCTCAGACAATGCCATGCTTGCCATAATTGCCTCAGGTCCCTGATGCCCAACAGATTTGAGAATTTCAGGAACAGTAAGTGTTTCCAAGCTGGAGTGTTCCTCTTCTGGCTCGGGGGAGAGAAGCCAAGAAATTCCTGAGAACCTGCCCCCGAGTCTGTCCCTCAGCCAGTCACGATCTTCGGAGGTGGGCTCTCTTGTCAGCGGGTTGAATGACTTATTGGTTGGAGGAAATAGCTCCTCCACTGAATGTGTACGTTTAGCTGCCTTTGGCTTCTTCCACTGATAGGGGGAGTCAGTGCAGCTGAAATTGTGGATGGCAAAGATGGCTAATGCAGCCGCATGACTGCATTTCCATTCTCCACGTGGGCATTCACATTCTGTGGAGAGCATTCCCTCTTCTCCTGTAGATACCTGTGGTGGTGGGATTGTTTTATTATTTAAAATATATTTACATTTGTAATGCCTTCCCAATTATCCCTTTAATTGTTTATAGCCTACTGTATGTTTATTTCATGGATATTTCCATGTGTTTTCTGGTGTGTAATATTTGTAATCTTGGGGCCTCTTCTCTTTAACATCTACATGCTACCACTGGCTCAGATAATGAAGAACAACAAAATAAGTTACCATAGCTATGCAGATGACACACACATTTACGTAACCATTTCACCAGGAGACGATGCTCCAATTCAAACACTGAGTAAGTGCATTGAACAAATCAATGACTGGATGTGTCAGAACTTTCTCCAATTAAACAAAGATAAAACTGAGGTAATGGTTTTTGGAGCCAAGGCAGAACGTATAAAAGTTAGCGCTGAGCTTCAGTCTGCAATGTTCAAAACAACAGATAAAGCCAGAAATCTAGGTGTAGTCATGGACTCTGACCTGAGTTTCAACGGTCACATTAAAACAGTTACTAAATCAGCCTACTATCACCTAAAGAATATATCTAGGATTAAAAGACTAATGTCACAGCAGGATTTGGAAAAACTTGTCCATGCTTTTATCTTCAGTAGACTGGACTACTGAAATGGTGTCTTCACAGGTCTCACTAAAAAATCTATTAGAAAGCTGCAGCTGATTCAGAACGCTGCTGCTCGAGTCCTCACTAACACTAAGAAAGTGGATCACATCACTCCTGTTCTGAAGTCTTTACACTGGCTTCCTGTGTGTCAAAGAATATATTTCAAAATACTGCTGCTGGTTTATAAAGCACTGAATGGTTTAGGCCCAAAATACATTTCTGACCTACTGCTAAATTATGAACCATCCAGATCTCTCAGGTCCTCAGGGACTGGTCAGCTTTCTGTCCCCAGAGTCAGAACTAAACATGGTAAAGCAGCGTTCAGTTATTATGCTCCAAATATCTGGAACAAACTCCCAGAAACCTGCAGGTCCGCTGCAACTCTTACTACTTTTAAATCCAGGCTGAAGACTTTTCTTTTTGCCGCTGCTTTTAATTGAACTATTCATATCTTAAACTGCACTGCAACTTTTATCCATGTATTTTTTCTTTTAATGTTTATTTTATTAGCTTTTATTTTTAATGACTGATTTTAAATGCCATTTTCTTAATGTCTTTCATTTTTTGTAAAGCACTTTGAATTGCCTTGTGTTGAAAAGTGCTATATAAATAAACTTGCCTTGCCTAATAAAGATTTCATGTGACACATAAAATGGATTTGTTGATGGGAATTAATGTCACTAATGTGAATAAATGAACTCTAGGTTAACGGTACTCTTGCTATCACTACTCACCGACACTATAAACCTTGTCCCTCATGCTAGCCCTGACAACACCGGTAAGCACACCTTCATCTAGGCTGCACTGTTTTACGTGTCCTGACTTGTAGTGGTTCTCTCCTCTATACACTCTTCTTGTCATCTTTGTAAAACGATATCAGACTGGTAATTGACACAGCCATGACTTCTAGTTAAATTCTGTGTGGCTAAAATGAAAAGCTTTGTTAAAATATGCAAGCACGCGAAAGTCAAAGTCAGCTTTATTGTCAAAAATTCTACATGTGTTATACATCCAGAAATATCATTTCCCACAGTGTGACATAAAACAAAACAAAAAGGGCCTAGATACACGTGGTATACATTAAACAAAACAAAAAGGGCCTAGATAACCGGGGTATACAGTTTAAAATGTTAATACTATATTTAAAGTGTTCAAAGTGCAGTTTCAGTGCAAGTCAGTTGAAAAGATCTTAAATTGGCGTGACATTGAAGTCGTGCAACCCTGCTGCTGTACTGGCTTGTAGTTCGTTTATAGCATAACGTTAGCATTTCGCTTTTGGCGACTAGATTTATGATTCAAAAATTATAAATGTAGGGTAGACATGTGGAGATTATCCGGCTGAACAAAACGTGATCCCTCTCTTAAATGTGTGTCAACCACAGACCTTATTTCGAGCTATTTTCCAAATTCTATGGAGAATTTGCATTTTGTTTTTGACGAAGGAACCGGAAGAAGTTTACTTCCGGGTTTTAGGACGTGTCATTGCGGTTCGAGAGAGAGAGAGAGAGAGAGAGAGAGAGAGAGAGAGAGAGAGAGAGAGATATTTGCGAGTTGCAAAAAAACATTTTTTACCGTTGGGGCTCATCCTAATTTTCGGCCTTGATGTAACAATATTCATAATTAAGTCAATGTAACAATAGAGTCTGGCTGCAGACCGCAGCAAGGAGGCGTTTCCTATAGGGGCGTTTCCTATAGTGAACGACGGGAGCCGGCTCTCGCCCGCGAACGAGCCGTTTTTTGTTTTGTTTTTGCGGAGGGATCTAGATCGGCATGAAGGCACATTATGCAATGTGCAATGTGGACATTATCCCGCTTATTACACATGGTCACATTCTCAACAAAGTAACGACATGACTCCCAATAATAATTGAAATGCTTTTATGGATTTAGAAAAAGATTTTATTGATTTAAAAAATAGTTGTATGTATTGATTTAAATTGACATGCATCCGCTAAGAAAAGTAGTCCGTTGTTACTGTTTGAACTAACGTAACAACGGCAGGAACTGCTTCTATAGTGTTTTTGAGGAGCTTTTTGATTACAGACCAGGTTAGCTGCTTAGCATATATTACCATGGAGATCTAGCCTGCTAAAAAGAGAACCAGCTTCGGATGACCGGAAAGCCGGAGTTTTCCCTGAATTTAGCTGGCTAAGCGAAAATCCTGCTTCGCAGTATACCCCCCAGGTTAGGTTGCAGGCTAAGGCTGCGGCCCCACGAGGACGAATTTGGTCGTTTGCGTTACTGTTTAGTGTCATATAGACCGTTCGGCCACACGAGGACGACCGAATATGGCACTAAACGACTGAGGAAACGACAACGGGTCCCAAGGTGGATAGAAATGCATACGCCACTCTCTGGGGGGTCAAACAGCTCCGTGTGTGCGCCCTATACGGACATTTTCAGATCACTGATAGTGATTGCGCAATAGCCCCGCCTCTCCCCACCTCTTCTGCTCACCTCCGTTTACCCCGCGCCAGTGCTGAAGTGTTTCGCCACCAACAACAACAACAATGGCGGATCGCAGAGTTGCTATCGTGCTCCGGACGCTATTGACCATGCTACAGTTGTTTGTGCAACATCTACAGCAATAATGATGAGGCAATAGCCCCGCCTCTCCCCACCTCTGCTGCTCACCCCCACGTCAAAGTAAACTGCATCCTGAATTCAGATTATTTATCTTTCTCTCGCGAGTGAAGTCTAATCTGACAGGACGGAGACACGCAGCTCTGCCCACCTACAGCTCCTCCCGCTGCAGCAAAACACACACTTCAAGTCAGATCATCGCCCTTAGCTATTTTAATTACCTCTCAAACTCCCTAAACTAGTTATAAATATGTTTATTTTTTACTGTCGGCCGGGTCACTCATTACTGGATCAGCTGCTGCATGAGACAGACACTGACGCTGTCCGAAGAGAAGGAGGAAAAAGAGAGGCTCCGTGTATTTTATCATTATATTATATAGAGTCGTTATTCATTTGTTTTAAAGCTCAATAAATAACAAAGAAGACCTTTGACCGGCACTTTTATAATTTTGTCCGGAAGATTTCAACTTTAATACACGCTGACTGGCGAAAAACTCTGCCCGGTTCCCTCGGCCCCCACCGCGGAGAATAAACAGAAGGGCAACCATGACAACCATGCTTCTTCGCTGCTTTTGTGGAGGAAGTTACAGCGCCACGTAGAGGCTCCTGCATATGTACTGCAGCTTCTCCAGCGGTTGGAGCTAAACGGAGCGGTCTCGTGTGGGCAGACACTATCCGGATAATTATTGCATGTGGACGGAAGCCGTTTGCGATTGCGTTTGCGTTAATCCTATGCGTTTAGCCGTTTTCGTCCTCGTGGGGCCGCAGCCTAAGAGCTCAACTCAGTGAAAGCACCGCCTGCTGACCAATCAGAGCTCAGTGTGCGGAGTTTAAAGCGATCAAGTCATATTACAGGAGAAAGGAAATACAGAAAAACTGCCGTCGCAGGAAAGACGGCCGGCAAAAATCACCGACTGTGTGAACGTGAACATGAATAGAATATCACCTCCATCTTCAGAGCAATCTGACTATTATAACATTAGCGTTAAGAAAGCTTACTTAAATATCGGCCACAACATAAGTAACCGGATCAGAGTACATTAAGTACAGTCCGCGGCATATCACTTCATAATGTATCATATATCTCCTTATCTGAGTCAGCTGAGCCGTATCTGGCCGTGCAACAATCACAGTGTCACATACTGTATGCAGAAGTATTATTTTAAGCAACACATAAGTTGACGAAACACTCGAGACAAATGTAATTGAAGTCAGATCGTGTTTTAGACGGGGCAGTGATATCATAAACCTGTTAATGTACGCATTCAAACACTTTTTCTTTTACCAGCTGTATTCACCTTGCAGGTGCAGCTATGTGGCTTTTATCCTGGATAAAGTGTTTAAGTCATGGATGTTTAAAGTTTAACTTCTTCATTTTTGACTAGTATTAAAGTTCACTTTTCATTCAGGAAGTATGACGCTGCGCTGTCAGTACGCTTCTCCATGTTTGTGATTGGTCGAATGCTCCAAATACCACCCCTTTCATGTGAACGCGCACCTAACTAGATAGGACACGGCTGGCTTGAGCGATCCACTTGATAACCAGCGTCGTAGTACAGTTTAGCGAGAGCGCGTATGTTTTGGATTAGGCCAACCGGCTAACTCAAACATATCCAGGTTAGGTTGAACCAGGTTCGTAGTACAGGCCCCTGGTCACTTTGTTCTCCTGCCACCTATTTTCTACTTAACTTTTCTGTCTCTCTGAGCTTCACTCATTGAACCCTGGTTGTTTTTTTTCCATAGGCCATAAACTGGCTAGCTTCCTGGCTGCGGTGACACGACTGAACGGGTTATGGCTAACACAACAGACACAAGACAGAGCCTGCTACTTTTAGTGTGTGCCTATAGATGACGATATTTCCCCAGTAATAGATATTTTTCAGGTACAGTCAGAATGAGAGACTGAGGGGAAATAACACAAAGTTGAAGATATTTTCAAGCTCTAACAGATTGGGGCTTTCAAACAAACACAGACAATTTATTATTACATATACTTCAACAATAACTCCTATGCACTTGACCATGAGTGATGGTTTCCCAACCTTTTGTGATGTCACAAAATCCTGGGTTTTAAAGTAAGAGTTTAAGTGAAGCAGAGACATAAGCCCCCTTCAACAGATACATGTGAACATATCCTTCTGGCAACATATGAAAATACATAATTCTGCACATTGAAGGTCAAACATCCTTGTTCCACTCTCATGTCTAACATGCTGATACATATCATAGAGCTACATCCACTTAACTCACTATAGTTAACAACTTATAGCAAAACAACAACAAACACATAAAGGCTGTCTGTAAGGACATCATGAAGAGCTGTAACAGACAAAGCTGTTGTTCACAAGCAAACTGCATCAGCTCCCGTTTATAAAGATACCTTTGTTTGCTGAACTTTTGAATTTCTCAGAAGAAAGTACATGTTCAACTTTAATAAAGTAAATACCATAAGAGTCAGTTGGTCAATAATACAGCAACAGTATGGATCCATACATTGAAATACACATCCTGAGAAGTGTGATTTGACTTCAAATGCCAAACAAATATCTCTCTCACACACATCTTGAGCTTCAACAACATTAAGCTTAACTTTAAGTCATATGTGTGGATGTCCGAGTTGTCAGTTGTTCGTCCCAGCCTAAAGTGACTTTGAGTTCTAGAAAAGCTCTTTATTATTATTATTATTATTATTATTATTATTATTATTATTATTATTATTATTATTATTATTATTATCAATAAATAAGATCAAAATGACAATAGGAAGATGAGATGAGATACATAAAATATAAAACATAGTGCTATATGCAGATATGAAAAAGAGGATTGTGTGTTAAAGCAACAAGGTGTCCTGACTGATGTCATGTCAAGGTGGGTGTGCTATGGCTTACATCAAGCCTCTCCATGCATTCAAATCACAGTCATGTAGCCTAACTGAGAAATACCTCAACCCTAGACTGTAGGCCTATATCTCAACCGTAACAGATAATACACCACCTCAATGTGTTGGTGTGTCAGCACAGAATAATACCAATATGCCAATTAATGCTATACTGTTATAATATCAGTGTTATGTTTGAGTCTAGGCCTCAATTCCTTGCCTACAATAATTCATTGTATTTGGACAATGTTCTTTTTTATCTATTTCTTTTTTATAGTTTTCCTTGTGAAACGGTTAAAAATAACTGCCATGTTTAAATACTTCTAATAGTGACAATGATTAGAGTCTAGATAATGGTGAAAGCCTACTCACAATACATAAACCTGAACACAACAGTATGATAATTATGTCACATTATTCATAATATTAGTTATGCCATTAGCCTATAGATAGGCTTTTTGCTTGACGTATTTATGGCGGGAGTATGTGTGTTCCGGTAGAATCTCATTAGGAAATTGGGAACTATTTAAATGGATGTGATTTCATTTTTCCCATTGTGGTGCATGAATTTATCTTCAACGTGCTCCGGCTGGCTTGGGAAGTAGTTCCGGTGGTGTAGCAGCCGAGCGCAGCACAGAGACCCGGGATCTCCGCCGTGTTGAGCGCAAATGCGAATTGCACGAAGAGTCTGCCCGTCATGACTGTCGACTGACCACAGCAGCGGTCAGTGTGACGGCCCCGAGCACCGTGCATGCTGCCCGGTGACAGCGCCCAGGCACCGCCGGAGCTTTTGTCTTCGAGTGGGATTTTCAAGTGCAGAATAAAAGGCGTCTGGAGCTTCTGAGAGACACAGTAGACCACATTGAGCCGGTTCACATTCACCTACGACGGTGAGTAGTCTGTCCACAAGCATTTTTGAATGTCAGTCGTGAATGTTGGTGACATTATCGTGGTTTACCTGGAAATAAGTGTTTCTAAAGCCCAGTGCTTTGACTTAATGGCAGGCTATGACAAGTTCGCTGCCTGTCACAGTATGCATGCATTCAGACACCGTAGCATTGGTCTTTATCCTTAATGTCGGTCAGATAAAGTCAACTTATTTTAAGTTTTCCATTCAGACGGTGAGGCTGTCGGTTAACAGGCTGTGGATAAAGTGGTGTTTAACAGATCATATTGGAGTGGTGAATTGTGTTGGACGATGGTAAGGGCAGTGGCTTGCACAGCTGAAAACACTTTAGAAGTGATAACAGTGGAAGATTAGAGCCTGACCGAGGAACAACCAAGCTCAAAGAGTCTGTATTGGTGACAACGTTACAGTATGTAGAGGCAAAATTATTGTATTTAATCAGCTACTACACAATTTAAAACAAATGAACTCGATGGTTTTAAGGAAAGTAGTAACAGAAGGGAGAATAAGTCAAAGCATTCATTGAAGATATACCAACTTTGTTTCACAGCATAACATCTTCCATATAGATACATTTGAGTTGCTTTCTTTTTTGTGTAGATTTTGTGTACAGTATTTAATTTGAAAGCACTAATGTACAGTGTGTTTGCATGCACATGCTATGCCTCTATGCATCATGCTATGGTTCGTTGTTATCAGTCAGCACACTATTTAAAGGATGTCATTTTCAGTGGCTCCACATGGACAATTGAAAAGGATAAATACAAGCTTGAGACCTACAATACCAAGTCAGATATATATCATATACACTGGGCATACCATATTTACAGGCATGTGCTTTATATTTGATACAGATAACACTACATTTAACATATTTGGGTACATAATTTACCATACAGAAGCTACTATAATTTGTATTCTTGAGTAACAGTTTTTTCAACAATGCATGAAGCACTTTCTTGTGCCATTTTCCAGTAGAGTTTTTTGAGAGAGCAGTTATTCCCCCCCACTATGGATTTCTTTTCTATAGGCTGTCTTAAATGGATTGGTGTATTCTCTTTCCATGAACAGACTACAACCCAACAATAAACGGTGCCCATCTTATACTGTAAAGAAGTAATTATCTTTCATCATGCTGCAGTGGGGAGAGCCAGACAATACTGTACATTTTTTCTCTCCAAAAGCACACAGACAAGGGGAGGTATGTGTGTTGGTGGGCGACAGACTGAGAAAACGTTTTAGAGAGTACCCTGTCCCTGATTTGGATGCGCCTCTAATTCCTATCAAGATGAGAGCTGTCTGAACAGATTTCTCTCATCATTATTTGCTCTGAGATTTACTTGCGCTTGTAAATGGTGTTGATTGAGGGTAATTTGGCTTTTAATTGCCGAACAGCTGCCACACTCACTGCTGATTGCCATTGTAGACTTTCTCAGTAGATCACTCATAGACCCCTAAATGCCTCATTAAAACGTTATGCAAAATCGCATGAAACGTGAAGAGAAGGGACCCTCATAATGTTTACTGATTTCTGTTTTATCATAGGAAAGGTCGTTTTAATTATCGTCAATGTCAGCAAATACAATGCTGAGAAACAAGTGTCGTAATGACTTTTGGAAAGTTGCATTACGTTTTTTTGTGTGGATGCACGACATGCATTTGAGTTTCTTTGGGAAAGCCTCAGCGTACCATTTTCCACTATTAATTCCATCTTCTGGAGGAAGACTATATCGCAAACATATAGCCTACTGAGGTTTGCCTCCAGGTTGGTCACTGCACATCTGGATCATTCACTTCACACTGAGCACTTTTTTTTTACAATGTCTTAAGCAACACAAGAATACTACAAAAGGTTGTCATGTCATTTTTTTTATTGTTTTATTTTTGTAAATCAAATAATCAATACAACATTTACTATGTTACTGACAAGTTTAACAATGGTACATTAAAAAATCTAGTGTTTTAAGATGATTGTATTTAGGACTAAATAACATAATCAAATCACCACAAAGCATAATATTGGACATATATTGACAAAATATCTGCAGAGTTTTTACATGGTTGAGTGATTCAAGTGTAAAAAAAAAAAAGGTGGCCTGGTTTCGTGTTAAGAATGATCTACAAAACAATTTGTTTAAATATGTTTAAAAAAAGAGGAACCACAAACTAATGGTAGATAATATCTGTTTAAGGTTACAAATAAATGATTAGTGTCTCAAAGAAAATAGTAAAATAACACCAAACAACTGATCCCAGTCAATGCAAAGCAGCAGCAGCAGTGGGAGGGTGCTATGGGGACCTGGCAGGTACTTTAAGGGCCATTTGACTTATTGATCACAGGTTTACATTGGTACATAAAAATAGCTCAGGCTGCTCAATGAGATCAAATTCTTAGAAAAATTCAAAAAATATTAAATAATTAATCAAATTCACAAAGAAATAAGGAACTGTGAATCATTCATGGCTGTAAAGATTTGGAGTTGTCTCTCTGCATATATTCATATGGCTTGTAATATATTCTTTTTGTGTGAATCCATAAGTAATGTTGTCTTCTCACTGTCTGCCCAGAAGGATTTTACAGCCCAACAAAAGTGAAGTCCCTGAACTAAGCAAGCTGGTGGCAACAAAATGTACAGTTTATATACTGTATACATATTTTTACATTTTCGAAAAAGATGAAGATATCTGTTTGAATACATAATAGAATCGAAAGATGTTCGCCGCATCCTGGTTTCTGTGCAGTTTTCCAGAGGTCATAGGTTTGCCATTTATCATTTAAAGAAAAAAAGAAATGTTACAGCTTTTTTACAAACCAATTGCTTTCAGTTGCTCTGCTGAAAATGTTAGTCTGTAAACATGTTGATTCTTGTAAACAGATCGACTATAGGCTCACCTTTTCTTACCTCCTCCATTATACAGAATCTGTGTTTAACCTTGGAAAGAAGATCTGTTTACTTAAGGACTTGCCAAGTAAGATGATGCTTTTAGCAAACACCCACTCTCTTCAGTTGTATGGATTGATGCCTGCGAGCATCTCTGTCCTCTTCTGTTTGTCGTGAACACTTCCGCCAGAGCGCTGTAGCTAAACCTAGGAGGTGAGGAGGAGGTCTCGTATGCTTCAGCTAGAAAAAGCCCTCTAATTTGCTTTGCAATGAACAGGCCTGTACAATGGCACTAGGTCAACAGGTCATTTTCATTACCTCGGGTCATATCAATTATCAGCTGTTTCAATCATCATTAGGAAAAAGTGATTATAGGAATGACCCGATATTAGAAGTAATTACCTGACCCCTGCTATTTTGTGGGTGTAAAACCCTTTATCTCAAATCAGCTGTCTCTTATTTGTTGGTTTGCCTATATACTCACAGCAAACTCCTTCATCTTGAGCCTGGGATGGCGGAACAATTTTGACAACGCATTAGAGTATTCTTACTCCCCTTTTTAAGTACCTTTTTAAGTTCTCCGAGTGCTCCCAGTCAGTGTAATTTGTGTCTTGTTCCCAGGAAAGTACACACAATTTGGATTCAAATGCAGCAAATCCTTTTATCTTGTCAAAATCCTCTTTGATTCTGTTAGGAAAGCGTTGCTATGATTTGAAAGAGCAAGATGTAAAAGATAAAATGGGGGATGATCACTTTGAAAAGGCTGTCGTTTGGATTGAACTCGGCAGTGGGGCTGCCAGCAACAAGAGTTCAGTGCAAAGCATCCTGATGTAAAGCCTCTGTCTTACACATGCTCAGCTCTGTTGCACTCTCATGGTTATGTTTTAATGAGCAACAATTGTGAGCCAATTTGCATGTAAAACAATGTTATTATAAACAAGCATCAAAAAGCTGTAATACTTCTAAAACATGTAAATGACTCTATTATAAAGTGCAACAAAACCTAAGCCATGCCTTGGAGCCAGGGCCTCTAGGTTTTGGATGCTCGTTTCCATTATTAATGCTATTCGCAAGCCAAACTTTTTAGGTTGGGCGCTTTAATCTATTTTTGCTGTAAATTAATGCATTTTTAAAGAGGACTAGTCCTTGCTGAATAGAGCTAGATGTGGGAATGTGGTTTGAGTCGCGGTGACGCAGTGCTGTAGCCTCCTTTACTGTGCAAAGCACAAGTTCACAAACAGCATCCCGTCTCTCTCTCTTGGGACCGATCGTTGAGGGAGTTTGCCGAAATGCTGCACGCCTATGTTTTATTTATGACAAAAAATGCCTTTTTAACTTTGCCGTTGTCAGAATCTGGAATTGTTATAGCTTTTTCTAGTTTGGCAGTGGTAAGTCTTCTGGGTCGCTAACTCCCTCTACCTTGGCAGATGTTTTCAGGTGTTATATTCTGTGTGGGCTTAGCGAATTAAATATTTTATTCTAAGCCTTAAGGAATTAATTGAAACCTCTGGATTTGTCTTTCCTTCTAACAATCAGAAGTTCTTTCAGACCTGACAGAAGCTGTGTTAATCAGCACGTTATGTTTTCATTTGAGATGCCACTTGATTGACTTGGTGGACTTGGGCCAGCGATCAGTATTCAGAAACCTCTGATTAAAGTGTTGCACTGTCAGGGATAAATGATCTCCCTCTCTCTGAATCTCTCTTTTTGCCTTACTTTTTCCTTTTAAAGGATTAGTTTTCTTGACCACTCGCTTTAAGGAGTAAGGCCACTAAATCTCAGTTTGAAACGGTGCATTACATCGACGGCTCTCCAGGTCTCCTTTGAGAATAAGTACACACTACAGTATCAAGCGATAATTGCTTAACCCAGCTCCATTGAGAGATGAGTAAGCATCTTCCATAAGGGCAGCTGATTTGCCTTGATATCTTATAATTGAACCTTTTCAAGGGTATGCTTTCTGGCTCTGAAGCCAAAAGTAATTAAGACTTTCAATACTGCTTTTTGGACCTTTCCCCCTTCGTCTGAAAGGCCCACACTCTTCGACATGACAGCGCTCAGTATGCCTACAGACTTTCTTTTGACACATTAGCATTACCGTTGCCAAGGCAGTTCTTCCAAGAAACCCCCTCTGCTCGGCACGCTCCGGATGGGTATTTAATACATTTTGTCATTACCTCATTTTCCTCTGAAAATATTTTGATGCCTCTTTCTTTTGGCTCCCTCCCTCACCCATCCCCCGTCACTCCATTCAAAGTTCTCTATTAAAATGCAGAACTGTAAAGCCTCTCTCAGTCTAAAAGCCTGCTAGCAGCGGGAGACTGTTAGCTGTTAGTGATGCATACAGCTGAGTGAGTGCATCACAGCTACAAAGTCTAATGGGTGAATACATTCAATCACATACAGACCCTCAACTCTTTTTAAAGGGACAATGTTCCCAGTCATGAAAGCTCCTTCCACAGTGCAGAGAGTGATGTACTAAAATTCTTTGGATGAAAAAGCCAAAGCCTTGCTCTTCTTTTTATACTCATGCTTGTAATATTTTATGGAAGTGCCAGGTACTAACTTTCAACTTTCAAGATACCAAAGTTAACTTTTAAAATCTGTAAATAGAAATCTGTGATGCCACATGTTATTTTTTGCCCGATTTTGAACCGCTTTTGATACCTACTAATGTCAGCCAAATGTTTATCTCTGAAAATGTATGTTGCCATGCATATTTATACGACAAGCATTTAAACTATTTAATCAACCGCTCCTAATCCTGTATGATCGGTTGCCAGAATATCCCCTCTTCGCTACCTTTATTTTCTATTCAACTACATCTCTTTGAAATCTGTCTAGTTGGTTACGTTTTTGATGTGTGCTCATCAATGATAACGAGTTACATCTTATTGGGTTTTGAGTATGTGCAGGAATTGTTATTATGGTGTCTGTATGAGCCTGCAATTATTGCATTACAATCAGTCCTCTCCTGCCCTGCAGCAAGGAGATCTGCTTTCAGGAAATTAACTCAATTAAACTGTTCAGTTTTATTTCACAACAATCAGTTAATCATATGTATGAAAACAGACACATGTTTTACTCATAACATAATAGCATTTAATTGTAAAAGTATAGTGTTTAAAGTGACTTCCATTAGTTACATGATAAAATATGACATAAAAGGCCCTTCAGGTATGAATATGCACCTGAGGAGGATATACTGTAGTCATCTCATGCTGCGTAAGAGAGGTGAGTCTACTACTCAAATATACTGTATGAATGTTACCAGTCCAGATGTTGTGAACATCTACAAAGACCAACATTGACTGAAAGGTTCATTTCCTCATGAATACATACTGTTGTTTCAGTACTCCTAGATGATCATGAACAATTACCTGAGATGAGAATGTAATACTCATCATCTACGCCTGCAGAACAATGCGTACATTTTGAAAACTGATAGCTCTAAGATAAGCAGAGATGTAAGCTGTCTCCTCTGCAGTGATCATTTCCCTCCCCTGATACCGTGTGGGCCTCTGAGGCTTCTGTGAAACACGGCGGATATCAGAGACAAAAGGCACAGTGCTGAGGTGAGCCCAGTCACTGTGGGACCAGTTGACTGAGTCGACTAGGTAATTGGTTGCGTCTACCCGCTCAGTAGGGCCCCTCTCCCCAGAAGCCAAGTCATGCCCCTCCTCTTCCCTCTCCGCTCTCTTCTATTACTCATAGTCCTCACCCGGCTAGCGGTGCGAAGCTACACCGTGCCGCCGTGCAGCCTGCCCACGCTCCAAAACTTCTCGACAACAACAGCCACGGCAGCACAGCAGGTCAGGGCTTGTGGCAGGCTGATTTGCAGCTTGAGCCTCCTTTTAATGAGGGGAAAATAAGTACGTGTTGTTCTGTGTCTTGTGTCACCACCCCCATCCCCTCCTACCCACCACCACTACCACTAGCAATGCTACCTTCCCTACAGCGAAAAGAGAAAAAAAAGGTGCACTAATTAAGATGGCTTCCTGTGATTTGGAAGAGGGGGTTGGCTCTGGCTTCTCCCACAGAGGCAGGGCCTTGAGGAGGAGATGGGGGTGGTGTTGTGCATGAGTCCTCATCGGGCATATCTCTGCTCAGTTTCCTTCACATAGTCCCACTGCCTGGTTTGTTTGGCTTGATGAGTCTGCTGCTAAACATTTGTTTTTTCTGCTTGTAATTAAGCGAGGTTTTTACAGGAGCTGCGGAATACTTCCCTTCCTCATCCTGGCGTATTGGGCTCCCCGGGGGATTGGTGGAAAGAGAGAGAGAGGGGTTTGTTGCTCTTGGTAGGCAGGCTCATTGAAGTTCTCCCACCTTGATTATATACAGTGAGCCTGAATGGAAAATGCGTGGGCTCTTTGTTGTTCAAGGACATGGGAAGGTTAGTGCATGGGATGGCAGATAAAGGTTTAGATGAAGATTTCTCTATCCTTAGGCTGAATCCATCCAGCCTCTGCTAAGTGTTCACTGGCATTTGCCCACTCCTATCTCGTTCGTAAATCCTGTAGGTTCACCTGCATTTCCCAGAATGCAGAGCGATTATCTTCCAAACACACAAAGCTCTAACGAGGCCATTTTCTTTGTTAATCATGGAGTGAAAGCAACATCTTCACTCCATGATGAGTAACAGTTACATGACATTCTCAGTCCAGTAGTGACAAATGTACGAATGTTCTGTGACTGACTTGAGTACAGAACAATGGGTGAGTAATTTTTCTCTCGTCTTAGTTTTTTATGTTTTTCTGAATCATCATGGTAGAAGAATTCAAAAAAAGCCCCCTCCACCAAAAAAAAAAACACAAAACATTCCTTCTCTACTTGCAGAAGACACATTTTCCAAGTTCCGCGCCGCTCTAAAAATAGCTACCAAATTAAAAACTTGGGGCTTCTTGAGTCTTTTTTCATTGTTTGTGTCTGTCTGAACAGGATCTGAGACGCAGGGGGAGTAGGGCGGGTGTACTTGACAGGAGAGTGAAGCACGTCGAGAGTCAGAGAATGGGAAGACTTGTGCGGGGGGGGGGGGGTTATACAGAGAGGGAAAGGGGACAAGCTTTCGGCTCCTCTAGAGCGTTGGAATTCCTCCCGAGCTGTACCCCCCCCCATTTGGCAGGCACTTGTGAAAACAATTCCCCAGCTTTTAGTCACTCTGCAGATCCAATTGCCATTTCCACTTGGGAGAGACCGAGAGTGAGAGGCAATCCAGATAGACAGAACACAGACCGAGAAAGAGAGGAGAGTTTTAATCGGGTTGGACAGATGCCGAGGCCAGTTGAGCGCTTGTGCGATATTAATATCTTATGAAGGCTGTCTGGCAGTGTAAGCTCACCGTCTTGTGTGGTTTTGTGTTTGTGCGTTGCAGCAGCAGCCATTGCAGTGGCTAAATGAAGAACTTGTGAACATGCTCGAGGGAAAGACTCCACCTTTCACTTCGGTGACTTCCCCAGATGCTTTGGCCCAAAGAAAGATGGAAAGGAATGGGAAGAGTAAGACACTTAACTCATACCTACTCCCCCACTATGCTTTGCTTTTCACTGTTATTAATGGAAAACCACTTTTTGATTCAAGTTTGTTTCTTATCCATAGCTCACCTTGCAGATCATTTGAATGTGCAGTGTTAAAGACCAAGTGATGAACATGCCACAATGTTTAGTTTTCCATTATACAAAGCTTCACTGTATGTGGAAAAGAATGTGCAAGTTAACATCTGTGTGTCTCTGCCAAGTGTGCTTTCTGCTCTGGCTAAAGGAGATGTATAGAGGTAGTAAACAAACCTCCTGCTCTTCCAGACTTGAGCCACGGTTGCTGCACAGAACCCATTCAGTGAGCCAGCAGGAGATCCTCCACACGCCACGTCACTGAGCCTCCACCCCTTCCCTTTGGACCCCTAAACCTACAAGCACCATGACCTCTGAGCTGGAGAGCAGCCTGACCTCCATGGACTGGCTTCCCCAGCTCAGCATGAGGGCAGCCATCCAGAAGGCAGACGCTGGACACGGCCACCACCATGGACACCATCACCACGGCCACCATCACGGGCACGGACCTGGAAAGAAAATTGTGCATCTGGACCCGGGAACCACGCTGGACCAGGAGGAGGCGGCTCAGCACAGAGACGGTAAACCGCCCTACAGCTACGCCAGTCTGATCACCTTCGCAATCAACGGCTCGCCACGCAAACGGATGACCCTCAGCGAGATCTACCAGTGGATCTGTGACAACTTCCCCTACTACAAAGAAGCAGGAAGCGGCTGGAAGGTAAGAGCAGACACAAAACATACACTTTGTAATATACATTTTGGATTTTTAGGGTTAAGATTTATAGCTGGGTTCATTTCTGTGTGTCAACATACCTGATGAGTCCAAATGGATCAGAGTGCACTCCAGGCCTTAATAATTGTGCCCGTAGTAACTAGCTTATTTCAAGGTTTATGCTTTTAACTGGCAATCACATACAAAATAAGGCTTTGAAGCCTATGAATGACTTATGTTTTTATAATAATTTCATTGTTACATCTGGGGGGATAACAATTATGAAAATAAACAATAAATGTTTTGTTCAGGGGAATTAATGACTGTAGTCTTGTGTCGCGAAACCCCTACCACTACCCAACCCAAAAACAAACAAGCAGAGGTCTGAACCAAACCATGGATTGGGAGAATCACCTCGCTGCCAATGTCATATTAATAATTCCATTAACTTAACGTAGTAGTTCCGAATGAGGACCTTCCATTTTTTAGTCAGGAACTGTTGAAAGGATAAGTGGGCAACAATTTTGCTCAAACATTCCCTCCCAACAAAAAATGATCTACATTTTAAGTTATTTATAACCTACAAATGTTGGGAGCTAAACCTGGATTTGGATTCAACAAATATGTTCCTCAACCGATCAAATGCTTTTAAACCTCAAATCTATTGCACAGCGCTAAGAGCACAGAAACCTGTTACTGAACCAGGAGTGATTGACAGATGCGTTTGGTCTCATTCAGACGACATTATTAAATCCTTATGTAAATGCAGCTATGCAAATCCTGCCTAATATGAGCAGAGAGGTGGCTGTGTTATTGGAGACGAATGAATAGATCCCTAGGTTGTGTCTTGGGGATTCTCTACCTTATTAGTGAAGAAGCGAATGGATCTAGTCCTTCCACTGACACATTGGAAAAGGCTGTCTGCAAACTATCAACCTATTCATCTCTCTGAGAGCGGGGACATTTTTCTTCTTCTCTCATTATTTCTCTCTCTTTCACTTTCTATCTTCATCTCCCAAGCATCATGCACTCCACCAACCCTCTTCCTCTATCTTAGTCACTCCTCTTCTCTCTTCTTCTTTCCCTTTCACCAACCTGTGTTTGTTCCCCGTCTATAATCTTCAACACACCATTCCCTGAGCAGGGATGCATGACGGAGACAAAAAGGTTATGATAGACGCCAGGTTGTGCTGGCAGAGCTTCTTACCTGCATGTAGGATTCAATCAATTCATTTTCTGTTCGCAGAGAGAGGATGGGGGTTATTAAGACCATTCAGGCTCTCTCTCGCTGCAGCTCATGCCTGCCTTCTCCCGTCGGCTGCATTTGGATACCAGGATGTTTTAGTATCCCATAATTACACCTCAGTCTAGATCCATTGATTTGTGTGTGTGGCTGCATTCAAGGAGGATCATTAAAGCACTGTTCTGATGCCGCTGTGGTTATATTTTCGCATGTTCTGGCATTTTCCCATGCTATCGGTGCAGGGAGTTTGTTGAAGGATACATAACCCAAAGTTGTGTTTCTTTCCTAATAGGTTAGGGCCATTTACACAAAGCATGATAATGTTCTTCAAAGCACAGCACTTTGAGACTCTTGTTTGTTTCAACAGAAACCTTTTCACAACCACTTACCTGTGCTAGAGCTGACATTTTAGAAGCATGTTGAGTAACAAATCAAGCAGTACAGCACAGGTCCCATTTCTGTGTAAGTGTTTGAGAAAAGGCTGTACACTTGTGCTTCCTGGATGACCCGATTCTGAACAGGGGGCTTGTTTTATACCAGCCGTGGCCCACCGTCACAGGGAAAGTTACATAAGTCATTCCAGTGCAGGTGATTGCCGTCAGCTGTACACAGTGACGCAGACTCACAGATTGTCTGGCTGCCACGTTCAGCAGACATAGTACACACTTTGAAATTAGTTTTCTCTGAATGTACCGACTCGAGGAGAACACTCGAGCTTTCAGGAAACGCCTCATACCTGGTCCGTCGCTCCTGCCTTCTCCTTCACCCTCTGTGCACACATGCGTGCCCACACGAGCTCGTACACACACAGAAAGACTCCCACTCAGGTCGGCAGTGAACGTGTGCAGTCTGCAGATTACATGCGAGGAGCTCAGCAGGAGAGGAGAGGGGGGGGGTTGGCGGCGGAGAAGAGAGAGGAGACTGTCAGAGAGCAGAGGAGAGTTTTACTACCCAGCACACGCACGCCGTCTGCTCTGTATGATAATGTGAGAGCACAGGAATGGTGGAGTTGAAACCAGGACACACACACACACACACACACACACACACACACACACACACACACACACACACACACACACACACACACACACACACACACACACACACACACACACACACACACACACACACACACACACTAGCATCCATCCTTAGAAATCACACGATAACGTACGCTGGTTGAACAGCACATGCTTGTTGCACATGTTTCATGGTGAAGCGTTCTACACACACTCACACTTTCCAAGGTCATGAGATGTTTGTGTCTTAGCTGAAAATGAATATGGAAAGCTCTTTTCATCTAAAGAGTTATAATGGGAACCTTCCTCCAGAGCGGTGGAGGAGGTTAAGAAAGCAAAAACAAAAAAAGAACATCAAATTAAAACGCACACAAATGCATAAGAGCAATTCTTTAGGTCCCTTAAATGCATCTGGCTTTGCTTTCTTTTCAAGAAAAACAAATGTAGATAGTGTACTGGAGTAGAATGCTAACAGCTTTGCATGAGGCTGCGTCATTGCCCCGTTATTTGTCATCACGAGAACAGCATTATCTCCTTTTTAGTGTTATCTTTACCTCTCTCTGTCTCTGTCCTACACTCTGCTCCGCTCTACTTTCCCATGCCCTCCGCAGCCCTTCACACCCTCGTGTCCCTCCACTTTAGGGTCCACCTTTACCCCAACTCATAGGGAGAAGCAGCGGGAGGCCAAAGCTTTCTGTCTTTGTTTGTTTTGTGTCAATTTGTTTGAGATTAAATTGGGGTTTTGAGATTTTCTGAAGTGCATTCAGAAACTCCGAAAATGACCTTGATCACGTCCTACAATATTTGTGATTAAGGTCTTGTGTTTTGCCTTAATTACCTTTCCATTTACAAAATGTTACTTTAAAACATATTATTTGTTTGACATTGTATAGACAAATTAATGATTTTTTTTTTTTAATGAAAGAAAAAGTAGATCAACACAACTGTATTTGTACACAACTGTATCTGTATTCTATGCTGCTCTATTCTATAGAGTATAAATATAATGTTGGGAAATGTTGTTTTTAAAGCTCACCTTACCATTATATTGTTATTATTGAAATGTGAAGGTCTTGCTATTATTTACCGCTTGAGAAATGCAGTCTAGACCTGTACCTTCTCAACATGGCTTTATGCAGTCTGTGCTGACTAAACTGCTCTCCTGCGACCCCCCGTCGCCTCAGGCTAGCTCCCATGCAGCCAGGCTAATTGCCTGCGAATTAGCCTGGCCTAATGTGGCGCTGTAAAGGGCAGTGCTACCGCCATGGCCTTTGGCCTTTGGCTGAACACCACATGTCACAGACAATCACCTGATATGAATCAGCACTGGACCATTATTCTGGCTCCCATCCTCTCCTGCGTGCTCTGTGGGAGATATGCGACTGAGCTCAGCAGAGATCGGTGCGCTGTGTCAAGTGTACTTGCATATGTGGAGAAAGGCTGTTGGGAGTAGCTGCACTGAGACTCCTGAGCTTGTTTCCTAAGAGCAGAACTGAAATCACTGCAGCATTGTGCTTGATGTGAATTAGCTTAGTGACAATGTGTAGGCAGTGTTTGTCTGTACATCTGCAGTACTTAGTGTTGGGGAACATGTATGGCTCTGTGCACAACACGGTCTGTATGTGTGTGCAGCTGCTTACACGTGCCTGCGTTTCCCTGAGTCATTTTGGGTAAAGGAGAATACGTCAGTGATGTGTTTGTTTTATTGAGTTTCAACTCTGACCCTGTTTGACCCCCTCGTCACTAGGTAACAGACATACACAACTGTTACATGTACCCCAGTGGTCCCAGTTTACATGTCACATCAGACCAATCTGCTGTCCAGATGTTTGTGTCAAAGTCTACCTCTTGACACATGGGTCAGACATGTTGGAATCTGATAGTAACAAAAAGAAGTGTGTGAAGTGTTTAAACCAACACAAGATTAAAGGACATCTAAAAAAAATAGTAGAAGAAAGAAAATACACAGATTTGGATTCTTCCAAATACAAATCTTATGAAACTATTTTTTTAAATAATTTTTTTATCATGTAATATCTCATCATTAGCATACACGACTAATGTCTAGATGTATAACTGTCTTCATCCCTTATGCAACACATTTTGTATTATTCCCCATTCTGCTGGAATTAAAAACTAAACTGTGAAATAATGTAATGACATTTCCGAAAGGAGCAATATGTACCAGGGGCACATTTCTTCACCTGTATTTTTAATACAAACTGTTGCTATTGTTTAAAGAACAATTTGAGATTATCAGCAGAGTTTCATTTGTATGCTCCCTCCATACACGCATGCACATGCACACACATGTTTATACACACACACGTACATTAATCTATTAGCTTGTGTGTGTGTGTAACGCTGCTAAAGATTTTAATTACATACTAATCACTAATAGCAGTCTCAGTATTACATTCTTAATTAAAAGCGAGGAATTTCTCTTGCTATCTTCTCGGGGATTTGGCACCTATCCAGCAGCGCATTTCCCTCTAACCAGCCAGGCCTGTAGCTCTCCATATGGCTAATAATAGGCTTAAGGCTGGTTTCCGTTGCACTCAGGAATGCAACAATTATACCACAGAATGCGATTATTTGTTATTCTCTGTTTTTTTGTTTGTTTTTCAAATCTTTCTCTATGACTGCCGTGCACCATCCACACTACAATGGCGTTTCAACTTTGGATGTTGAAACGACATGCCTCCGCAATAACAATGAGTTTGATGTGCTAGTTATCACTGTATACACTGAACCAAAACAAAATGGCTCTAAGTATCATCCTCTTTGCGTCACAGCAAACACCTGCTAAGCTTGTTTTGTCTTGTCTTTTTTTAGACGGACAAGTGATTTAAATAGTCGATTACTGTAGCATGTTCTTCAATTAATCAAAAATGAACAAGAATAGAAAAAAGGAGGCTGTCAAACATTATTGGATGCAAAGGGTAACCAGGGCCCTCCTTCCTCCTTCCCCTCCTTCCTCTGCTCACTCGACTCCTCTCCCTTGAAAGCCGCTGACAAAAGCTGTCACTTTGCCACATTGCTCTGCTCGACATAACCAGCCACAGAAAGTGTGCTCTGCAACCTAGTTTGGTGTCTGTTTTTATTTCTGAAACGCTAATTATTAAAATAACAGCTGAAAGCGTTTGTCTTTCTAAATTGGTTGTAGAAAGACATAAAACTGATGAAAAGAGAGGATAAATTAATGTACAAAATATGTAAAAAAAGATGTAGCAGGATAGTTATTTTCTATATTCTTTTCTTTTTAATTGTTAAAGGCGGGATAGTTTTACCTTCTCAGGCCTCTGATAACTATTTAAATGAAAGTCTGAGAGCAGCTTATGGTGTGAATGCTCATGACAGGAAATGACTTGAGAGCGGTGGGAATAGTCTTGCTGAACTGCGACCACCAAAGCCATTCTGTAACAGGACTGGGCAGATGAAGAGAAAAGTGGTAGTGCAGCAATCACGACAGAGGCAGTGTTCAAGTCCAAAAAAAAGGCTTTGTTGCTGTTAAACTCAAAAATACCTTTAACTATACAAAGGCTAACGTAGCCGGGCAGCTAACCGACTTACCAGCTTACAAACTGTTTCCTCACGCTGGGAGTCTCCTGCTCCCTCCATGTGCCACACACAACTGAGCAACTCTGGGTGCTTTGTCTCCCTTCAGGGAGTGATTAGCACCAAATCAAATCAAATCAAGTTTTATTTATATAGCACATTTATAAACGATTTTTGGTCGAGCCAAAGTGCTGTACATATAATAAAATTAGCCTACAGTAGAGACACTTTACAGCAAATACAACAACACAGATTGTTCAGAATATCAGTATCAGAAAAACGACATCCTCTGTCCTTAGACCCTCACATCGTACAAGGAAAAACTTCCAGAGAAAACCCACAGTTTAAGGGGAAAAAATGGGAGAAACCTCAGGGAAAGCAACAGAGGAGGGATCCCTCTCCCAGGCCGGACAGACGTGCAATAGATGACGTGTGTAAATCGATGAGATAATACATTTTACAGCATATAGACCGAATGTTAGGAAATGCATGTGTCTGTAATAAGAAGATGAATCCACCAGGTGTGAGGTCTCCACACCTGCTCCCAATACTGCTAATTGGAAGCGGGTGGAGCCACCTATTGGGAATGTAGGTGTCTCCCACTACTCTGCCTCTCAGTCCCTTACAGGTGTTTACCTTAAAGGAAGGCTCCAGTCATTAGATAGTTAATAAAAACTTCAGTATTTAGTGAAACATTATGTTTAAACCATACCCTGAAGAAATCAGCGATATTCCCCGGTAAATAATGATTTTATAGCTCTTTTTTATCAAAACCTGTATATTCCGTCAGGCAGCTGCCATTTTGGCCATTTTCAGTAGTCACATGATCCGAAAAACTAGGTCGTGACGTCATCTATGCGTTCACTTTGTAAACACACAAACAGCTCATTCGATTAAAACATGGCGGGGTATTTGAGTTCGGACTCGTCAGCCGAGGAAGAAGTTTAGAAAAATAAAGTCCAGGCGGACTCACCTCTGGGTAATTTGGGAACCATCAGTTCCATTTGACCTTTTTCACTGTAAAAATCATTTTATTACTTTGAATTATCACTATAGGTATTCATTCCATCCAAATACAACTGTAAAAAAAATAAAACACATAGTCTGTTATCCTCTTAGGCCCTACGGACCCGGTTCCGGGGCCGAAATCGCGTCATTTGCAGGAAATGACGTCTAAGGAACCTTAATATTTAGTAAACTATGAATATTTTATATCCATATAATGGGAAAAAAACTAATTTAACTGATCTTTTTCATTTTTTTCTTCAAAAAACACACACAATGCTAACAGTGAGCCTCTGAATTAGCCCCGAGCGAAAAATGCTAACCTATTACTGCACCGAAAATCACTCCTAGCTCCCTTATTACTTATCCTAGCTGCACATCCAACACATCGTTTATGATCGTAAAGACACAGAATCTAACGGTGCTCACCTCAACACTGAAAGATACAAACTCGCGACGTTATCAACAAAAACGTACATCAAAACAAGTGGCGCTAGGTACTAACATGCGCTAGGCTTACATGGCTTACCTTCGCTTTTGCCTGGTCTAAACTGGTCTTCAATGGCATTACAACGATAAAAACGATGATGTTAATCCATAGGTTAATATCCAATGTGACTGTGTCCCCTTTGAAATGTTCTGATAATCTATAAGCAATAAAACTGCAATTCCGTTATCTGCTGTCCGCTAGTGCTGTAGCGACGCGTCGACTTCAAAATATCGTCGACGACATATTTCCGCATCGACGCGTCGCTACACACACGTGGGTGTGTAAACAAAGCAGTTCGCAATCGCACTTCAAACACAATGGAGACTGAAACGGCTACCACCTCCTCCTCACAGGATTGCGCACGAAGCCCTCAAACGAAAACATCTCGCCCTAGGTCTTCAAAAGCATGGGAATATTTTAAAGTTAGTCCTAAACGCAAAGATATTGTCATTTGCAGTCTTTGCCAAATGGAGTTGGCATATCACACAAGCACAACGGCTATGTTGGAACATTTAAAGCGGCAGCTAGCTGTGGTGGCTACCATTAGCAGCTAGCATTTGCTCTCCGATTTTTACATAAAAATTGAGTTATGGATTATAAATTCAATCATTTTTTTT
Organism: Pseudochaenichthys georgianus; assembly: GCF_902827115.2. NCBI lineage: Eukaryota > Metazoa > Chordata > Actinopteri > Perciformes > Channichthyidae > Pseudochaenichthys > Pseudochaenichthys georgianus. The sequence continues at coordinate 24,876,196 of NC_047509.1, forward strand.
ATACATAGACCTTAAAAACCTATGGATTAACCGATTCAGCCGCGTTTTTTCTCATTTTAATGCCATTGAACACGTCTTTTGATCAGATTGACAGCTACGGTGGTGAGACGATCTCCCTAGAAGCTCTGTAAAAGTACGTATTGTGATGACTGTATTTGCTTCCCCTGTCGCGAGTCCGGATCACTCAGTGATGATACTATATACCTACATAATCTGTGGAGTCTCAACTTTAATCGGATATCTTGTATGTGCAGCTACGATAAGTAATAAGGGTACTTTTATCTTGAGTTCTGTGCCAATGTCGTTTCCCCCCAGCACTACTGTCCGCAACAAATAAGTAAAGTCTGCTGCGTAATGTGCTTACGCTGGCTGGCATTGGCAGTGCACTGCATCCCCATTAAGTAATGGTTGATTAATAAATCCCATTTTATGTTTCATCATACTCTGAGTAGTCGTCCGGAAACTTGAAATGTTCGCTGCATACATGCGCCTGTGGATCTTTCGGTTCGGGCCGAGCACATTTCGCTAGCCACTGCCTCCGAACGTACTTCCTACGCTTACCCGTTGGCAATAGATGGAACCGAGCATTCCGTGGATTGTTCCTATCCGAATTGTGGCAATGTTTCGCGATACAATGAGGCATATTTCAATAGAATTGTGAGAGTAACTAGAGAAAACAACATGAACAAAGCACATACGTCAATTTGTCCTCGACACCAAACGCATAGTTCACGTCACTTCCGGTAAAATAAGTCATGTGACTCGTCAAAATGGCGCCGCCCACAGGGTTGATGTTATTTCGGTAATTAATCAGCTTAAAATCACTGATAACGTCATCGGATTAATAAAAAAAAAAAAAAGACTGGGAGAGACTGGTCTGTTTTATCGGATGATAATTATTTAAAAATGCGTGTCATGAGGATTGCCTCCCTTTAATGACGTGTTGGGGGTGTGCAGGTCTTTTCAGAAAAGCCTGTCGCATGCAGCTCTTCATTCGACAGCTCACTGCGACTGCTTCTGCTTCTACTTTGCATTGTAAACAAAGCTTTGTTAACTTTGTGATAAACACTGTATCACTCATCACCTGGCTACACATACTGTAGTTTGGCGCAGGTGCATGCAAAAGCAAAACTGAAATGCACACACACACACACACACACACACACACACACACACACACCCAAAAAAAAAAAAATCCTATAGTTGTGTTGAAGTACTTCAGTGAGGGAGTGAAGAGGGCGGGGGAATGGTCCATCAAATGAAATGAATATGTATTAGATAGGGTTTGAAGTAGTGACTTGTATTCAACACTGCATTCTCACGGAGCGTCTGTCACTCCGTCACCATCAGGATATAATAAGGCATCTCGATGATGCTCAGAACCCAGGAGACTTTCACATCCAAGACACCTGTCCGTATGCGCCCGTACCCCCACTCCCAGCCGACTCCAGCTCTTTACTTCTTTGTGCATCTTTCACCCCCCTCCTACCTCCCAGCTCCTTCTCTGCCTTGCCTTCAAACTTACCCACATATTACCCTCTCTTTATGCACTGTATGGGTTCAGCTGAAAGTTAATAAAATCTCCTCCATCTTTTCTATTCTCTTTTCCTCTCTGTTTCTGCATCTCTAATTCTGTCTGTGGGCGCACAAGGACTATCTTTATGACACCACAATGCATTCATCCTGAAGGGCATGGGAAGCTCCTGAATACTGCTGTGTGGGTGTTCAGCTGTGTGTTCACATAGAGCTCCATACAGGCCCTCAACAGGTTAATTTCATGGCTAGCAAACCTAATGCTCTCTGACCTTAGCTTCCCTGCAGACAGTTGAGCAGGGATTTACACAAGCACATACATGAAGGCTTCATATCTCACATTTTAAATACAGAGGCCCTCAAGATTTCTGTTAAAGATTGCTAGACCACATTAGGTAGTATATTATAGTGCAATAAAAAAGCTAAATGAATAAAGTTGCAGTAGATAAAAACATCAGATATGTCTGGAGCGATGACGCAACTTCGGTCTTGTCTTACTTTGGTTTAATTTCACCCGACTGGGGAATAAGCACTACATCTAATACTTAATGTTACATAACAATTTCATAACGGTAGTGGATGAAACACAGATTCAGTTGTATTTTTTTCGTGCACACCACATTTTTTGCGTATCTGCATAGACTTTACTACCGATTAACTTTAACTTAAAGCTTTTGTTCTAAATAGAGTTGTTTCGGCGATTACCTCAATTGTTTTTATGCACACATGTTTTAACATTTGACTGACTCCTCAAAAAAACGGATATTTTTCTAACACAGGGGTTGACCCGATGATTCATGCTTAAACTATGTGTCACCTTGAATTGTCACTGCGGGAAATAAATAGGACTGTTACTCCTGGAGACCAAGGCACCCAAATGTACTTCTTCCCATTTCAACTCTTTACCGACCAACCATGTCAGTGTCGTCAGCATTGTTCTGTAAAAATGGAACAAGGGTTGTTGCCTCACTCGTGAAACTTTGAGGAGTTTAGAGGAAAAGCCGCCACTCATTGCCCCTTTTGTATTTAACTCAGCGGCCCTGACACAAATCTTCCAAACCTACCTTCTTATGTAACTTCAGTCTTCTCTGTGTGACCTGTTTCCATGGCATATCTACACACGCACGCACGCACGCACACACGCACGCACGCACACACGCACACGCACGCACACATACGCACACATACGCACACACACACACACACAGTTTCACACGCCTTCCACCCGACAGCATGTTTCCAAAACCTGACTTTTAGTCACACATCACATTATATCACATTGCATTTATTCTAAAAGTCATCCATGCTTAATTAACAACCCCGACTTTTATATAACTAACCTCTTTTAACTCCAGGAACCTGTACCCTACGTTAAGCAGCAGCAGCGACTATAGCGTACACACACTGTGCGTGCATTAGGGTATTTTACATTTATTTTGGCCTACCATAAAATAAAAATATTTGGGTAAGAACAAGCCAGACACAGTAGTAGTTGTAAATCAAGTATTTTATAGTTGGTTTGACATACCAGAAAGCAAAGTAAAAAGCCGGGGGGGACAGATACACATTTTAAGACTGTCACTTCTGCAAGACATAATAGTATTATTTCTCTTGATTGTTCAAATAAAAAAGAGACACGGGAGAAGTCCAAACCTTGACTCATCTCACATTTACACAGCTGGCCAATCTGTGTATGTGTAAATTCTTGGCTTCAGAAAGTTGCAGAAATGTTGGGAACCGACCCCCAGTAATCCAATGTCGGAAAGGTTTTTGGGGAGAGGTTTCCCAAGCAACTTGCATATGGCATCTTAAAGAGCCTGTGACAGCATCCCAACAACTGTTGTGCAATGAAATATTGGGCTACTAGTCATCTCGAACCGTCAGTTTAAAAAAGAAAAAGCGATACCGTCCCGTTAAATATCAATAATTTCGAACATCGCGGGGAAATTCCTTCGACTCATTTTGAAGTTTTGGGGGAAGCCGGAAGTGACGTCAATGCGGGAACGCTTCACTGTGCGGCGAGAGCCAAACACGGACAAAGTGTGTTGTCATGCGTAGAAATGGTGAATTACTGAGTTTAGGCACGTTAATAACGTTTTAATTAAGTTGACTACAGTATATTCATGTGTCAGCGCTTTCATGTCAATTCGGCGATATAAACATAAACAATCGTGGTGAAGATGATGATTACATTAGGATTAAAAATCGGTAGTGAGAGCTGCTGAACCGTAGGATGTGATATAAAAACAAATCGATTATTCTTGTTGTTGTAAACTCAAGTGGATGAAACTACATTTATTAGTGCTTTCATGTCAATTCGGCGAACATATGATACATTAAATGATCGTGAGGATGATGATTAAAAAATCATTTGTTTGTGCCGGTCTGCATTTCCTGATGAGAAAACAAACCGATGCTTTTTGTAGTTGTAGTACACCAACATGGATTAAACGTGTTTTTTTTACCACAATGTTGGGGAAATTAATGGATAAAATACACGGATTATTATTATTATTATTATTCCCCACTCCGATCGGGACACGAGGTCCACCGTTTCCCCGCAGCGAGGCTGCCCCGTTGACAGTTTACGTGGGCTGGGTGCAGTGGCGGACTGGCCATCGGGACGTATCCCGATGGGCCGGTACCGAAGTGGGCCGGTCGGATAAGTAACTAGCACATCCCCCATAGGCGGCGCGTGAGGCTCAGGTTTGGGAAGGCTAACTTCCCAAGCTCACTTTTTTTACGCGACGCTGCCCGCCTCCGGCGTCTATAGAAAAGAGATCAACTCAGTGTGCGGAGTTTAAATCTCTCAAGTCATATTACAGGATATAGGAAATACAGTTTAAACTGCCGTATGCAGAGAAGACGCCGACGTGTCGCACTTATCATTCATATTACATCATCAATCAGATCATCGATCATATAATATCATAATATATCATATATTTCCTTATCTGAGTCAGCTGAGCCGTATCTGGCCGTGCAACACTCACAGTGTCACAGACTGTATGCAGAAGTATTATTTTAAGCAACACATTATGTTGACGAAACACTCGAGTCAAATGTAATTAAAGTCAGATCCACTCGTGTCTTAGACGTGAACGCGCTCTCAGCTGGAGCGGTACCGAAGTGGGCCGGTCGAGATTCCCGGGATGATTTTTAGTCCCATTCCACCACTGGCTACATGACCATATGATCGCCCATATTGACGCACCTCATTCCTAAACTTCTAACAGATACAACATAAACCGATCCTTCAGCCTCATATGAGCTCTCAGACACGTTCAACATTAACCTGTCATCGCTGTCTGAGCTTGCTGCTGTGTGCGCCGTCGTGCGTTTACATGCAGAAGCTGGGATCCTGAACGGTGCAGCTGGAGCGCTGTGCCCGCAATGACGTCACATCATTTGGCGGGACTTGAAGAATCCGCGAGAAGATCCAGAAAATTGTCAACATTGAAGGCAGATTAATGGTTATCAAAGTACAAATATCCAAAATCAGTTCAGTAACGGTTTTCAAGGGGAAAATATTTACTCAAATTGATGGGTTTGGATGATGGGGGAAACTCGTGTCACAGGCTCTTTAAGGCTTTCTAGACAAATACCTGTTGTATTTGAAAAACAGAACTGATTTTGTGGGGTGTCAAGTAAAACAACTATATTAAGACAATGTTGACACATTTTCCTTCCGTGGAAACAATGAGGGTTCATATTGTGTCATATTTGGACCCATAGTCTTCAGTGTCCTTTCTTCGTTTTCACATAGACACACTCACACACAATGCTCGTGACCGTGTCCTCCTTCAGCTACTGGGCAGGAGGGGCACTGGCCCAGCCCGGCCCAATAAGCTCATTAATCAGGCGGGGTGAGGAGTGGGTGGGAGGAGGACACAGCAGAGATCTCATTATCGTACTTCACAGCTGCTAATCAGTGCATGTATTGATGATGTCTATTCCCATTCAGTGAGGGGTTATTACTGTTTCCATAACATGTAGGAAAGAAGGCACTCAGTCTTGTGTATATAGTATCTGCAAAAAGCAGGCTTAGACTGACTGATATTAAGATGATACACTTTTGTATTAAGGTCAATGATCATAGTATAAATAGAAAGTATATTAAATCTAAATGGAATTGAACAGATACACTTTATTATTTTGAAGCCTTTGTGATTTTGATACAAATGTAATTTCACTAAAAAGTCACAAAGAAAACCCAACTGAAATCAACATGTATTGATGTAAGGCTGACAGTAGTTTGTGGGTGGCAATAGAGTGGCGAAGTCCCGCTCATCTACTTCCGACCCATGGGACCTTATTTCGGAAAAATCATGTATTGAAGTCAATGGAGAGAGAAAACGTATCTTTCGATCCCGTTTGAATTGTGCCACGAATTACACATGATATTTGTCATCTTAAAGTATCTTAAAAAATGTCCATGTCAAAAAAGTCAGTTTGTCGTAAAACTGTTGAAATATAAGACTATGAAAAATACGCAACTAGAAAGACTACAACTCTCAACTCACTACCCATAAGCCCCCCCCCCCCTCTCAATCAACTTCCTCTTGACTGCCTTTTTATTTATTTTTTATTTTACTATACTTACTTGTTTGCCTGTCCTTGTTTGTCTACCCTCCCTCATACTGTAAAGCATCTTTGAGTTGTGAAAAGGGCTATATAAATAAAATTTATTATTATTATTATTATTACAAATCCCAGAATCCCGGTCCTGCATGTTGGCTCTTACGGAACCGACTAACTCCCCTTGTGTGTATGTACAGCTCTCAACATGCCCAGACTTGTAGTGATCTTCACCTCGTTTAATACTTTTCGGCTCATTCTGAAAGAAAGAAGTGAAATGTGCCAATGTGACGGCCATCTTGGTGTGTGGTGCGAGACGGGAGACGTAGTTCATTGAGCGGTTTCACACAAAAAAAAAGTGTTACTTCGCAGTTTTACTACACATTTAAAAAAATTTGACTTGCAAAATTATCTTTTAAATTGACAAACATCTTATGTGTAATTTGTGGCACAATTCAAATGGAATCGAAAGATAATCTTTCTCTCCCCATTGACTTCAATACATAATTTTTCCGAAATAAGGTCCCATCGAGCTCCCCCGGAAAGGGAGGGACTTCGCCTCTCTATGGGAGATTAAAGAAAATAACTGACAGGAACATTTTGGGGAAGATCTTGAAGTTGAGGCGTTCATTGTTTTTTTTCAGGCGAAGACACCAGTGAGAGCAAGAAACGAATATGAGCTGTATTATGATAATATGATATTCACATTTTCTCTCTGTTGGTTGGTACACCATTATCCAAAATATCTCAACGAGTGCAGTATTGATTTCCATGAAAGTAAAATATTAAAATTTGAGCTCCAAGCACCGCCTCTCCAGAATCCAGCTTCCAAAGCTGCTAACATGGTCGTAACTCTCCACATGCATTGAGCTATTTCGGTTGAAACCACTGATACTGCCGTCCCTACCCACGTCGCTATCACATAATCATAACGCCCCTCTGTTCAACCTCACATAAGCACTGTTAGATATGTCACCACTGTCGCCACATTGGTACATTTTCAGTACACAGCCCAGCCCCAACGGAAAAGTCTTGCACGCAAGAAGGTAAAGAGTGCGACATCTAACATACATGGGGTTAGGCAGACATTGTGAGGAGATGGCAGGTGTGCAAAAAGTGTGTACATTATCAAACAGTAGATGGTGATTAGCAAAGTAAGATGGTCTGTCTGCTGAAGTAATGATCAGACTCACTGTTAAATGACACAACGCCACTTCTTGTAGGAAGGTTTCTAGAAGAGACAGTTGCCTTGTATACCAAGATGATGGCGGTCCTCTTTGCCTTTTTTCCATCACCTGACCGTCACTTTCCTGGACTGACGGTTATATTCAGCCATTGACCTGCTAAGAGGAACAGCACATAAACCTGCTGGAGCTTTTTTCCAGGAGGAGAAAGGCGAGGCAGAGGAGGACCTGGCTGTTGTGCTTTGCTACAGACAGAGAGAGGACGTGGTTATTGTAGGAGAAACAAAGCTGATGCTGAGCGGTGAGCACTCAGGAGAAAGAGCAGAGAAATACCTCCCACCCCTCTGCCTTCTCCCCTCCTCCTCCCCAGTGGTATTAATTAGCAGCAGCAGCAGATGAGTGGAGAACAGGTTCATGTCAGGTTAGCCTGCCTCTCTCTCTCTCTCTCTCTCTCTCTCTCTCTCTCTCTCTCTCTCTCTCTCTCTCTCTTTTTGTTGTTGTATATACCTCTATTCACATGTTCACAGCACATCCACAAATAATCAGAGGTGATACTAGGAGGGAATGTCCGTTTCCCTTCATTATTGCAAACACTATGAATTGGGTATATGCTTAAAAAATTGTTGAGTTTCCATAAAGCCAAATAAAACACCCTGCTCGAGATCTACCAAGCCCCCTTCACATTTTTCATCTTACCCCTCATTGCCCCTCCTCACAGCTCCTGTTGCCCCATCCTCCCTCTCTTTCCATTCTCTCCCCATTGAATGCGTTTTAAACACCTGTTTCAAATGTCAGTTACCGGTGTGTATGACTAAACTGACGTGCTTTAGTTTGAACCAATACATCCGTCTACTTTAGCTGAATAACGGCTCACTTTTCACTTTACATGGTGCACAGTGGAAGGTCAAAAACTGCTCTACTGGCTCAGACTGAGGTCCAGAGCCACACTTGTTCTGACCTGTAGCTATCATCGGCTTCAGCAGATGGAGCAGTGGCTATGGAGAAATATAATGTGTCTAGGTTTCTGGGATGATATTGATTTTCTCCACCTCCTAAATGGACCTCAGCTTGAGCGTAGAGTGTTTGTCAACTAATCAAAAGATCAGTGCTTTTGTCCCCTGCAGTCTTCATGTCGAAAATGCTAAACTCCAAATTTGTTAATTAATTTGTATGCTAGTCATGTTGGATTATGTTAAGCATTTTTAATGGTTCCATAGAGTAGAAAATCGCTATATAAATGCAGTCCATTGAACAGGGCAGTCAATATTTAAAAAGACCGAGACCGCAACTCAAATATTAGAGGCATTCTGTGCCAGGGACTCATAGGGATAAGAGTCAGGTGATAATAAATGAACTTTTCTTCCCATTCTTTTCTCTCTCTCTCTCTCTGCCTGTCTCTCCCTGCAGAATTCTATACGACACAACCTGTCCTTGAACAAGTGTTTTCTCAAAGTGCCTCGCTCCAAAGATGACCCTGGAAAAGTAAGTATTTCCCGAACAATATAATGCCGGAAAACTCAGTTTGAATTACGGTGCGACACACAACGAAAATACAAGCCTGTTTTTGGCAAGCTTACAAATACGGCCTCAGCGATTACTCGTGTGTTTGGCTGCCCACACAGATAAATCCACGTGTTCTGATGTTTTGTCAGACACACACATACACACAACACATTTCTGAACTTGAAAGCAATTTGTAGCTCCATCTGAATGCCTAATGCCACTTTCTGTGTTTTCTGCAGTTCTTCCGATATTGATTCTGCCAAGTAATAATGTGGTACAGAGAGTAACTAGCGAATGCAATTCCTGAAGAAATTGCTAGTGGGAATGCTTTATGCTGAAAAGCTGACGCTAAACTGCTATGCTGAAATGTAAGAAGAAAGAAATGTGTAAGAAGAATTTAGATTGAAATGATACATGAACACAAGGGGCTTGAATGTGTGATGAGAGAAGAAAAGAAAGTAAAAAGGCTTGGAAAAGCAGCAGAATATTTGAACTGCAAACTTTTGAACTAACTTGATGGCGAATGAGTTGTCGCCATGCCAACGGCATTGGGTGACATCCCATAATACGCTTAGGTGAGTTGATGGCTGCATCGTTACCAAACCTGTGAAGTTTTGGGGCGTTTGGAGCAGTTTCACTGAAGTTATGAGAAAACTGTTTCATGGCGAGCATTGTGTTGCCATGGCAACGGTATTTGAAGAAATCTCAAAACTGTCCCGTAGATGTCTTCACGGCTGGACTGTTAGCACACATCTGAAGTTTGAGCACTTTTTGAACATTTTCATAGGAGTTATAGCGACATTATGTTTTATGGCGAGGGATGCGTTTCCATGGAAACGGCATATGGTGAGATCTCAGATTTGGGGTAGAGCTGTTGAGGCATGGACCGGTGATATACAAGTGAAGATTGGGAGGCGATTGGACTTACAGCCACATCCTGTTTCATGGTGAGTGGTCTGTCGCCATGGCAACGGCATTTGATGACACCCCATACTACGCTTAGATGCGTTGATGGCTGCATTGTTACAAAACCTGTGAAGTTCTGGGCTGTTTGTAGTATTTTCATTGATTCAAGGTGAGCATTGTGTTGCCATGGTAACGGCATTTGAAGAAATCTCAAAACTGTCCCGTAGATGTCTGGACTGTTAGCACACATGTGAAGTTTGAGCACTTTTTGAACATTTTCATAGGAGTTATAGCATTAATGGGCTTTAATGGAGGAATGTTGAACGTTTTTGTCACTTCATGCCCTTAAGAGGCATTTTTTTTAATTATTTGTCATTTTTCAAGCTACAAGTTGTTTTCCTACGTTTGTCATGATAAATGATGTCTCAGGAATGTAGGGTTTGGGAATTATGGCAGTTTAAAAAAAATATACGAAGGCAAATTTCAAGATGTTCTACCCTCGAGCTGTGACATCACGCACTCTAGTTAATGTTAAAATCTGAAGAAAACCTCTTTAACAAGGTCTGAACAATGTTTAATATCTCTAAAAGTAAGAATCAGATTTAAAAGTTGTTTTACACGAATAATGTCAGAAAGATGTGTAACATTTTAAAGTTAGAATGACGTTTCTGAGTGAAAGTATGAATGAACAGTTAGCAGTTGAAGTCGCATGAAGATTTGTTGAAGTCTGAAGATTTTCTCCATTGACTTTAATGTTAAAAATGTGATTAATTATGGGATGTATCTCTGGAATTATGAAAGTTATGAATGAGAAAAGTAATAGCCATCGATTCCCGACCGAGCTGAACGTTTTGAAGTTTGAACGGAGTTTCTGCGATGTTCAATGCGGGAGGAGAAGACCGGCAAAATAACGGGCGGAATAGTAAACTTTTCGTCCGTAGATTAACATTCCCACTAAATGAATAAACGTACACTGAACAAAAATATAAATGCAACACTTTTGTTTTTGCTCCCAGATCAGAACTCAAAGATCTAAAACATTTTCTATATACACAAAATAACCATTTCTCTCAAATATTGTTCACAAATCTGAAAAAATCTGTGATAGTGAGCACTTCTCCTTTGCCGAGATAATCCATCCCACCTCACAGGTGTGGCATATCAAGATGCTGATTAGACAGCATGATTATTGCACAGGTGTGCCTTAGGCTGGCCACAATAACTCTGAAACGTGCAGTTTTGCTTTATTGGGGGGGGTCTGGGGGGGTCCGAAAACCAGTCAGTATCTGGTGTGACCACCATTTTCCTCACGCAGTGCAACACATCTCCTTCGCATAGAGTTGATCAGGTTGTTGATTGTGGCCTGTGGAATGTTGGTCCACTCCTCTTCAATGGCTGTGCCAAGTTGCTGGATATTGGCAGGAACTGGAACACGCTGTCGTATACGCCGATCCAGAGCATCCCAAACATGCTCAATGGGTGACATGTCCGGTAAGTATGCTGGCCATGCAAGAACTGGGATGTTTTCAGCCTCCAGGAATTGTGTACAGATCCTTGCAACATGGGGCCGTGCATTATCATGCTGCAACATGAGGTGATGGTCGTGGATGAATGGCACAACAATGGGCCTCAGGATCTCGTCACGGTATCTCTGTGCATTCACAATGCCATCAATAAAATGCACCTGTGTTCGTCGTCCATAACATACGCCTGCCCATACATAACCCCACCACCACCATGGGCCACTCGATTCACAACATTGACATCAGAAAACCGCTCACCCACACCACGACACACATGCTGTCTGCCATCTGCCCTGAACAGTGAAAACCGGGATTCATCCGTGAAGACAACACCTCTCCAACGTGCCAGACGCCATCGAATGTGAGCACTTGCCCACTCAAGTCGGTTACGACGACGAACCGGAGTCAGGTCGAGACCCCGATGAGGACGACGAGCATGCTGATGAGCTTCAGTGAGACGGTTTCTGACAGTTTGTGCAGAAATTCTTTGGTTATGCAAACCGATTGTTGCAGCAGCTGTCCGAGTGGCTGGTCTCAGACGATCTTGGCGGTGAACATGCATCTGTTCTGCTTTATTAGGCCCTGTTTCACTCTCTCACACACACACACACACACACACACACACACACACACACACACACACACACACACACACACACACACACACACACACACACACACACACACACACACACACACACACACACACACACCACACACACACACACACACACACACACACACACACACACACACACACACACACACACACACACACACACGCGCACGCACACACAAAATCTGAGGAAACATTGGTATGTTTCACCACTGCTTCTGCTTTGGTTGGGAAGCACAGTTGCCACGGCCACTTCAGCAGGGCCGTTTTGAAAAACAACAATTTGTCAACGCTTTGTTTGTGCTGAATCACTGAGGCTTGCCCTTTACAAGATTTCTTAATAAAAAGCTCAAATGTCTGCATTTGAACTCATCACAGGGTTAATATGGGAAGCAATCAACTTTTACAAAAACTGACAAGCCAAAACTTTTCATTGAATGCTCAAAACTAATTTTGTTTGAGCGGGGAAGCGGAGGAGGGAGTTTCTCCAGGCTGCAGGGATTTTGGAGCCATTGAAAAATGAATTGGGGGAAGAAGGTTTAAATAATTCAAACAAAATCCTTGGGCTTGAGTGGAGGCCTATAGTCTGCAAAGATACAAAGAGAGCAGCTCCCCTCTGATTAGCTGGACTTGGACCTGACCAGCACCTTAATTCACACCTTGGATCGAAGTGGTCGATACTTTGGCGTGGGGGGGGGGGGGTCATCTGTGTGAAGAGAAGTTGAATGTACAAGCTCAGTTTGAAGCCATAGAGAGAGGGGAGAAGCTAAATCATGCATGTGCTAACGTTAATTGGCTGTGTACTGTTCACTGATGTGGGACTGAGAGACAGGGGGAGGAGAAGAGGCGAGCGGGGTGGGGGGATATATGTTCATAGATGAGATGTGTTTGTGTGTGTGGTCTACCTGAACCTCCTGAATTCTGTCTGCAGCCTTATACGTCCCTGTGAGGGGAAAAGGGGGGAAATGAAAGGGGGAGAAAAAACAGAGTTTTTATTTTGGAGTGTGCTGTGTCTCAGCATTGGGTATCAAAGGGATTGCAGTGGATTTTTGTGGGAAAGGAAGCAGGAGCATGCACCACAGGAAACTAAACCCAGAGAAAACTGATTGGATACAGAGCTGGAATAACAACACATACATTGGTCTTATCAGCTACAGGGGAGATCCATCCATTGCTTTTTCTTCTTAGTGCCACTTGTTTCCCCATCAGAGGGGCTGAACAGCTTCACTGAGAAGAAGTAGGGAAGAGAGACACTAGATGGTATCCACTATAGGTGGAGATGCATCTGAAACAAATGGGGGAAATGGACTGACAAAACCATATGTGTTGAATTGTACCACCTTAACAAATATGTACTATGAGTAAAATATTAAATTAAACTTAATGATAGCACAGCGCACTATTCACAGTAACATTTAGGGTTGAAATGGCTTCCTCACACGAATATCTGGGGCTTCATATAGACATGAAATGTAACCGTCTGTCATTTCTCCTAAGGAAATTAAAATCCTTTGAGGTAACTAAATGTTTTTTATTTTATGGGCGGCTGTGGCTCAGTGGCTAGAGTGCTGGACTTCAAATCAGTGGGTAGCAAGTTTGAGTCCCACTGCAGTCAGCATGTCATTGTGTCCCTGGGCAAGACACTTCACCCCAAATTGTTCCTGCGGGAATTTTCCACAGTACTGAATGTATGTAAGTCGCTTTGGATAAAAGCATCTAACAAATGACATGTAATGTTATGTTTAAATGTAACCAGTGCCTTGTTTTGGCTGTTGTTGGTTGGGTTAAATTGTTCGTTAAAGGCTAAAAACAATATGAAAGTTTACCTAAACGAACGGAGCAATCCAAAGCAGTAAATGAATACACCAAGATCTTAACTCCTTGTTTTATTGGGTTGCACTCCAGGGTTCCTACTGGGCTATAGACACCAACCCTAAAGAAGACTCGGTACCCAGCAGGCCGAAAAAGAGGCCGCGCTCCGGAGAAAGGGTGAGTACTAACCATGCCTTAAACTTTAAGTTATTTGTAACCTGTTTCGGCTGCCATTAAATATCTTCATACCAGTTGAAGCTCACTGTCATCAGAATCAGAAACGGGTTTATTACCAGGTAGGTTCACACATACGAGGAATTTGACTTGATGTCATGGTGCAACATAAAATATAAAACAACAAATGTTTAAGGACACTGTACTAAAAATATAGTTAGATGGCAATAAAATAAAGCAGTAATTTAAAGGGGAAATAGAATGCAGTGAATTATAGAATATAAAATATGTGCAGTAAGCAGTATTTGAACATTGTGTGCATTAATGTAATGCATAGTCTACGTTGTGGCTGAGGTAAAGTGTCTGTAGGGGGGGCCGGGCCTTTTTTAAGAGGCCGGTAGTGGAGGGGAAGAAACTGTGTCACATGATGTAGCCGTGTAAAAAGGCACATGATCAGAACAAATATAAATTGAGAAAGAGCTGCTCAGGTCACTGGAGATGCTACAGATATGTTGGTGTCGAAACAAAATGAAATCGAGATTACTTCATTTGACCATACATATCTCTGGAGGACAAATTGAGAGAAAGTTTCAAGGGTCAGAGTTCATAACCGTGCCTGAGCCTGCATTAATATAAAAGTGGAAGTCGGAAAAAGTAAAACAGAAGTTAATTTAAGAGTTAAGAGACCTCCAATCTTTTTCCTTTTCCATGATTTCATTCTTAACAGGATACACCTGCAGGCAAAGGCGCATGTCAAGATGTAATGTAAAGAGTCCATATCCAAGCTCTTGATTCTGTTTGGCTTGATGACACATTTTGAGTCGTTTCTTGCACATGGTGATTCTGCATCATTGTTAAAAAATAGTTTGGGATTATGTTTTATCAGCAGTACCAAGAAAAAAGCCCAAAAGGAACAACATATCATCTACAGCTTCCTGCCTGCCTTTGCTACAAATGCATCCCACTTGCTGCACACTGTGCTTGTTTCGCAGGTCCTCAGTTGTCTATCATACCCGAAAACAATTTGGTCAGAGTTTGAATAGGATTCTGTAATTATCATTCTATTATATCTTTTGTATCAATTTTGGCTGGTTTGAACGGACGGGGTTATCTTTGACATCAGGTTTGCTTTGTGCCTTGAGATTGATATTGACCTGCTTATTACTGGACCTCTCCCACTGGAGAAAGCTAGAAAACGTGCCTGTGTCTGATAGAAAAAACCCATATCCAGCACATGTGCCAATTTCTATATCACATGCCATACGATAACCACTTTGACAAGATCATGGTCATGTTTTGTATATAGAAGTTACATCTGTGGCTCTTGGATTTCCAGTTTTTACTATGCCACAGAAACAACAGGAACAAGCTACAGAACAGATGAAAATGGGTTTTGGTACTGTAGATTGATTGACAGCAGTCGAGGCTGTGAATGTTTGTAACCCGGCAGAATGCACTTTCAATCAGCAACACAGAGCAGTGAGCTCCATGGTGTGTTGCAGCTCCTGCTTCCCCTCTGTCTCCCATCTGCATGATACAGTATGTGCACCAATCTATATTAGATCATTAATTATACTGATAACACCATCTATTACGATAAAGTATGTTTTTTGGTCATTTGATTAATAAATATAACATCAAACACATGGTTGTTTGTTTTGGTTGCTCCTATGTGAACTAAATACTTGTCAAATGTATTGAAATTTACATTTCTCATTTAATTGATAACATTAGTGCAAAGTGTGAGAAAGAAATGTAACATTCAAATGATATTCCGTCAAAATATTTCACATGAGAAAGATAGTACGTGCTGGTTATTATGAATTTAGACAACACAATTGTATCGCGGCATTAAATATCATTGATTAAACAAAAAAGAAGAAATGGTGCAGCTGGTTAGCAGCTCATCAAGACTTTGATTCAATCTTATCTCTAAAATGTTAATGAAGCTTTAGGATTTGATATTTCACCTGCAATGTTAGCATTTTCTGCAGATCATGAAAAGTGATAACGATTGATAACTTGATAATATCCGATATTAACAGCAGGCTTTATGTAACACGACACCCTTCTTCAGCCAAGGTCGAGCAACTTATTCAAATGGGAGTTTTAATTCCAGCACGCAGAGAGCCTCCTGTTCTTACACTCTATGTATCCAGCTGAGAACCCAATGAGGTTTCTTCTGAATGTACACATAACTGTTGGTTGATACATTAAAAACCTGCAGTCTTTCATCATGGTGCAGCACAGCTGGTCATTTCTCCCTCTTTTCTCCTCCTGCGTCTCCGTCACTGTTTGTGTATCTTGATCATTATCTTTCTGTGCGTCTGTTTCTCTGCCACTGTCTCTCTCTCCCTGCTTGTACTGCTGCTTTAGCTGCCTTCTCTTCTCCAGGGAATGCAGGCAGGCGTGGAGCGGCAAAGTGCACAATCACAGTTTCTCATTGGAGGAAGAATTGAGGTAAAAGCGAGAGAAAGAGGGGAGGATAGGGGAGGATAGAAAAAGGGGAACAATAGGAAGAAGTGTAAAGGAAAAGACACGGAAGGAAATCAAGGTAGAGCGAGCAGAGAGGGAAAATCATGGGGGAGGAAGGGAAGAAGTAAGAGGGGGAGGAGGAAGGGTATGCTAGGCTTGTGTTCCAGTTAATTACCACAGAAGGCCCCGGGGCTGCCGTTAGACATATTTTCTTCACCATTTTTTTAATTTTTATTACAAACATTAATTAATTCAGAGCCTTGTCATCTTGTCTTACATGGAGGGGCCCTTCGACCCCTTTTCTTACGCCTCACTTGCACTGCTGGCAGACTCACTGTGGGCTGTCACATGGGCTAAGGAGAAACAGGGAGGTTTTAAGTGCTAAGATTTATAGCAGTGCTTCCGTCAAACAGAAAAAAAAGAAGGTAGGCTAAATATGCACTTGTGTTTTCATTGGGGTTTTGTTGCACCTAGGCTACACAGTCAAAGTCTTTCAAGTCTCCTGATGACAGGGGCTGTGCAATTGAAAAGATTTGAAGTTGGCAGCGGGGCTAAACGTCGGCTGCATAAATGCATTGTGTAAATGTGTAGACAGCCAGCGTACACTTAGTTTAGTAGTTGCGTCTCCGGTGCCCTCGGCATAATCACTCCCTTTCATTTCCTGTATGCCTCTCTGTCTGCCTGTCCGTCAACACTCAATTATCTCTACCTATTCTTCCCTTTCTCTCCCCTTCTTCCACAAGCCTTCCTCACTCCTCTGCTCACCTCTCTGTTGTCTTCTTTTTAAGTGCCTCCACCAGGGAACCGACAACCCGTTTCACTGGGAGTTTATCATAAATTAAAGATTGCATTGTTACCAACCAATCCTCTTACTGTAAGCAGTTTGGGAAAGGCAGGCAAGCCGTCTTGAACCCTGAAAGGAGTCAGACATGGAGAAAAAATACTGTCCTTATTGTTATTTTCCCCCATTCTGCGACCTTCAATTTAGCCCCTCATCGATCTTTGAATAGTTCCTTGTATCCCCACACTGAGTTAACCCGACTTTAGCTCTATATGAGGACAGCAGCACATACACTGCTGCTGAATACATTTGATACTTGAATAATGCATGGGGATGGGTTGATTTCTTATCAAGTGCAAGTGATGTGTTCACGTTTCATGCTGTTTTAGTGTCTGGCAATTTAAAGTGCGACTCGACTAGTTCACGTAGTTGTAGCCTGAGGCGCGGCACTGATTCAGGAGGCTCAGTGCAGAATCATGAACTTGGAGCGTTCAGTAATTTCTCATAACCTTGTCACATTAAATTGCCTTCCTCCCTTTTACTGTCACTGAACACTGCATATAACCAATCTGTGAAATCTTGTATTCCTTATGCTTTTATTACAGAAAGAAGAGTATTAACATTTCAGTCGATATGAATCTGTGCACAACTACTTCTTCCTTACTTTTACATTCTTGGGTTGTTCACACCTGCTCTTTTCTACTTCAAAATGAAAAGTCCTACTGTTGGTGATCCATCATTTGGTGTGTCCACCCTTGTTCTCAGTCCTCTGCCCTCTACTTCCAGGCATCGACTCCATACAGCCTGGAGTCAGACTCTCTGAGGATGGACTGCATTATGTCGGGGGGGGCGTCCCCCACTCTGGCCATTAACGCTGTCACCAACAAGGTACGGCACGGCAACTCTGTAAGTGTTACGTTGTTGGCATGCCGATTGATTCAAAATCACATACAGAACTTTTAAAATAGATGAACAAGCTCA
Organism: Pseudochaenichthys georgianus; assembly: GCF_902827115.2. Classification (NCBI taxonomy): domain Eukaryota; kingdom Metazoa; phylum Chordata; class Actinopteri; order Perciformes; family Channichthyidae; genus Pseudochaenichthys; species Pseudochaenichthys georgianus. Next base: position 24,894,262 of record NC_047509.1, read on the forward strand.
GAAAGATGATGCTAAGTAATGAATATTAATTTCTCAATGTGTAATTGATATGATTTTTAACAAATTAATCATTCAAGAAGATATAGTCATTTGTACTTGAAGCTGAGAAGAATGTGTCGAAGGCTGTAATTATTACTAACTGGAAATGAGCGCATTGGAAAGAGAGCAGCAGCAGACAGATCTGTTTTTTTTCTTTTTTACAATCACTTTCACACAACCTTATGCAATGACACACGCACGCGCACGCGCACACACACACACACAGACTTTAAAGCTGGGTGTGACTGTCTGTTTGAGGGTCAGAGATCAAGCGGCGGCTGGGACCTCTGACTCCTGTCTGATCGGCCACACACACTCTCAGAATGACTGTGTGGTACGTGACCTCTATGTCTGACCCCAACCAAAGACACATTTGTCCCACAGCAGCAGCTCCCATAGCTCTTGCGTGTTTGGTCTGGACGTGATGTTAAGGTCAGGACTTGACGACTTGTTCCAGTTTTCCATTCTGCTCTTTTCACATGTCTTGACTCATACTTTCCAGCAGTTGTCAATATGCAACACTTATCACAGATTATTAACATTTCAATTAACAATTCAATTGGTAATTCAACAATATTATACAAAATGATATATACACACAATTGTATTAACTTAATGTAATTTTTACAACCAATGTATCATAATGAATCCACTAAAAATAGTATTTACTGTCTGGTTCCTGTTCTGTGATAATGTGGACACTTGGATAGTAGTAGGTATTTGTCAATTATTTTTGACATTTCTTAGACCCTTTACATCAAACTTTAACTCTAAACAAAAAAATGTCATCTGTGGAAGCCATAGTACTGTAAAAAGCACGACCAATCATTTTAGCCGGCCTGGCTAAAATAACTGGATGGCCTACCTGCCTGTCAGCACAAACTTATCTCGTGCCCTCATTGGTCATGTGCGCGTTTGTGTGTGTTGGAGGAGGGGCTCTGTAAGGAAGTGGCAGATTTGTTCCGGTTCTGTATTTTCAAATTCTAGCGCACTCGAGCTGGTTTCTCCAAAATTACCTACCCCACCTTTAATAGATTGATATAATTGGAACTTTAAAAGTTACTACTTCATCCAAACTAACCACTGAAGTGCTGTGGATTAAGTTACCTACATAGTTGTGAACCCAAACACATAGCTGGTACCAACACATTTTGCACCAACATAGTTTGAACAACATTTTAAAACATAAGAAACTCTGTTAAAGTTTCTCCAGTTTTCTGGACGTCTTAAAAATGTGACAACAGAAAACAAAATCATTAACAGCGGAGGAAATCAGCATCAAGTAGTTCATGTTTCTCCGTACAGTTTGGTGTGTCACAACAAGAAACCTGTTGTTCTAAAGTAATTCAGTTTTTTCTGAAGAGAGGATTACAACTTGACTCGTCTTAGTCGTCACCATGCATTTTTGAACAAATGATTCAGAGCAGGGAGAGGAGGACCTTAATGGTAATGATGCCAACGTCAATGATTTCCACCCACATCCAGACAGGCGGTGTCCTGCAGGCACAGCAGTGCTTCGGTGCTTCACTCACATTGGCTCACTATATTCAGTTTGCTTTGGAGAGGACCTGTGCTTTTGAAAAATACATTCCTATAAGATGATTCAAGAGCTTAGAATAACAGATATATTTACCTTGAGGGTTGTTCTAGTCATTAATTACTTTCAGAGATCTTTTTACTTGAGTTTGTTAATTTGCAGTAACTGAAAGTCTAAGAAGAAAAAAAGAATTTCAAAGGTGAATGCCTGGTCATTGCCAGTTTCCCTTTTCTTTCCTTATGCATGTATATAAACTACTAATGTTCAAAGTAAAACACACAATTATTTTTCTTGTTGGTACAGTAACACAGCAAGAAGAATTACAGGTTCACTGAGATGTCACCAAATACACCAGAACAAAAAAAGGTTCAGGATTAACATTTGAGGAAACAGAAAACACTTCTTTGTTTTCAGCTACAAGATGCTCTACAGGGTAGAGCACCACCCCAGAGATCCTTTACTGTTGTCTCACCCGAAGGCTATAATTTCACTTGTGTATGTACAATTAAATATAGCCTGGAGGTAACACTGGCGCTCTGCTTCACAAGTACTGACATTCAAACAAAACAAGAGAAACATGATTCAACATAATCCTGAGGCATTTCTTTTAAAGGCTTTGTGATCTGTCACCACAAGATAATACACAGTACACTTCCTCTGAAGCGCAACTCGTGTCTCCATCGGTGCCAAACTCTCAGACAATAAAGTAATTTCTGAAGTGACCCAGTGGTTTCTGGGTCATGACATTTAATCATAATCACCATGTTCAGGGAAGAAAAGAAAATCATCATTAGTTTACATTCTGTGATGTTTTGTAGTAGCAGGACCACTTATTATATACCAGCACTTTAATTTCCATATTTCCTCACGAGTTGTCCCATAAGTTAATGGTGCGTAGGTAACGTGTTGAGGTGGACAGTGTTCACTTCAGACTGGATTTGCAAGGGGACAAAACAAGCGAGAGTACTAAAGTGGGGAAAGAGGAGCAATAAACTCATGAATAACTGCCTTTAAAAGAGTTAATATGGGGTATTGCTTCGACATTTTGGCCCATGGATTTCCTTAATGTTGTTTTTACATGGTGTGTGTGTGTGTGTGTGTGTGTGTGTGTGTGTGTGTGTGTGTGTGTGTGTGTGTGTGTGTGTGTGTGTGTGTGTGTGTGTGTGTGTGTGTGTGTGTGTGTGTGTGTGTGTGTGTGTGTGTGTGTGTGTGTGTGTGGTGTGTGTGTGTGTGTGTGTGTGTGTGTGTGTGTGTGTGTGTGTGTGTGTGTGTGTGTGTGTGTGTGTGTGTGTGTGTGTGTGTGTGTGTGTGTGTGTGTGTGTGTGTGTGTGTGTGTGTGTGTGTGTGGGTGTGTGTGTGTGTGTGTGTGTGTGTGTGTGTGTGTGTGTGTGTGTGTGTGTGTGTGTGTGTGTGTGTGTGTGTGTGTGTGTGTGTGTGTGTGTGTGTGTGTGTGTGTGTGTGTTTAGGTAGCACTGTACAACCCTGAGGCAGAGGGCAGTGAGAGTCCAGGGAGTCTGGGCAGCCTGAGCAACAGCCTCTCTGAGCAGAGTATGGCGTCCGTCAACCTCAACAACCTGACAACCGCTGTCAGCAGCGGCAGCAACGTACACGGCTACACACCAGTAAGACCTTTTCTTTATTTGAGGTGAAAGTCTAGTGAGAGCTCCTTCATTTCTCTTTTCCTTAAGTCCTTCTGCACGGGGAAGACAGCTGATCTGATGCTGCCTCAGACTCTTGTTAATAGCATTTCATTTAATCCTGCTATTAAAAACGGATCTAGAATTGCTATATCTTAAACCAGCAGCATTTCAAATAATTTGTACTATATGTTCTTCTGGTCCCTTGATTCTGTCATTATCTGGAGGATTGGGTCACCGGTGCAGACACTCTCAGTACAGAAGGTGTCTGCTGTACCCTGAGCAGGCTGAGGAGGTGATAACCAGCTGCTTAAACGCTCATTTCCTGTCTCATGCTCATTCTTTGCAAGCAAATACATTTTCAGTTGGCTTTTGCAATGCTTGGATGACATTTTAATGTTGGTGTAATGTCCATTCAGGTGTACAGATGGCATGAATAGACACATTCTTATTGTTTGTCTATTCTATGGAGTCAAACGAGTAGTTACAAGAAAGAATATAACTCCCTGTTTTCCAAATAGACATTTATTTAACCTCTCAGAACAAAAGCCATAGAGATTTTTATCAAAACTTCATGTATTTTTGCTTCAACTGCAATTGCAAAAGTGTAGATTGCCTCTTCACAGTTGCTTTATATGCATAGACATTTGCATTATTTAGCTTGTGAATTGAATTTTTGTTTTGCAGATGACTATCGATACCGCTAGCAGCCCCTGACACCCCTAAGGGTCGACCAGCACATTTAAATGCTGAACCTTTAGGAAATGCTGCTTTGCTTTGATAGAAGTAGCTGCATTAGAGCACAAATAAAACAACAGGAAACATCCAGTCATCCCTTTGTCTCGACAGCTCCCCTTTATCATCTCTGATGCATATAAATGATGCCTGACCACTAGAATTTGAAACAAAGTCACACACACTCACCCTCTCTCACTCACTCACCCTACAGTCTTGGCCGGTGTAAAGTAAATTGCAGACTTGGCAGTTCACTGATACACTGAGACATATTTGGCAAGATTTACACTGGCTGTTTAAAGGATTCCTCGTCCTTTATGAGACAAGGTCCTTCAAATTACTTAGTCTCAAGCAGTGTGTGTGTGACATGATGATAAGTTGTCTTTCTACTGTATGAAGGAGGAACTTGACTTGACACCTCTTCTGTCATGAACTAAACTGTCACATGTTGAGAGATTTAAAACAGCATATTTGATAGAAACAAGAAATTATTATCACCAGCTGATATAACAACAAAAACAGTTATCTGACCTTTAAATGTAAAATGTCACCCAAGTTAAGATGCAAATTGGCTGCTGAACAATAACTTTTCCATCTTGTTTCTCCTGATCTTCCTGATTGTAGAAGTCGACCTAAAACACATTTCATTTTAAACAAGTAAATACAATCAAATTAAAACATGCAACATGCCTTACTGGAATACTTCAATAAAAAAATTCAAAGACAGAACAACAAAACAAAAGAACAGGCAATTCCCTTAGAAGAAAATAGCTTCTTTTTTTTTTTAAACGTGTATATCCTTTTATTTAACCTTTTTTGACCATATTACTCAACAGCTTAATCTCATTGTGGCTATTCATTTTTATTTTTTTCCTTCATGTAATTATGGGAACTTCTGAAGGACTTGTGGTGCATTTGTCGTGTTTATCAATATGTTTTTGTCCGTCCCTTCAAACCAAATACAATACAATATCAAAGGCCAGTCTCACAAACATTTGGTCCGAAATTACAGGAGCGCTTAAAAAACCTCCAACTCTTCATTATTTTTCCCTTGTCACAGCTGCTCACCTTTTACCATCAATCACTTTCCCCCGCTCACCTCCCACCTGCATTAGCAAAGGTCAGCGCAATCTCATCTCGTTAACCTCTCATTTCTAGAGGCCATCTTTTGTTTTCCTCCTCCCACCATCTCCTCCTCCTCCGCTCCAGGCCTCATCTGCAGTGTGGTACGGGGGGGATCAGGGTTAGTTCAACTGACGTGATTACTGGTGGCATCACTGGCGGAGACCTCAAAGACAGAGAGCTGATGGAGAGGCGGCCATTGCTGGGTGGAGGTAGATGTGTGGAGGATGTGTCATGCTAAGTTGGCTTATATTTGCGGAGGCACACTGATCACAGCAAATTGCTTGTGTTTGCCGGGCGGATGGTGAGGAGGATGACAGCTGGGATGCGATGATTGAGGGTAGAGGACGACAGGCTGCATTCACAATATGAGAAGGAAAATTTAAGCAGTGGATTTTGTTTTTGTGTGTTCATATGAAAAGAAACCCGTGCCAGCAAAAGATTTCCTTTTTAATTGAATTTGGTATGTTTATCATATTGAATAAAAAAAAAAATGATTTGTAGGAAGAATTAATGTGAACATTTTAATTTGAATGGCACAATTGGAAAATAAATTGCATTTCTTGAAAGTAATTGTGATCATTATTGAATGTAACTCTTTATCTATTTCAGAGTGCAGCTCTCCCAAATGAAATTCAGGTTTCTTAATTTAGTTTCACCTACGAGGAACATTGTGCTGCCCTGTGCAGTGACTAACAGGCAGCAGCCCACTGCAATGCATAGAGGCCTCTTCAAGATACTTTTTAAATACCAAACACTGCACAGTTTTATATAACACTGTGACAACTCAGCGGATTTTTCGTGTAATCATTGTTCTATTAATCTTACAATCTTTATTATATATACTGTATTTGGTATAATATATAATTTTGAGCCTCAATTTAGCTTAGACAGGCACAGACTTTGTTATAGTCTCATCTTCCAATCCTACTGAATATGTCCTTGTCCTGTCTCAACACCATACATCTAAACATTTGCCGCTCATTAAATCTGCATACCAGGCTATCGTGCCGCTACCTGCCTTCAGCAGTTTAACCCCTGCCACCACAGCCTCCTCTATTATTATTCCAGTGTTTCTCAGGGATTTTAAAAACAGTATATGTTGATGTTCATTAAATGTTGTAAATCTCTGTTGGAGTTGTGAGCTCACTGTCAGTCCGTGTCTACCTGTGCTGATTTGTTTTAATGCATTACCCAAACAGCTGCTTTTAGGTTGTTTGGTGTTTGTCATTATTATACCTAGTGTAAGAGTTGCTTCTGCTTATCATAGTCACTGTACCTAATATCCACACTTTTGTGTAATAAGATAACATAAGATGGACCTATATTGATCCCCATAGGGAAATGCAGTTGTCATAGCAGCAACAGAATAAGAAAGAAACACAGATAGCAAACATGGAATATAATCAGGCAGTACAATAAAATATGAACAAATTAAATAAGAATAAACATGTATTAACAGTATGAATAGAAATGACAATAATAACGTGAACTACATTTTGATCCGGTACATACAGATTTGTTAGCATGGTAAATATACATATTTAAATGTGCAGGTACCAGAGTGGGTAAAGGTTGTGCATACGGTGCCAATATTATTAATGTTAGGTGCAGGTTATTTTTGATGGGTTACATGGTTAACCCTTGATTGTTCAGCCTGATGGCTACAGGCACAAAGAACTGCCTCTCTTGTGATATTTAATTACAATGTGTGTATTTCTGTTACAATAACTGCTAAAAACCCCAGAAGTACCAGGATTGTGCACACAACTAGTTGCTTCATTCTTGGTGTTGCATTTTTTGACTCCAATAATATGACCGCTGTTGCCATATTGGTCTCATTGAAGTGCATGGGATGTGTTTTTTAGATGCAGTGCTGATGCTGGTCTGACCACAATCTTTACACTTTGAACTGCAATGTGAATTCAGCGTTTGATGTGTGTTTTTCTCAAACCAATACCCTCATTGATTTGTATTTCTAAACCTCTGCCCGTCTGTTTTCTCTCCCCTCTGTCTGTATTTCTGAAGGTGAGCAGCCACTCGGAGCCTTCGTCCCAGTCCTTGAGTCTCCAGCAGCCCGTACACCCGCCTCCCCCCCCTCCCACCCAGCCCCAGTACGGTTTGCCCGTCCCCGAGTCGCGGGACAAGCCGCTCTGTTTCTCGGACTTCGAGGACCTCAGCGCTTCTTTCCGCAGTCTTTACAAGTGTGTCTTTGAGCAGTCCTTCTCACAGCAAGGTGGGTGTGGATTAGTGTGTATCTGTTCATGTGTGCATGTCCAACATCTTAATTGACACATGTGTTTGCAGAAAAAAATGAAAACTTGTAAACGTTTTATGTCAGGCTTCATGCACATAATTAACTGTCAAGCTTCTAATGAAATGGAATGTATTTAACATGGCTTCCATTGGCGTCAAAGCATTCCAGTATTAACCTCCATCACACTCTACTCCTACTCTATTGTATTTTAATAAACAAACAATCTGTTGTTCCGCATATCTGCATTTTATGGCTCGTTCAGTCAAATGAGTAAAGGCAATTAAGAGGAAGATTCAACAGAAGGAGGAAAAAAGAACTGGAAACATCTGCAGTGGAGCAGAGCAAGAGGCTCCGCAGCTTTGATAGCAGCTAATTAGAAGGGTTTTAAAGTTTGTGAAGCATCTTGCTAATTGCTTCCTAAAGCGTTCAGGTCACCAGGCCTCCTTCCCCCCCCCCCCCCCCCCCCCCTTATCACCTTCGCTCTCCCGATTTCTCCTCCACGAAACACATCCACGTCCGTTCAGGAACCGAGGAGATTGATGCGCTCTGTTGAGCTCCGTAACTGCTGCCTGTGTTCACCCTCTGACAAGGTCCCTTCAATTTGTGGTCAGGGGGGCACTCGCGGAAAAAACAAGACAGTGAGAATACTAGTTGGTAAGAAACAATATACCCCAAGTGCAGTGTTGGGAAAGTTCACTTTCTACATGAACTAGTTCAGTTCACAGTTCACATATTTTAAAATGAACTAGTTCAGTTCATAGTTCATAATTCAACATTTTGAACTAAAGTTCATGGTTTCAAAAATGAACTAATTTATAGTTCATAGTTCTTTTTTCAATACGTTGCTGCGAGCTATTATTTGTCTCCTGTACGATGTTAATGGGCCATTTCAATTTTTACAATATCCTCAGAGGGCCGTACAAGTTATTGACCTCTGCTTAAAAAAACTAAAATCACAGCTCATTCATTTCATTCTGTGCAAAGAAAAAGCAACCTCCTAATCCAGATATCTCACCATGACTCGCGTATGCATGCACGTGCAGGGTGTGGCGTGACCACCTAAACAGAAAGATAATTTATGGACACAAGATGTGTGCAAATGTATTTAGTTTCCTATCCATGTGAACATGGTTTAAGTGGGGGGGACCTAACCTCCTCTAGGGGGGTCCGGGGGGCATGCTCCCCTGGCAAGATGTGTTGCACTTTGAGAGCAACATTAGGAGATCTATGGACACATCTCTCAACACCCAAACACAACTGTAAGCAGATTTTCTTTTAATTTATGGATATTTGACAAATCACTACCCTTTCAAACTGTATTCTTCTTTATTAATAACTGTCTTATAGTATTTTATACCTGTTTACTTTATTCTCTTATTTTTTTTATAACTATAATGATCATATAAAGATGTGCCTTTACCTCACTGGTTGTAGACAAAGCTTCTTATATTCGTTAGCATAGCTAGCTAACCAGATGCTAATGACAACAACACAGTTATTATAGTATGACAGATGAGCAGATCGCCACTGGGCTTACAACTAAAGACACAGACACGCAGAAACTGTGGCATGTGTACGGACTTATCGGTACTGCAATTTCTGAAGTGCTGGAGTGGCGTTCTGGTGCTCTCCGTCAGAACTGCACCCCTGTCAGTCGAGACATATACCACGTGATGACACGTTAGGCTCGTGTTGTGTTCAAGGACCCTGACCTTGGCCAGGAAAAACAGGTACTCGCTTGTTTAATTTTTTTGCGGTCTAGATTTCTTTCATTTTTTTATTTTTTGCGTGTGTTTATAAATTACCTCGAGGGCCGTACAAAATTGTCTCGCGGGCCGTATACGGCCGGAGGCCGGAGGTTCCCCACCCCTGCCGTAGAGTCTCACTCTGAGCGAGTGCTGCTGCAGCTGCTCTCGGCTTCGTCCATACTAATTCATTCATTCATTCATTCATTCAATGCTCGCCGGTTCCGCGGTTCCACATTGTTTGTTGTGAGGAGTCTGATATATTTAGTATATTTATATTTTAGTGCGACAGCCAGGGGTGACAGGCGCGTACGCGTCACAGGCAGCTTGCTGTTGCCAGATTGGGTGGTTTTCCGCATTATTTTGAAGCCTGTTTACGGTGTGTTTTAACTGGGTTTTCGGCTGAAAGGCATATGAAATCTGGCACACTTTTGAACGCCGTTATAATACAGTGCTGAGAATGAACGCACGTTTGAACGCCGTTATACAGCGCTGAGAATGAACGCGTTCTCAATTACGTTCATCTAGCGGAAATACAGTACGTTCAGTTCACGTTCGCCCAAAATATGAACGCGTTCATGAACGATCGTTCATTGAACGCGTTCAGGTACATCACTGCCCAAGTGAAGGAGTTCAAGTATCTCGGGGTCTTGTTCTCGAGTGAGGGAACAATGGAGCGTGAGATGGGCCGGAGAATCGGAGCAGCACTGCAGTCGCTTTACCGCACCGTTGTGACGAAAAGGGAGCTGAGCCAGAAGGCAAAGCTTTCTGTCTACCGGGCCATTTTCGTTCCTACCCTCACCTATGGTCATGACGGCCCGTCCACACAGCGGCGTGCGTTGAAGCTTCACCATTCACTTTGAATGGGGTGACGTCACTTTTAGCCGAAATGCATCGTGGGAAGCGACGCGGAGCGTAGCTGGCGTGGCTCGCTGCAAAAGCGTCAGCCAATCAAATCATATGCCAGTACAAGCTCTAGCCAATCAAATCGCTGCTTGTGTGTCAGGGGCGGGAGATTCATGTGATTGGTTGTTGGTCGAGTTTCAGACACGCCCGCCGGCAAGCGTCAGCGCACGCCGCTGTGTGGACGGGCCGTAAAGAGTGCTGCGTACCGGTATCCCGAACCGGTACTGGACTTGTAAAAAGTTTCGGTTCAAGTCCGGTTAAAACCGGAACGTCGGGAACCGGTACTTGGACTCGCAAAAAAACTAGCATTTAGGCCTACGTATATTCTGCTGTCTGTGGTTATTTAAACATTCCCTGATGAACGTTATTCAGCGTCAATAAATGAGTGCTAATCCCAGTGTGCACAGTGTTCAACATCACATGTCATTTCACCTTCGATTCACGGTTTGCAAACGTAGCATTTCGCCACATGCTAATGCTAACAGGAAGTGAAGAATTTTCAGAATAAAAGTATTAAGTTAATAGTGTGAACTTCTGGTTTTTTCAGAATAAAACTGATTTAAATTAAATAGTGTATTTAATTCAAAATTACACCATATCAACATTGATTTTAATTTCTAACAGTATGTATGTACATCACTATGTATGTAGTATGTACTGTATAATGTACACATGTAGAGTTGTAGAGAAGACATGGTGTACAGACAGTACAGTACACTCTGACTGTACAGTCACTACAGTGTAGCAGTAGGTGTGTAACAGTGTAATGCGTATAGTCTACTCTACCTTTCAGCAACGTTTTAGGGATTAAGGCTCAGTCAGCTCAGGGACTGTTTGGTTACTTTAGTTTGGTAAATGAAATAAATGTTTGAACTTTGTAGTAGTTCACAATGTAGTTGCTGTCATAAGTCATTTTTAGACTAAGTGGCAAAAAGTTTTTTTTTTACATTTGTACTTTGTAGAGAAATGTAGACACAAGTTGGAAGGGAGCACAATAAACCTGACGAGTTTGAATTTGAGTTGATTACGAGTTAATTTTCAATTGATAATTAGCTCACAATAAGTTCACTTTATTCACACAACTTGACACAAGCCATGGGTTCAGGTCCGGACTTATAAGTCCGAACCTGAACCTCTGGACTTGAGTCCGGACCTGAACCTGAATGTGAGTCCAGGTACGCAGCTCTAGTCATGAAGGATGGGTCATGACCGAAAGAACGAGATCGCGGATACAAGCGGCCGAGATGGGTTTTCTCCGCAGGGTGGCTGGTGTCTCCCTTAGGGATAAGGTGAGAAGTTCGGTCATCAGGGAGGGACTCAGAGTTGAGCTGCTCCTCCTTCGCGTCGAAAGGAGCCAGTTGAGGTGGTTCGGGCACCTAGTTAGGATGCCACCTGGGCGCCTCCGTAGGGAGGTGTTCCAGGCACGTCCAGCTGGGAAGAGACCAAGGGGTAGACCTAGGACCAGGTGGAGGGATTATATCTCTTCGCTGGCGTGGGAGCGCCTTGGGATCCCCCAGTCAGAGCTGGTTGATGTCGCCAGGGAAAAGGATGTTTGGGGCTCTCTGCTGGAACTGCTACCCCCGCGACCCGACCACGGATAAGCGGGAGAAGATGGATGGAAGAAACGATGTGACACCGACACCTAGACGGAAAGTGGAGAAGACAACGGATTCAGTAGATCCTTGAAAGGGTTTTCTAAGTGTGAGGCTTAACAGGAAACGATGTCCAGTGGCATTGGAACATTTGAGTCACAAAGACAGAAAAGCTCATTGTGAAAAACCACTGTCAGTCCAAGACCACACAGCAAAATATAAATGACTCGGCTCAATATTCATCCTCATAAATTACAGCACAATAATGGAGACCAAATATATATATAAAAAAAAAAAAGCCTGCAAAAAAAAAATACTTTATTTTACAACCAAGCTTTAACCAGAGTCTTCTCTCCCTTTTGTCACATTAAAATCAACTTGTCCCTCTAGGACCCCAAAAACCCTCCCAACACCCATACAGTGCAATACATTAGGAATGTGAAACGAAACTAATGCAGTAAAAAACCTGCAATGACTTACAAACAGAACAAAAAATGTCTATAAAGCATTTTTCAGAAAGCATTGAGCCGACACATGGCAGTGAGAATAAAGGAATTGGAATAAGATATACTTTTAAAGGCACGTAAAGCGTAACGACTCCCACAGGCGGGAGTGGAAAACTCCCCTGCTAGGATACGCTCAGTGCTCCGTACGCACATGGATTTCATTTTTGATTTGTTGGTCAGAAAAGGATAAACTAAAGTACCTGTGTCTCACTCTGCTGATCTTTAAAGAGGTCAGTCTTTCAGCGATAAACAATGAAACATTAGATAAAGGAAAAGTCAAAATCATCTCGTCAAAGGACAATAAATGCACTTAAAGGTGGGGTAGGTAAGTTTCAGAAACCGGCTCGAGATACACTTTTTCTTATATTCCATGGAATGCTCTTAACATCCCGATAGCAATGAATATCTTAAGTGCTTTGACAAAAAATCCATACAAAAATGTCATCTGTGGAAGCCGTGATAATGTAAAAAGTACAACCAATCCTGCCGCCCTGTCTGTCAGCCTTCCATCTCGTGCACGCATTGGGCGTGCCCTCATTGGGCGTGCCCTCATTGGGCGTGCCCTCATTGGGCGTGCCGTCATTGGGCGTGCATTGCAGCAGTACTTCAATGACTCGCCAGCAACAGGCGGCCACTTTCACCAGTCTGCTGACGTCATGTGCGCGTTCATGTGTGTTGGAGGAGGTGCTCTGTAAGGAAGTCTGAAGGAAGGGGCGGATTCTTTTCGGCTGTGTACTTTCAAATTTTAGTGCACTCGAGCCGGTTTCTGAAACTTTCCTACCCCACCTTTGAGGAAAAGAGTTAAGTTTATGATGAAGGTGCACGCACTCGTGGCCAAACTTAATGATCATCCATGTCTTTATAGGCAACCCTAATTGATTGTTTATAAACTGTCTATTTGTGAGAATAATTAACTATATTAAATCCAACTTTTTTAATATTATATATAGTTTCGAACACAACCATGGCCTAACACTGTAGCTGAATTGTCTGAAAACAAAGAAGCGGCCTATTGTTTTCAAAGTTTTCATGTTTGTTATTCTCACCTGTGATGTTTCTTCTGGCAGGTTTGATGGGAATGCCAGGCGACTCCTCCCAGCCGCCCCGGACCGCCTGCTCCTACCAGCACTCTCCTGGGGCTGGGAACGGAGTGGGCCACCACCACCAACACGCCCACGGCCAGGCCTCGCACCACTCTCTCCACTCGCAGCAGCACCTCTCCCCACACTCCGGCCACAGCCAGCACCAGGTGCACACCCAGCTCCAACAGCACCAACAGCACCCGGCCCACTCCCAGCACCACCCGTCTCTCTCCCACACGGGACAGACCTGCCCCACAACAGGTGACACGCAGTTTATATGATGTCTTTGTAGGAGCTGAACATATGTGACTTGGGATCCCTCCTAGTAGTGTACTTATCAGACAAAAAAAGGATTCTGGCTGTGTTTAAATACCTAGAAGTATCTAAAAAGGATACAGTAACAGCAGTTTGAACTCTCTAAATGCTATGGAAAGCTCTTTCAATGCTGATCTTGTTCACCATAGTGTACACTGGAACATCCTCTCCCAAACAAAGGAGATAATGCCATACCTCAATTCCTTGGTTCAGCAACATTTAAAGTGGCGCACCATTTGGCCCTCAATCATAACTATTTGCTATGGATTTATTATAAACATAGGTGGGATTCTGTCATGACACTTGAATTGTAAATCATAGTTTGCCACTGTTCTAATTGTATGTGTTCATATCTCACATCTCACGCAGCGATTTCTCCTCTGCTGCAAACCTTTTCCCAGATTCTTCTCAAGGAACCCTCAAAGTGTATAGTTTGCAGTTTCATATATATTGATGCCCCAAACAATGATATACCTCTCCTGACTCCCAAAGCCACATTGGTGTGAATACAATTCAGCTAATAAATCCGAATAGGCCTGTCTCTGCACAGACTCATTGCATTTATATTATTCGGTTTCCTCTCTGAGGTCCCAGAGCGCTGGATAATATGAGGCTGTGCTGATACAGACAGGCATCTCCCAAGCTTTACCTAGGCTTTCCTGCTCACATTCCAGATTGTTTTGTGTTTTTTTTTTCCTTTGTGTCTGTGCAACAGAGCTCTCAGGCCAAAAAAGGACTCTTCAGACATTATTTATCTAGGTTAGTATTCCCCTCAACCAAGCAGAGGATGAATGAAAACAATCTTTCTGTCTTTGATCCACCGTCTCAGAATGTATTGTTGTTTAGTTTGTGGCGAGAAAAAAAAGCATCTTTCTTTTCTTCTTTCATTTCTTTTCATAAGCAGAGCTGTGGCTGGGTTTTATTCATGTGAAGTCACACCACCTTGTGGTTGACTGCAGAACTTAAAACACATACCACTCTTTCATCTGGTTCAGTTCACATGATTCAGATCATTTGACACTGTCACATTGATCAGAAAAAGACAACAACATTGATGCCGGATTAATCACTAAAGTGATATATCGTGGAAAATGTTTAAATCTCGTTCCTGTTTCTCAAAATGTTTTGTTTCTGTTTATACATTTGTATAATATACAATAATCTTTATTTAAATATCTTTGAATTTTGACTGTTATTTTGACAAACATACAATTTAAAAAGATGTAAGAAGCTGAAGAAGATCTCAACAATTTCCAAATGACGATGAGACAAAACAGTTATCTAGATCTCATTGGTAATGAGAATGATTCTCTTTTTTCTTTGTTGCTTCATCTCGAATTTGCTAAATTTGTTAAAGTGTGTGTGTGTGTGCTCATTATTAGGCATGTCATCAGACTGGTACCCAAACCTGGACTGGCTGAAAGAGAGCTGCCGCATCGCTACCAGCTACAACTGGGCTGACGTAGACCTCTCCCCATTTCAAGGTAACACACTGTGAGGAAGCGCACACACTCCCTCACTAACATGTTGGTCTTAACTATTTGTTTGTTAAGAAAGGTAGTACATGTTTTTTCTGAGTTGCCTTTATTTCAGTTAAAGTTATAAAAACAGTTTACATAGACAAACTAATAAAATGCGTCTAAATTCGTTTGTCAGTCTGTAAAACACACAAGCACCAAGTAATCACCATTTCCTTTGTTCAGACCTGGAGGCCATCTTGTCCCAGTGCTCAAAGGGGGAGCACGCCTCCAAAGTGCTCCTTATATGTGCCGTATGATTAGGCGGAGTCTTGGACGCGATTGGTCAGGAAATGTGTGATTTTATGAGTGTCAATTAGGTTAAAAACTATCCGTTTTAAGCAGACCTTGTTGTTCTTGAAGATATAATATTTATGGCGATGCAATAATGAATTTACTTAAGCCTTTAGGGTTTTATTAAAGGTAGACAACAGTGTTTAATTTTGTATTTAAGCCTTCACTCCGCTTTTAGAACCATGACCTGATTGGCTCGGTTGGAGTGGGAAGGCGGGCCGTCTCCTATAAATGTGGTTGGGAAGAGAGGGGAAGGGGCATTCGTTTTTGTGTTTGTTCCTTGCTGGTGAATGCAGCACCAGGCATGCAGTTTGTGTTTCTGTGGAATAATGTGGAAGGCTAAGAATAAAACGCCTGTTTATTTTTGCAAGAAAACCCTCTCTCCACGTATCGTTCTTTCACCTGCACCTCACATCGTAACACACACACACCGCTAAGAGTCATCAGTGTGAACAGCATCCAAAATGAGCATTGATAAAGCTGTCTATTGACGCCTGTTTCGACACAGTAGAAATTGATAAAATGCTTATTATGCCGATCAGTTACTTTGATTAAACCATTATGATTCCTCTCAACGCTTTCATATGCACTCGTCCTTGAGGCACAATACTCTAATACTAACATCCAGCGTCGTAATAGTACTGGCCTAATAAAAGTCATTATCCTGCATCTGAGAGGTTGCCCTCTCTGTTTCTCTCCCCCCTCTCACACACACACACACACACACACACACACACACACACACACACACACACACACACACACACACACACACACACACACACACACACACACACACACACACACACACACACACACACACACACACACACACACACACACACACACACACACACACACACACACACACACACACACACACACACACACACACACACACACTGTCTCCCTCCCTCCCAATTGTATGATGTGAATAATCCAATTAGGCCCCGGCTCAGTAACAGCCTCTTATCACGGTCAGCGCACAAAGCCGACAATATCCACACACGATGGATGGAGACGGCTGGTCGGCAACATACTGGTCTCTCTCTCTCTCTCTCTTTCTCTCTCTCTCTCTCTCTCCTCTCTCTCTCTCTCTCTCTCTCTCTCTCTCTCTCCCCTCCTGCAACAGCGCTTGACCTCCATCACACCGTCGTAATGCCATCCTCCGCCGTCTCTGGCTCACCTCCAGAGAAGGCGGGAATCTGCTCTCTGTCGCAGCCAAACACAAGCCTTATGAATTTGATCTTGAAATATCTGTCGGCAGGCGGTGAATAAATCTTAGGTGTGTCTCTGTCTGAAGAACAGGAGGCGCTATCGGGTTATAAAGGTATTTAACTAACAGGTAAGGTGTAAGAGGGAAAGTATGTGACGTGTGTTCCTCTGTGTGTGCAGGTCTGAAGGAGACCATGCGGCAGGCGGAGCTCAACAACTGGTCTCTGGACCCCGCCCAGATGTCCGACCTGTGTTCCTCCATTAACCAGTTCTTCACTGCCACAGGGGTCATCCCCCCGCAGGGCGCCACCCACCCTCAGCCTCAGGTCCAACACCCGACACCCCCAGGAGCCCCGCAGCACCCTGCCCAGCCGCACGGGGCCATGCACCCCAAGGCCAGCCAGCACAATCAGCACGGCCAACACAACCAACACCACCAACACATCAGCACGGGTACAGAGATAGATATAAACTCAGAAAATATTTAATGTAGGAGTTTCAAATACTACTGTATATCCCTCTGAGTTTTTGTGGAAGAGAAATGCTTAAACATTATCTTAACATGAGCTTTTTAGAGTGTTTAACATCTCTGCACCTGCTGTGCTGGGAGCTGAATTACAGTCTCTCTCCTCACTGGGCCATTGTTTGCCCATTATAGATTTACAAGGGAATTATGGATGTTGTCAGCTTCATGGCAACCCGAGTAGAGCGATGAAGACGAGGGGATATTTTCACCAGTGGGAGATCCGGCACATTCTGTAGGATTTCTCAGGCTTAGCATAATATGGCAGTAAAACTGTGTGCACCAGACAGCAGCTTGTGTTCTGCAGAGACACATAGCATGTGTGAAAGTCGGGATACTAATCTGACAGTTAGTCATTGCCCTTTTGTCTGTTTCCCCACAGGAAACATGTACATAGACTCGAGACAGAGCATTTCCTCTCTGATGGGCCCGCCAGGATACCCTCACATCTCTCCGATGAGCAACACAGCTCCCACCATGACAGGTGAGTCCTCCCACGCTCTTTAAACAGGTCAGGAGGAGAAGGAGGAAGCACAGTATATGTAAACTGTTTTTTATCACACAGGTGACCGGGTTTTTACAGTAATAAATATTTGTTTGGTAAAAAACGAAATGCCTAGGTTACGTGTGCCAATATCAAAAGTGTGCTCGTGTCCAACTGCAGGAAGGCACAGTTCACCACCGTTTTGAGAATTTTAAATGGCCCTTTAGTAAACAAGGCGTGCTCAGGATATGCCATATAAATCAGTTGTTACTAGAAGATGTCACAAATGTAGGTTTTATCCAGTTTTAAACCACATTTAATGATACACTTTTTAAATCTTGACATTTTGTTATGAAACATCTCGATGTTAAGCAAGCGGAGAAACAAGCTGAGCAAAACACACAGTAAAACAGAATCTTTTAGTGGTTTCAGTAAAGTTTGGATTACTGGGCCCTTTTGTTTTAGAAAGTAGGACATTAGATAAATCTGATCCTACTAAAAACCCCATGAACGTCTGGATCTTTAGTTATCAGAAAACAAAGGTGAGCCAGCATTAGCAGCCACCATCCAATCCAATCCAACTTTATGTATAATGCACTTTAAAACCTCCAGACCAAAGTGCTATACAGAGAGATATATAAAATCACACAGCTCTGCTCACAAAACATAAAAATAAGTATAAAATCACTTAAAAGGTACGAACACAAAACAAACCAGAATAACCATTTCAATCAGGAGAAGAATACATGAATATATGTAAGGATTAGGGCTGTCAAACGATTAAAAATGTTAATCAGATTAATCACAGCTTAAAAATTAATTAATCATGATTAATCACCATTCGAACTATGTCCAAAATATGCCATTTATTTATGTATATTGTTGTGGGAATGGAAAGATAAATGAAAGAAGGCGGATATATCCATTTAACATACAGTATCTATGTTTATTATAACATTTCTCTGCATGTCAAAATGAAAGACAACCCACACACCTATCAATCATCAAACCGTGGGGTCTTAATTCATTACGTGTTGATTTCTATCAACGGGGGAGTACTTCAGGAAAGTCGACAGAGGGGGGGGGGGGGGGGGGGGCTAGTGGAGTACTTCGTGACCACAGAGTGTGAACGTTGTGATCAGCTGTTTTAGCGCAGTTCTCCAGTGAAGGGGGGGGTCTCCCTCCGCTGCCGGTTGGCGTAATTTTGGCACAATTCCGTTGTACAGACCGACGTTAACAGCAGCCCTGTCTGTGCACACGGAGACCGACTCTGTCGTCCGGTGATCTAACCGCCTTCTGGAAAAGCTTCACAAGTACGTCGGTACGCAAATGCGCTTTGAGACACAAGTGACGGTACGCATTTCAGATTACGCACATAACCTGTGTACCAGTTATGTGCACCCCTGGCTGTACTACAGCAAAAGTATGCTCCGTCGGGACTTCCTGCAACAACACCACGCCGTTATCAAAGATGTTCTATTGAGAAGACGATCACTAAGTGACAAAAGTTTTCAAAACCGTGGCTACTGAAATCAATCTTACTAACTGCTGTCGGTGCAATTTACTCCGCGCGAGCTGGCAGACTTTAACATCATTTTTCATGGTAGGGCTAACACATTTCTTGGTATGGGTGTAGCCTACCCCATTCATACCCTGGCGCTGCCACTGGTGGCACGTATGGGGCGGGCCATTCTGCAACTGCGGTCAAGCCAGCCTCCACTTGGGAAAACAGTCAAGCCAGCCCGCACGTGATATTGGGGTGCGCGAATATTAGAAGCATTACGGTAAAATCCCAGCGCTTACTCGGTCAATAACAAAAGCACCTATAAAAACAAACCTTTGAAATCCCATATATGAGCTATCAGCCCTGTGTTTAGATAAGAATAAAACGAAATCTCTCCCTGATCCAAGACTCATCTCACTGCAGGGTGATAGAAGGACACCCCATCTACTCACCCAGAAAAAATCAGGACATTCTGATGTGGAGTTTCAAAATAAAAGACCTTTGAAATCCCATATATGAGCTATCAGCCCTGTGTTTAGATAAGAATAAAACGAAATCTCTCCCTGATCCAAGACTCATCTCACTGCAGGGTGATAGGACACCCCATCTACTCACCCAGAAAAAATCAGGACATTCTGATGAAGGAAGAAGCAATGCGTCCCCCGACAGTCTTAGCCTATAGAAGCTCAGATTTATTCTATTTCTTTTTTTTCTTCTATTTAAAGATTATTTTGATTCTGAACAATGAGTCCATGCTGCTGTGACAACCCAATTTCCCAACTTGGGATGAATAAAGTATCCATCCATCCATCTATCCATCCATTTTGAAACTCCACATCAGAATGTCCTGATTTTTTCTGGGTGAGTAGATGGGGTGTCCTTCTATCACCCTGCAGTGAGATGAGTCTTGCATCAGGGAGAGATTTCGTTGTATTCTTATCTAAACACAGGGCTGATAGCTCATATATGGGATTTCAATATGAGATTTCAAAGGACTTTTATTTTGAAACTCCTTACATTTTACATTTACTCGTGGTAGTTATACGTAGTTTGTTTTAAATAATTATTGATCACATTATATAGTACATATTTCTTAATTTAATATGTTTGGTTTGTTTTTATAGGTGCTTTTGTTATTGACCGAGTAAGCGCTGGGATTTTACCGTAATGCTTCTAATATTCGCGCACCCCAATATCACGTGCGGGCTGGCTTGACTGTGTTTTCCCAAGTGGAGGCTGGCTTGACCGCAGTATTCTGCACATGCGTTAAATATTTTAACGCAATGAATTCAAAAAATTAATTACCGCCGTTAACGCGATAATTTTGACAGCACTAGTAAGAATACATATTTATTGCCAGGAATACACAAATGAATGTGATGGAGTTTTGGCGATTAGGCCCCCTTGTGCAGGAGTATCATTGAGAACCGATCCGATGAAATCCCCCGGGGTCTAGACACTGGTGGTGGTGAATGGATAGTTGGGTTCGGTCGGGAGGGGAGTGGCTTAGCTTGACCCTGGATTCAGAGGGACAGGAGGTGAAAAGGGGTGGAGGAGGGCTGTGTCGATTCACCTGAAATGACATCTGTCAGAGGGGAGAGCAGATTTTAAAGGATTAGCGGAGTGCTATTATAGGCTTGTGAGAATGATCACTTATTGAAAGGAGAGAGAGTAGTAATGTGGAAATAGTAAATTAATGAGTAAAAGAAGGTCTTCCTGGTTGAACTTGCGCTGAGCTTCATTAGACACACTAGTAGCAGAACATGTCATATTTTATGTTTAAGGCTTCTGCTCTCCTCCCATATTCAGGTCACCTGATCCAGCTGAGCCAGCAGCACAGGCTGCCTCTGGGACACTTCCAGGTGAGACGCATGCTCGCTGCAGAAGACATCCAGGACGACTTTGACTGGGACTCCATAGTTTAAACTGAACCGCTGGTGGAACAGAGGGATGGAGAGACATGTGATGACAGGTGAGGTATGGAACAATCTGACCTCCTTTCACCTGAGTGAAAAAACAGAAGACAATCCAACAGAAAAAGAAAACAAACAGAGTAATTTTTCTGATCTTGCTGGCCTTTTCTCCCCCCTGAAACAAGTGGATGTTGAGTATAAAGACAATCATAAAAAAAATAAGACTTACATGGGATAGGACCAAGCCGAGATTCGAACACATAACGTTCAAAGCCAAAAGACGTCTGAAGCTCTCTGAATTGTGTCACGTCGTGTCCCCATAGTGCCAACAGGGTAACAAGTCGCCAAAGTGTTGTCTGTGAATTGTTTTTCTTTTTGATTTCTTAAATCTTTTGTGTTTCCTGCTACAACTTGTGTCTGCAAAGTTTCAGCGCCTGTACCTGAAATGAATTGAAACCTTGTCTTCTCTAAACAGCAGAAAAATCATCATTCAATCACTTTCAACATGTTCATCCTTTCCTTCTCGTCACATCTGTTTGTTCACTCGGCACTGGGCATCTGCAGGGCTGTGGCTCTTAACAGCTACAGTTAGAAGGAGGATTTATGAAGCAGAAAGTGATGACAGTGCACCTGTTCAGCCTGAATCAGTAGTGGTTGAGTGAAGCGCCACCTGCTGGGTTAAACTGGTTAAATCCTTCTGCCTAAAAAATGGTCTATGCACCACAATCTGTTCATTATTTGTCTTTGTGCTGTCACATTCCAAATCCATTTTTATTTGATCATTTTAAATGTTGTTATTGTGTATGTGTAACAGTCCATGTTGCCATGTTCTCAGGGTGTTACATTCATAAACCATGTCAGACCAACTAAAATACATTTACATCTCCATACTGTATCTGAGGTTACCGCGGGTTGTTGGGTGCTGTCAGTGTTCACTTCCCGGACAGCGAGCCTAAAAAGTTGAAAATCCTCATTTGTCAGCTTATATGCTAACTGATAGAAAAATACTGTGGAATACGCTTTTCAGTAGCTGAAACAACAGCCACTATTTAAAATGTCTTTGTCAACAAGGATGCATCCTTTTTCCGAAATATAATTCAGTTTTCCAAGGTTTAAGGTTTCTGGGAAAGTGCATATGAACTACGACCAAGCTGTGTTTTGCACAACATTAGACTTGGTGAATGAAAGAAATGAAATAACAATGTGAACATGTTATCTCTTTGTTTCAAAAGACGTTTGAAAAAAAGAATATCAACAAAGGGGAGCAAAGACTAAACAAAAGTTTAGTAACTTTTCTTACTGTGATTTTATCTGTATGTACAAGTGTGTGTGTAAGTCCTCTCTGATTTCATTTAGCATACAGCTCCGTACGACTCAAAAAATACACAAGAGAAAAGTCCTTTTTTTGTATTAAGTGGGTACAAAGTGAAATATGGGACTTTAAAGTGCTCTTCTGTTTGGAAGATCTCAGTGATTGTTCAAATGGTCTAAACAAGGTCTCATTATAAAGAAAAAAAAAGAAAAATACTCATTATTGCCATTAAATGCTGTATAACAGTGACCAGCATATATGAATATATTGTATGTTTGTGTGTTGTTGTCCATGTAAATAATGCTATGTTACTCCTATGTTTGCCCTTGAAAAACAGACTGAAAAGAGAAAACAGGAGAAAGTATTTTGTTATTTGTCCTTCAGGAGACACAAGTATGTAAATATCTTCAGCATATTGTAAATACGTGATAAAAAAAATACCATTGGCGTTTTGTGTGTTATAAATAATCTGTGTATGGCAGTTAAAATCTGTTTCAGTGTTTATCATTAAAATGTCATTGACCATTTTTACTGCGCTAACCTCACTTCTGCTGTCCTTATTTCGTCAGCTGTCGGCATGTTTGAAACAGCAGAACACGTTAAATTATGCTGGAAATGTTCTATATTGTACTCTTTATCCAACATACTGCTGTGGTCTATCAGAGTTTGTAAAAATATAAATCATTCAGGTGAAACAAGCACAGAGAGAGAGACTTGATAAACTTCCCTCGTAGCTTGTTGTCCAACAGGTGTCAGCCTAGTGCCAAGCAGCAGTTTGTTTGCCCTCCATCGCATGTAAACTAAGCAGACCACCCATGCTTGTCGGTGTGAAAGTCACACAATGTTCTAACTGTATTTACGGCTCTTTTTCACGGGCCAAACCTGTTTAAAAAGCTGCCTTCTCTTTATACTGTCTGTCAGCAACAGATGCACGCTGCCACTTTCCTTTGTATGCACCATATTGATGATTTTAAAGATACATGCAGATGCTGTCTGCTGTTAAACACTTCAGAATTGTAATACGTAACATCAAGTGAAGCTGTGTTCTGTTGCAGGCACTGTGTTGGCTGCTAACTCTGTGATTAAGGCTTATTTTAGACCTCTGTTTACATCTCGCTCCATTCATTCAGAAAGCATTTGAAAAGCCTGTTGCTTTAATTGTACGAGTTGCACAGATATAGTTTGAAGAGCCTGTCTTGTCTTTTATAAATAATACAAGAACGGTCTATTTATCTGTGTTTTCCAAGTGTGTTTGTGTGTGTGAGTGTGTACTGACATTGCAGGGTTTGCAAACAGGGGGCCTGGCTGTGCACCAAGAGGAGACCCCGTCCCGCTCGGGGCTGGACCAACGAGGGCTGAAGCCACCTCACTGCCCCAATCCGGACTCCCTCCTCCCAGCACAACCTGCCCCTCGCTCCTCAGCCGGCCCAGCCCACCACCAGTACCAGCACCCCTCCTCCACTCAGTCACTCACACAGTCTCTTTTCTCTCTCCTGCTGTGTGCCAGTCCCTCTCTCTCTCCCTCCACTTCCTCAAAGTGGCCACAGCTCCTCTCTTTTCTCTTGTCCTCTTTACATCCCTCCACCACTCTCTTTCTTCCTCCAGCTGTGAGAGCAACTGCCTGTTCCTCTTCAACTCTGCCAGTTAAACGGATCTCAAGTCGACTCTTTTCCCCCCTGACGACTTTATCTTCCTTCTTGACCTTTTTGTTTTTGGGTCCTTCCCCTCCGGAGAGACCGGTTGGTGTGTGTGTGTGTGTGTGTGTGTGTGTGTGTGGCGTGTGTGCGAGGGCTCCGGTGTCGTGCTCTTTGCCCCAAGGGATCCTTTAAAGGTTTTGACTGGAGGAGAAAACTTTTCACCACCATGAATGTTCAACTGCTGCTCCTGTTGGCCCTGGCTGGCCCTTTCTGCGCTTTCACACATGCAAGTAAGTGAAAACTGTCTCTATCCCATCCTGCCGTGAGCACACTGTGTCCCCTCGCTCCCTCCATGTGCCCACCCCACTACACTCTTTGTCTCCATTAATCCCTGCTGACTGAATAGTAACACTCTAAATGCTGGTTTTAAAGGATACATTTAACACCATTTTTTATTTGTGTATTTATTTACAAATTCTAAAGACTTTATTTTTATTTGTAAATGTTCTTATTGTTCACTATCACTGTAAACTGCCCCTAAAACATCTTGCTGTAGTCTGGCCCATATGTTCCACCTTAGCCGGGAGTCACTCATCCAAAGTCTTGGTCAAGGGTGTTAATTGAACAAAGAGGGGCCAACTGAAGTGGAGAGTCTGTTCTGAAACATTTGAACTCCCTCCATCTGACTTTCTTCCTCCTTCTCACGCTACTCCTGAGCTCTTGAGAAAGAGTCTGATTTGCAGTCACTGAGGGGAAATGTGATGTAATGGCAGGAGCTCTGCTGCCTCGTGTCTGTAAATTCTTGGTACTGGCACAGAAAAGAAAAGGAATATCCTTTGGAAGACTCCCAAACTAGCGCTCATACTCAGCGAGGGAGGGATGGGGGGGGCTGCAAACTGTAACACACACTGCTCACATTTATCTTAAAGATTATCCACCGTCTCCCATTTCTCTCTCACTGCAGCCACTTTCATGTTTACTCTCTGCTTTCTCCATGTTTCTGTGTTTCTCATGTCTTCCCTTCCTGCGCCTTGACCAGCAGTGTTTGCCCAGAAGGCAGGGGGTGGGGGGGGTGTGGCTGAGGGAACTGTAGGGCAGGGCTGCTTAGCGTGTGGGTATTAATAGAGAGAGGCTCTATATTTAAGAGGGTCATATGGATGAGAGAGGAGCAAGAGACGAGAAGGGAGAGCACCCTGTATGTGATGAGCCTCAAGAGGTGCCCCACCCTCTTTCACCCGCATGTTATCAGTTCGTGCAGCACGCCGCCCCTTGGCATTTACCCATCTTTGGTAGGGTATCAAACTTTATCACTTAACCCCCCTCCCCCCCCCCAAACTCTCTTAATAGTCCCCCGCCTCCCTCCAACTCTCTGCCCCCGTCCCATGTTCCAGCTTGATGAGTCTCTGGACCCCGGGGGACAGAGTTGGTGTCGGCACAGGGGGAGCAGAGAGGGGCTGGGGCTATTTTTAAACGACAACCTTTACCAGGAGACGACGTGCCTGCACCATTACCATGGAGGTTTACTCTTTAAAAAGAAAAAAAAGTCCTTCAACTTTCAGAATCATTCTCAGCCTCAGTTTTCCCAGGAAAAGAGGAAACAAAGAAAAATAAGCCCAACATCCATGGCTCTCAAATGGGGGGCTTTTAACTAGCTAGCCCCATGTATCCTGTAAAACCCTGCAACCCCTCCCTCACACTAGTGAACCCCCCCTCCTCTGGTCTCCTTCTTAATGAGTTTTGTCTGCCTCTCTGGGCCTATAACATCCCCATCACATCTGGCTGCTGAAGGGAGAGGTCAATGGCCTTTGTCCGTGCCCACTTCTAGAAAATGACTCAAATGTTGCGCTCATACTCCAAATATGAGACACATGCTGGTAAAGAGGGACCATTAGAGAAGGACAACTTCTCACGTAAACCCAGTTTGAGCAGGGGAAAAAAGCCCAGTCATACTTCCAAAGTTTTCCACAAGGAGAAAGGAACATCTGTTTATGGAAAGAACGTTTGAGCGGGGACCGAGCCCAGGCCCTGACGACCTGACGCTGTATAGCAGAGCGTCAGAGTAATGTATGTTTATTTTTGTGTGTGTCTCCTAGTCCTCTGTGAGCACAAGACACAAATGTCTCATATCTTTAGCACCTATGTGTGCAGCAGGGTGAGACCTGAGACACGGTGCAAGAGAAAGTAGGAGAAGAAAAGACAGAGCTGCTGACTAAGGAACACTTACACAACTGGGCGGGTGTTTTTATGATGTGGGAGTTGGATTGGAAGGTTAGCAAGATTAGGAATACATTAAGAGGCTTGTCTGATTAAATTGTAAGTCTGGGGTGTTTAGATTTAAAAAGGAAAAGTAGGGAGTGAGAAGGCTTAGAGGGATGCCACTGCACGATCTGTTTGTTTTGTCATTTCTACAGTGGCTGCATTTAAAGTCATCCCTGCCCTGATTCATTACATTTTAGGAATTTAATCAGACCTGTTCGGACTAAGATTAAAGGCCCATTTATCTGGACCCGTTTCTGCCCCTGGCAATGGAGTCCAGATGGGACCTTCTGCATGTTCTCCTATCTAAGTAAGACCATGAGGAGAAAGAAATCCGTTCATGTGCGAGAGTGGACGCTCATTGTGATAAGACTGGCTGAGAATATTCCACTCCAGTCTGTCTCGTGCAAAATCCCCCAGAGTGCAATGCATGGCACACACCAGTATCTCCACAGCTGACTCTCCTACTTGTGGAGCGGGGGGGGGGGGGGGGGTCGGGTTTTACGCCGTGCGGCATCTCGTCAAAGTGCGTTCAGATGGGCAGGGCGCCTATCTCTCACATTTCTCTCCTCGAGCGCCGAAAAACATTCCTGGGCTCCAAAGGTGGACACACTCCCTCACACCGTCTGCACGACCCTTTCCCTCCCACACAAGACTGTGAATTAGCAACACACACACGCACGCGCACACACACACACACAAACGGGGGGGGGGGGGGGCTCAGTGACAGCTGATTGTGATCGTAATGGATGGAAGCTGCTACTCCCTTCTTTCCTGTCCCACACTGTATGTCGTTGTGTGCCTCTCACACTCTCTCTGAAGGTTTTATTTATGCCAGGCAGGAGTGGAGCCTCATGGTGCCCCCCCCCCCACATCTTTCTCACAGCTTTTGGGTGTATTCCTGTACCACTTTAACTCTTTTTGTGTTACACTACACCTCTCTGTCCCCCCTTGTATATCTTCATCCCATCACTAAACATTATTTAAGGTTGTTTGGCTTATTTGAAAAGGCCAGTAAATCTAGTCAAAGTTGTTTATCTGACACTTGAGACTTTGGGCTGTTTCGCTGCCATAACAAGTTTTTTTCCAGATTAGTAGAAAGAAAACATCCTCAATACACATTAGGTGTTTATTTTACTACTTGAGTTTGTAATTTGTCCTACATTTCTTTTCTTAATAAATCAAATCTATTTCTTCAGACAGTATAATCACCAGTCGTCTTCTACTTGTTTTCATGTTGTCTTTCACTTCTTGAGTGAAAAGAATACGTTTTTAAAACCAATGAATGAACCCTTTAATACATAGATAACAGACACACACACACACACACACACACACACACACTCATACCCATAAACACACGCATTACTGCATGAACTCACTGCCACTTGCTTGCGTTTGTTAACTGGCAGGAAGATTTTCTGGCAGATTCATGCTTCACGTGGTAGTGGATGTGAGGGAGCATGTGTGGTCACAATGATGTAATGGTGGGTAAAAGGGCCCGGGTGCACCACCAAGAAAATGTGGAATAATAATGGCAACGCCACAGTTACGTAAATGTTTCTTAGTCCAGGTCTGGTCTTCTTTATATTGCTGGGATGAATAAGAAACTTGAACTCCATCCAATTGTTCTGTATTTTCCTTGGCTGGGGGGTGCATGTTAGTCTGAGTCTCTTCATAGTGCCCCCAGAGTTCTGAGGTTATAATGAGTTTACATGCTGCTCACATATCTAGTGACTGGTTGACCTAGAAGTCCTTAGCAGCTTTAGGGGTCCTGTTCTGGATATGATCCTGTGCTCCGACTCCCCTTGAGGATTAACAGAGGGTCACTTACACACACGCCAACCATACACACTGACACACATCTTACTGTGAGCAAAGACAGCAAACCAGAGACAGACCACAATAGAAATCAAGCAGCAGAAATGACTCGGGGCTGTTCCTGCTATCTCAAAGGTTTTCAGCAACAACAAACCCATCCTTAGGGAGTGGCAGAGTCATGGGGAGAAAGAGGGAGAAGAAGTAGATGAAAAGCACCAGAGAGGATGTGGACCGCAGCAGTCTTACTGTGTTACTCACTGCTGCAGCTGTATTAACCCCAGATACTCAGCACAGTGGGGAGGGAATACTACTCGCAGATAATTGTGGGAACTGTACACATAATGAAACAATTGTTGAGGGGGCACAGCGTACTGCCATGCTCTGTGAAGCACAGACCATGTTGTCATCGCCTACAGACTTGCCAAACAAACAGTCTGGGTCGCCTTTTTGAACCCCCCCCCCCCCCCCCCCCTGTACTCAGTGAGAACAAATGTTTTGTTATATTTGTCCCGCCTGTTGCTAATGAACACGATAGCAAACACAGGACTAGGAATAACTGCACCGGTTGTTAGACCATTCAAAGTTATTTTTACCCCTGCAAAGTATTCTCTATTATTTCAAGTATTTAGAGCAATTGGAGAAAACGGAGATGGAGAAAGCATGATGTCAGATGCTAAGTTGAGAAGATATTTCTCGCCTCTACAGGGAGAATGTTTCAGGGAGACAGAGTTTTAAAGGATTTTAGACTCTATAGAGATTTCAGGCCAACGTTTTGTCAGTGGAAAGTTAACTGTAGACCGTAATTTTGTTGCCACTCTGAAATCTACCTCCTCGAATTAGAAGCAGCGCTGTCCAGGCATAGCTTTCAGTTGTGGCTGGGAGGATGTTGAACGTGGGGAGATGTTGCTAGGGTTATTGGAGGGAAATGATTAGGTTTAACCCGCTTCATATTCCAGACCTTGATGAAAGACACAAGGATAAATACGTGTCTTCTTGCAGATGGTAAACACAAAATGGGAGCCTCAGTTTGACTGCAGGCACAGAAGGTCTTTTGAGATCTCATGAAACTTATTTACATATTATTTTTCCAAAATGTAAATCAAGATTGTTGATTTTACATATCTATTTATACAAAAAAAGAGAAAAGAAAGCAGTAAATGCTTTAAAGAAATATGGCTGACATTTCCTCTAGGTGTTCAGTCCACCATTAAATCAATCCTTCCTGGGTCTTAAGTTATTTTGATCAGGCGTTGTCCCTGCTGCCCCACCCTCCCTCCCTCCCTCCCTCCCTCCCTCCCGTTAATGGACGGAGGGTTAACAAGCGTTCCCGCGCTCTCCTCACAGGTTGCGCACTCCAGAGGAAATGAGGCAGAGGATGTGGCATGCCATCTTGTAGACACAGAGCTTTAAAGACAGGATGGAGGGGTGGAGGAGTAATGGGGTGTGGTGCTCATGGAGCATTGTGCTGGTGATGGGAGACGTGTGAGAAAGAGGAAAGGTCATGCCATTATGTCAGGGAGGAATGTAAACATTTATATTGCTTTACAAACTCGTTTAATATGTGCACTGAATAAGTCATGTAAGGTCTCTTTGACCTTTGTTGTACCCATCCTGACAGAAAGCGGTCTTTTTCTGTGTCAGCTGCCTGTCTTGGTCACCATGACAAAGATCAATTAATCGTTGTACGATTGTTCACATATCAAGACATATTATGTATTTCGAGCTTTTAAAAATAAACGTTTTATACTTAAGTGATTTTTTTTAAATTATATCTAAGATGGGTGCCAGAATATACCTGTATTTATGATAACTAACAGATATTAAAAAAAGACTACAAATATGGACTAAATTGTTTTAATAATCCAACACCTTTTTTAAATCATATCTGTTTCTTCCTTGCGTTATCCTCCTACCCCAACACAAAGGATTATTATTTTCAAAATGTCTATTGATACCAAGATAATATCGTTATTGTAAATTATTCTGACCACCATAACAATTTGGTGAAAATCTGATGTTGTGATGTTTCAGGAACACAGTACACAGATTGTATTCCTAAATACTAAAACATGCGTCCTCTCCCTGCAGGCCCCACAGAGATCCCCTCAGACCTGGACGTTGCTGACATCACCGAGGCTCCAAAAGAGGAACTCTCTGTTTTCACTAGTCTTCCTGCAACTGAAGCAGCAGTGGCGGCAGCTGAAGAAGAAGTAACAACAGAAGCGGCCGTAGTAGAAGAAGAAGTGGCGACAGAAGCAGCCGTAGTAGAAGAAGAAGTGGCGACAGAAGCAGCCGTAGTAGAAGTGACAACAGAAGCGGCCATTGTAGAAACTGTCACAGAGGAGCTTCCTGCAGTCGAAGTCAACACTGAGGAGGCTGTCGTTGAGACAGACGCTGCTGCTGCTACTGAAGTCCCAGAGGCCCCTGAAGTCATCTTCACCGACCACCCCGCACCGGCGGAGGAAGAGGTCGTTCCTACAGAGGCCGTCCAGGCAGAAGAAGCGGTAGTCGTTGAAGACGGCACAGCGGGTGAGGAGTGTGCGGGGGGGAAGATGGGGTGGTGTAAAGCTGGTCACTTGAATTCAGGTGTTACTGTTAACTGATATCACACTGCAGACACTCCGTCAACTTCATGTGTGTCTGGCAGAGAGGGTTTAAAGGTCACAAACGGAACTATAGATAGATTGATGGATAGTATTTACTGATTTCACCCATGTACTTTGTTCTCCAAGATACAAACCTGTTTTTCTTAATACAACACATAAAACAAGCAATTGAAGGTGCTCTCACTAGTCTACATAACAATCTAAAGATTTGAGAATGTCTTAAAATAAGTCTTAAAAGCCTTTGAAATGTGTACTAACCCTTGTGTTTCTGTCCCACAGAGGGCATGAGTTCTGGCCAGGTGGTGGGCATTGTGATTGGCGCTCTGATTGCGGTGATCATCGCCATTGCCGTGGTGATTGCTGTAGTGAGGAGAATGGGAAAATACTCGTAAGTACCTCACACGCACACACACAGCTTGAATCCATGTGAATGCAGAGAGTTGTATTGATGTTGTGCAGTGAGTCATCACTTCTGGCTTCCTCTAAATATGGAGCGAAAGAACCAGCATGAGCGTCTCTTCATCCCCGACGCATCCTATGATGAAATAACACAGGCAGTGATGTAATGGCTCCTGGACAGAGTTGTTCTGTGTGATATGCTGACCCTGGCATGCACAACGCAAACTGCAAAGCATTTGGACCATAGTTGCTCTCTGCCGTTAAACATATTCCTCCATCGATCTTCCCTCGAGAGTCGTAGAGTTCCCATCTATGTGACAGCGTTCCCACGAACCACACCCTCCCCTCTGAGAAAACGCTCATGAGCTGCATGTCTTGCTAATGATTGATGTTTCTTGTGTCACAGGTCTGCCAAGAACAAAAAAACCGGGAAGAGCGTTATGGTTTCTGTAAATTTCTCAGTCTTGATTCCTTCATTTAATCGGTTTAACCCCCCCGTGTCCCTAAATCACAAAAGTGTAACATTCTCCTCTTCCCCAAAATCCACCAGCTACGTTTGATGCATATTGCTGCTTTTTGCTGACACACTGTCCCAAGTGATTATTGGAATTAGCTTGGTTACTGAATCAGTGTCGGTTTTTGTGGCCAATGGTCTTCCATCAGGCTGGTTTTATATTGACAGCTTGATTTGAGCCGCAGAAACAAAGGGACTGTGTGTCAGAATTTCGCCAGCATGTGGTCAACTTCTGTTTGGTGTTTAACTCAATACCTAATTATCAGTATTTCTGTGATTGTTGAAAAAAGTTTATTTTACTGTACATGTGATCCAAAGACTAATTGCGTCTACTCCCAAACAAACTGACTTTAAAACAAAATGTCTCCCTTTCAGGTTTTTTTAAACACTTTTTGTATGTAAACCTGTTTCATTTGTTTACTTACTTTTGTACTTTTATACTTTAATATTTAAATTAAATATTTTTTGTATTATTAATCATAACAGGTGTAGATTCTCTTACTACTAAAGTTGCAATAATCCTGTTTTTTCAATCACACACTGACTCTCTTGTTTTTGATCCCGCAGCCCTTGAAGAAAAAGTCGGCCAAGCAGCCTGAGCGCACAAAGTTCTGGAAATTCTGAACTACTGAACTGTGACGTCATTCGCGATCAATAGAACAAGCACGACACCAGAACTAAACTAAACTAATCTAACCAGGACTCTGGACTGTTGCCAAAAAAGAGGGGGAGGGAGGCTTGTGTGTGTTACTGTATGTATGTATGTATGTATGTATGTGAGACAAAACACCCTCACCTCCCCCCGCTACCTTCCTGAACCCCCCCCCTATTGCCCCGAGCCCCACCCTCACCCCAGGAGCCGCTGATAAATAAAACGCTCTGTCCTCCCATACTCCCCTGGAGAGAACAAAACAAGGTGACAGCAGGATGTCACACAATTTGAGGCCTTTTCCAATGTATTATGTTCAATAAAAAACTTTTAGGAAGGGGGGGGGGGATTATCTGACTACTAGGGATACAAATCTCTCTGCTTTTTAAAGAGTGACTGATTTAGATTTGCATGAAAGGACATACAAATGGAAAGTACAGACAAAAACAAAAAGGACATTTGGAACTCACGCAGGAAAGGAAGCAGGAGTGACTGCTACAAATTCCACAGAATGTATATACAATGCAAGGGGACTACATTATACAGCTAATGACTTTCTCATATGTTGCAGTTGCGTAGGCTGGCATTTGATCATATGGAAGAATACACAGTAAACAGGCAGCCTCAGGCTATTGTTGTGGCGAACAGACCTTTAAAGAAACCCTATGCACCAGTTTAACACATCATCTCATATAGCCAGATATGTTGGCCAACTGTACGAAGCACTGTGTGCAGCAGTTGTTTTGACATAATAACACACTGGTGAGCTCTGAGGGCTAGCAGGAAAGAAAAGCCACCCTCATATCCAAGAGTAACGTGACATTCTGCCCACTTTAACACTGACATATAAAAACCTAATACATATCTGTGAAATTTAGCAGAAGGGTTTGTGCCACTGTCTCTGGTATTCTCTAGGTAGTTTGGGGGATTTTAACTTTTGAAGTGCATTATTAATGTGAATGACTTTTTAACTGCCACCCATTCCAAAAGAAAACAGCTTCTGTGACTTCTGGCTCGTTCCTTATAGAGGCTTACACACACCGCCAGTGGTTATGACATATAGTGATAGCATTGTCTTGACAGTGTATTCATAGTACTTCTGTTGATAGTTAGTTTACCAGAACAGCCATCCGGTCTTTAAGTTGAGCTAACCCCAGATTGCGTGCACAGGATGACATTTTATAGTTGCACTTATAGTTTTAGTGCACAGTGTTAGGCAGCGATGCCCTGTTTTTGTTATTTCTTTACAATTGTAAGTGTGCTACATGGGTGTACAAATAATGAAGTCTCAGCTTTGCTCCGCTTGCTTTACAAACTCGTTTAATATGTGCACTGAATGAGTCATGTAATGTTTAATGAATAGGCTTTTTAGACACTGCAAATGTTTGCAACGAAATGTCTTTGTTTCCCCTCCTCTGCTTCGCCACATATTATCAGTTCTAGGTCTTTAATTTGTGCCATCTGATTTGTTTGATCCCTTTTATTTAATTGCAGTGTTTTGTTCATACTGTTTCAATAAAAAACTGAAAACACTCTGATAGCTCTCTTGTGTGAATATTTCTCTCAATATCTGTTTATTCTCCTCCCATTTTCTATCAGTTAGATTACGTTCTTGCATTTAAATCAAATCCTTCTTGAATAACACTGTATTCAGTCAGGCCAAAATCCTGCTGACGGTTAAAATCTGAGACTCTCATTTTCTATTTGCAAATGCACTTCACACACGTCCTCAACAAACTTCCAGAGAGGCAGCTTCCACTCTGATTGGCCCACTCAAGAAAAGCAACATTTTTAAAAAACAACCCCTTTTCAGTTGGCAAACAAACAGCACCAAATATGGAGGACCATATGGCCTCGGACCGTTGGGGCGGTTGAGCCCTCTGACAGTTGGGTGTGTTTTTTATGTCATGTTGTGGACTTTTTCATACGGTGCTGTTAGGCTGAGGCAGGGCTCCAACAGTAGGCTGCGAGTCGCACAGAGATGCTCTGTGTCTGGCTCCCTCTCCTCCGTGTGGTTTTAGGCAGCAGCCCAACGCCCTCCGCCCCAGCCCGTGCCCCACCGGCGGGCTTCATAAGTCTCTTTAGCTCACTCTCTCGCCTCAGACTACTGCGGGGAACAATGGAGTCTTTTGAGAGGGGCAGATGGAGAGGCTATGGGCCGTGGCTGTGAAGCTGCTCTCTCTCCTTCAGCACGGGGGGAATTCTGTACATCGCTTCAGGGTGGAGTCACTTCCTGGGTGGGCCTAGCATTGATCATGTGCTTTTACACTCACTCACTCACTCACTCACTCTCTCTCTTTGAATGATCTCATAGAGACATAAATCACCAACGATGTCCCCTCTGCAGATGAACACATGGTAAAAGTATCATAACAGCAATGCTCCAGCAAAATGTCTCAGCAGAGGCAGCTATTAAGACACATTATAAAAGTGTGTGATTCACTCAGTCTCAGATTCATGACACACAGGTCTATGTCTCATATATAATTATCAGACTTAAAACTGCCTGCTTATATGGTGTGCAGGCATAAGTGTGAGCTGCATATTCACGTGTGTGTGCGGTCACTGTAAGTGTCTGGGTGTACAGTATGTCATGTTAGAACATGTACAATATATATGAATATATTTGTACAATTCAATACAAAAAGTGTTGGTTCAAAATGTACTTTTCTTTTCTTTGCTGAAGGTGACTAAAAAAGTGTCTACGAGGAAGGAATAAACTGCTCAGGTCTAGCAGACAGATGAGGAAATGTCCTTCCCTCCAAATAAAACCAAACTATATTTATGTGTGTTTATGTTCATATTTCCCTGCACAGTGTCAACCAGAAATACCAGATCGCTTATAGCTGCCTGTTTATGATATATTCCACACAGAAGAAACCTCTGGTCTGAACTGGTCTACATTTTTATTTGTAGGAAAACCGTTGGTGCACAGTCAGCAATTTGTAATCCCAACACTGTAAAGAAAGCACAGCTTGCACAACAAAAGAGTAATGAGGTGTTCCTAAATGCAGGAAAATAAATAAACACCATGCATCATCTGGCTAATTCTCTTACATTTGTTTTGGGCAGGTCAGGCTGTCTGTCTCTGCCAAAAAGAAGTGACACGCTACAATAAGCCATGAATAAACAGGGTTGACTTAAAACTAAATGAACAGTGTGTGAGAAGATGCATAATATATATTAATGGTTTATTGGGCAAACTTGTTGCTTACATTATATTACTTGCAGTTACTATGCATTGGTCCTGGTTATCATAGCAGTAGCTGCAGTCTCACAACATCATGAATAACCTGGAAAAGGGAACAAGGCGTTCTTTTTTCTGGGCAGCAAAAAAACATCTAAGCAAACATTTGGGCTTAGAAAGATTGCTAATTAATTTCAGAGGTGGGAAGTAGTGGATTACAAATACTTCGTTACTGTACTTAAGTACATTTGTCTGGTATCAGTACTTTACTCCACTACTTATTTTTCTGACAACTTTTTATTTTTCCTACATTTCCTGGACTTCTCTGAAGAAGAGGGACCAATGAAAACGTTGTAATTTTGCCGTTGTTAAGTATCTAAACATTCATAGGAATGACATTATTGCTCTATTAATATAAAGTGAGGTCAGTACTCTTTAAAACAGTTGGTAGTTATGGGTACTTTTACTGAAGTACATTTTGAAGTCCTTACTTCTTTACTTTTACTTGAGTAAAGAAGTGTAGTCAGTACTTCTTAAACACGAGTATCTGTACTACTTGAGTAAAGGATGTGTGTACTTTTGA